>NC_051086.1:37498150-37833150 GCF_004664715.2 Peromyscus leucopus
GGGGACTTTACCTGCCATCGCACTGGCCTGGGGAGAAAAGAGAGCGCCTTCACCGACGTCTTAGGTATAGCGTCACTCCCCAGCTCTGTCTCTAGTCGCCCTGCTCCTCCTACCCAGCAGCACCAGCAGAGGTCGGTGTCACAGCCATGGCCTCCTTCTGGAAGCCCATCGGGCTCACTTACTTCCCTTTGCTGATGTGTACTACGGCTGCCGGCCTCAGCATGCCATGCCCAGGTCTTTCTACAGCCATCTGTCTGGCTTCAGCCCTAGCTCTGAGGCACTGCTGGTCAACCCCCGTAACAACCCCCAACCCCCTGACCTGGAAGGTGTGAGTACACACTTCTGAAGTTATCAGGAGCCAGTGAGATGGCTCAGTGAGGAAACTATTCTGATGGCCTGAGTTCCATCTCCAGAACCCACCCGGTGGAGGGAGAAAACTGACTCCTACAAGCCGACTTCTGACCTCCACGCACACATGCAACAACCAACACAAAGTAAAGCAATGTACAAGTCTCATGGAGCTCGGCAGACATCGAGCCCAGATGCACGTGCTGAGAGTCCAGCACTGTGCAGACGTGTGGACGTGGCAGCCACTTCTGGGATTCCTTCCGAATTCTGCACCCACAATCTAACAGAAACCCAAAGCTATTCTGCAAAACCGGCCAGCAATAACTCAAAAGCGTCAAGGTCATGAAAACAAGGAACAGCTGAGCAATGTCACAGGCATGAGGAGACTAAGGAGCTGTGACAACTGACTGCCATGTGGGGTCCTGGACTCAGTTCTAGAACAAAGAAAGGACAGGAGTGAAGGACGTGTGGCATCTGAACGGTGTTGCAATGCCGACGTTAACGCCTACTTTGGTGACTGAACCAGAGTTATGTAAGATGGCTGGCTGGTGCAGTGGTTCTGTGGTTATGGAAGCTGGCCAGGGAAGCCAGAGGGAGTATGGGAACAGAACTCATTTCTGCATAAGTTTCAAGTTACTTCAAAATCAAGTATTTTGAAATTAAACAACTAGTAAGCGTTGAGGTGACAGCCACAGAGCAAGGCTGGGCGTGCAGATGCAGTGACTGTCACCACGGCCCTCAGTGTGTGACCAAGACTGGGGGGCTGCACGGCCCATCGACTGAGCCCACCTGGCGAGCCCGTCCGCCCTGCAGTCATGCTGCTCTAACTCACGGTCTCTATTCCCTATCACAGGCTGGGCAGGGCTGGAAGCAGCGTTTGTGGGCCTCTAGTGCCCCCTACAGGCTATGACCTGTAAGCATACCATGGCACCTGGAAAGGAAAAGGTGTATGTATAAGGTGGCCTCGTGAGAAAGGACAGGGATGCCTGCTCCCAGGAAGCCCACTGGTGCTGGGCTCCCTTACCCTGGCAAACAGAGGCACCCTGTCCCAAATCTACTGTTAAAAGCAACAGCTAAGGGCTAGGTGTGGTGGCATATATCTTTAATTCTCTGTGAGTGGGAGGTCAGGCTGGTCTACACAGTGAGTTCCAGACCAACCATAGCTACACAGTGAGATCCTGATTTAAAAAAATTAAAAAAGGGGGTCACAGATGCCAGTGAGAATGTGGGTGAGGAAGTTTGCTGCTTAGCTGGCCAAACCCACATCTGCTTGAGAGGTGATGGAAGAATCTTAATTACATGATGGCACATGATGTCTCCAAGACTCCCGCCAGAGGTATACATGGAAGAGACATCCTTTCAGGAAGAAGAGCCCGAATAAGCTCAGGGCTCTGCAAGTCCTGAATAAAGTACATCTCCGCCAAGTGATGAGGGGTGAGTGACCAGGATAATTACATTACATAGTATAACGTTATTAGCATTAGGGCTTATGCTGCAACTGATTACATTCACTTACGTGTGGGGGTGGGGGGAGCATGTTCTGTTAAAGACTGGGTGAGAGGAGATGGGAGGTTCTGGTGAAAGTAGAGCAAGGGACACTTGGGACTTGGCTGTGTGGCAAGGCTGGCCTGGAGGAGGGGAGGTGTGGGTCGGTGCTGTGGCATCCCTAGACCATAATGATGCTGCCAATGTCTTCCTCTCCATGCAGAGGCTCCAGGGTGCAATCTCACAAGCTTAAATCCCAAAGGATCTCACTCAGCCCGACACCTCAGTTCTGCCATGGAATGTCTGATGTGCTACATGACTTTTGGGAGTCACCTTTTAAGAGAGAGAGACAGAGACAGAGAGAGACAGAGACAGAGAGACAGAGAGAGAGAGAGAAGAGAGAGACAGAAAAAGAGAGAGACAGAGACAGAGAGAGATACCTTGACACCCCCCCCCAAAAAAAAGGGTGTATGCATTAAGGTGCTAGTACCCAGAATGAGCAAAACACTGAACCCAACTCCCAGGAGCAGCAGCTGGATAATCCGAGCTAACAAACAAGAGAAGCAGCCACTGTGGGGGGAGGGGTCACAGAGCCACGTGACTGCCATGAGTTCTGAGCATGTGTCTCAGGGAGTGGGACACCCTGCAGGGAGTGAAGGAAGAACAAAAAGGCGAAGGAGTGGCCATACCCCAGAGGCGATATGGCTTCCTAGCTGAGCTAGGAAACACGGTCTATCATCTAGAACCTTCTGCCGCCGCTGGAACTGTACAGGAGGAGGTGGGCTCACTCTGACCGAGGAGGTGAGCAGATCCCGGGTCTGAGAAGCCTGGGACACCAGAACTTCCCGCCACGCACCTGCTGCTGTCCGGCCAGGCCCTTCTTGCCAGCACCCTCTGCCTTTGGGGAGCTGGGCTGCCCACAGAGGCCCTCCTTGCAGCTGCTGTTCATCAAGAGTTTCTTGAGCTCCATGTTTTCCTCCCTGGGTAAGAGGCAAGTGGAGAAGTCACAGTGTCAGCCCTGGGTTAAGGAGCCTTTGAAGCCAACGACCCACTGTCACGGGCACTGTAGCAGTGTTCTGGGAAGTGTGACAAGACCACAAGGGCATCCTCGAGCCACCTAGAGGGTGTGCAAGCTTGAGAATCCTTAGCAAAGAGTTTCCCTGTCTGTGTGTTGTCTACACACATGATCTCTTCAGATCCCACCATCTTGTTCTCCTAAGGAAGTTCTGTCCCTCTGGTTACAGCCAAAGCCGAGCGTCCTGGCCCAGCTGAAGCAGCCGGAGCCTGTGTGGTGAGTAGGTCCTGGGCATTCACTAGCACCTGCCACTCCCCTTCATCAACACAGAAAGGCAGGCTCCTGCCTCAGAGCCCTGTTGGCAGAACCATCCTCTCACCCGTCAGTGAATCTGTCTACACCTGTCACTCTATCTGCTTCTCCAAGGTTATCATCTGCTGAATACAGGTGACGCTCCAGGGGAGACCTTTATAATTTACAGTAGGGGCAGCTGCCAGGCAAAGCTGAGTGGGGGTGCTCACACCTGCAACCCCAATGTTCAGAAGGCTGAAGCCAGCCTGAGATACATCGTGAGCTCCCTGGGCTATGGAGCAAGACTGTTCCAAACAAAACAAGCAGAAATCTAACTAAATGAGAGTGAAATCCTAAGTTCATGAGGCAGGTAGTGCTGGGGTCTCAGGATGCCTGAAACATGGACACACTCCCTCGGCTTCCATGTAACTGCAGGGACACCATGAAGTCAAATGGCTTTTCCCCAGGCCACTCAGCAAGGACCTGAATTCCTGCCTTCTTACCCATAAGCCCTTGGGAGAAGGCTTTTGCCTTCTCACCAAGTCACCTTTCCTTCACTCTGGGCATCGTTGCCCTTGACATTATCCATGTCCTCCATGAATAATGGAGTATGGCTCTAAAGCTCCAACCGCCAGGCCATCCAAAAGTAAAGCAAGGCACCATGATGTAAAATGGGCCCCGTGGCCACAGTGACCAAGAGGGAACGTAGAGTGGCAAGTCCTGGCTCTAATATAGATTCTCTTGTCAATAGATAACCCAGCACCCTTACCCAGGACCACAGTGAGCAGAACTGTTGTTACTCCAGTGAATGCCTAGGTCCTTATGTGAGACCCTTGGGAAGCCCACCTCTCTCTGGGCCTATCTCCCCTCAATGGCGGTTAGTCTGTATGATATGAGGACAAAGGCCCTTTGAGATCCAGCAATCACAAATTCCTGTTTCCCCAGGCCTCCTACATTGCGGTCACAGAGATCTTGGTGATGGGCAGACCTTATGGTTCATTAAGACATCCCAACTCAGTCTTGCCAAGGACAGAGACACTGGAGTAAACACGTATGCCTTCCCACAGGCCGGAGTCCAGTGAGGGACTTCCAAAGACCCCAGAAAAATGGGAACAGAATGATAATGACCGCCAGGGGGCAGGAGAGTCCTGACCAGCTCCTAACAAATGTTAGCAGTTGCCCTCAATGCTGTCTACATCCCCTCCCAAGGTGAACAAACTACAAGAAGGGCCGAGAGATCTGCCGTCAGAACAGCTCTGAGACATGGCCTCATCCCGGGAATCAGTGTGTCACATGATTCCTCCGCCCTTTTCCTCCTCTTCCAGTCTCCCGGTGGCCTGGACTTACCGCAGCCTCTCAGCAGCCTGATCCCGCTGTTCCAGGCCCTTGTCCAGCTTGGCCTTCAGGACCTCATTCTCCTGGCGCAGCTGCTCGCACAAGGTCTGTGGGGCAGATGGTAGACAGGGTGAGGGTTAGGAGGGAGTACGTCCCGAGGCAGGCTGACATACTCTATCAGCCTGAGAGTGGCCCAGGCAGGACTACACACTGTATCCCCTTGATTGGCCGAGAGCTGGGAGCCAGGCCACTGGGCCCATCCACCAGGCTTCTCTTCCATGGGAGCCAGCAGGGAGGATGCACTGGGGTCCTGGTCCTCCCAGTGAGAATTGCCTCCCTCTTCATGGCTCTCCCTACCCAGGCTGCTCCTCCTTGGCAGCCCCCTGGCTCACTTCTCTGGTCTCTTTTTCTAACTAGGGTAGTCATCTTCTTCTATCCACTCTAGGAATGGTATGGACAGAAACGAATTCCTACTACACAGAATACAAGGGAAATTGTGTCATGTCACCCAGGGAGACCAGAGCTGCTGTCTTCCTTTCTGACAAACAGCCTAAGACAGTCCTGGATGGATGGAAGGGCAGCCTTGCACCGCGGGTGTTGGAGACTGTGGGCTGAAGGCTGAGAAAACCGAAACCTTGTTATTGGTTTCTTCGAGGTCCAGCAGAGGGCCCTGCGCCACATTTGATCTCAGTATCTCTATCTATAGATATTGAGATATATATCTATATATCTATATAGAGATCTTTTTCTTCTCTAGGCAAGGCCTCCCCCTGTTGCCTGAACCCCGCTCTGCACCCCAGCACTGAACTGCAGCGATCCTCACCCCGGCCTCCCCGGTGCCGCGATGACAGGTGTGAGCCTGCAGTGTTTGCTGTGTGGACCAGACACACACCAGATAAGAATGAGGTGGGGCTGGACTCGGCTTCCTCCACTCAAGAGGCTGAGACACAACACGGGGAGTTGCTGTGGCTCTGGGTGGGGACTCCAGGGAACAGAATGTCCTGCTCCTGTCCCTAAGGGAAGGCCACAATGACAGCTCATTTGTTACACTGTCATTCCGGGCCAGAGGGCTGTTCTTGGAACCTCTCGGTAAGTGCCCTGGTACAAACCAGATGCCGGACAGGATCAGCAGCAGCCAAAGGTCACCACCACTCTCCATCAGAGCCTACGAGCACACCAGTGAGCTCCTCTATTGTTTGTTTTAAAGACTGATTTGGCCGGACAGTGGTGGTGCACGCCTTTAATCCCAGCACTTGGGAGGCAGAGGCAGGCGGATCTCTGTGAGTTTGAGGCCAGCCTGGTCTACAAAGCGAGTTCCAGGACAGGCTCCGAAGCTACACATAGAAACCCTGTCTCGGAAAAACCAAAAAAAAAAAAAAAAAAAAAAAAAAGACTGGTTTGTTTTTCTTTTATGTATACAGGTGTTTCTCCTGCACGTATGTCTGTGCACCATCTGTGTATAGTGAGTGCCCACAGAGGCTAGAAGAGGGCATCAGATCCCCTGGAACTGAAGCTATAGAATGTGAGATGGATGCTACGTGGGTGCTGGGTACCAAACCCAAGTCAGTGCTCTTAACTGCTAAGTCATCTCTCCAACTTTGTTTTTTGTTTGTTTGTTTTGTTTTTTTGTTTGTTTTTTTTGAGACAGGAGCTAGCTATATAGCCCAGGATGGCCTTGAACTTGAGATCCTCCTGCCTCAGCCCCTAGAACTGGCATTACTAGGTGTGAGCCTCCACACCTGGCTTGCTCACTCATTCTTTCAATTGTGGATGAAGTGCCAGGCACTGGGGCACCATGGTGGGTACACTCCCTCTCCGAAGACATCACTCACCAGGGAAACAGATTAAGCCAATCAACTACCTACTAAGATGGAATTGTTGGGAACTGTTAGGGCCAAGAAGGGAATAATCAGGACATTGGTATCAGAGGCTGATGGGTGTCAGGAGCCAGCACACATCCCCATCTGAGTGCTGAAAAGCTAATGCTCAGAATGATCTCAGCTCCATACCGTGACAGATTTTCTTTCTTAGGGCTCAGCTTGGAAACCCCAAAGCCTTAGCAGCCTCTCAAAGAGGTCACCTCACCAGCCTGACCTGTGGGCTCTCCACCACACATTCCCGTTGCTTCTCTAGCCTCCAATGAAAGGATGTCCTGCGTGCTCCTTGCCATTGAACTAGCCGCTCAAATACACAAGGTGGATCCCTCCTTTTACCAGTGTCGACTGGTCCAGAAATAGGAGGGTCTCCCCAAAAGTTGGGAGCCTTCAGGTGAGGGATCTGCCGAAAAGGAGGGGTGTGCAAGTCCTGAGCAGGCCCTCTAGGAACTCGTTTTCACCATCTTCTCAATGGTGTAGACCATAACTAACTGCAAAGCTCTCCAAGTGAAGACTGCCTGCCCACGGGGCTGAGTACCATCAAAGCTGACAGGGACTCTCCCAGCGCGGGTTCTAGACTGCACAAGGGCCTCCTCTGATGCAGTAGCCCCAGGAGGGGGACATTGTTAGCTCCATTCCTGACAGGACAGAGACCTGTCCAAGACCACTCAGTAATGAAGAACCAAGGGCCTGACCTGAACAAAGAAGCCTGACCATTCCCTAGCACAGGGAGCCTTTTAAGAGGAATTTGGAGAGCTGGGCGGTGGTGGCGCACGCCTTTAATCCCAGCACTCGGGAGGCAGAGGCAGGCGGATCTCTGTGAGTTCGAGGCCAGCCTGGTCTACAGAGCGAGATCCAGGACAGACTCCAAAGCTACACAGAGAAACCCTGTCTCAAAAAACCAAAAATAAATAAATAAATAAATAAATAAATAAATAAATAAATAAATGAAATATGACAGATTAAAGCGGGGTGTGGTAGCTCATGTCTGGAATCCCAACATTTAGGTAGCTGAGGCAAGAGGATGATGGACTACAGAGTGAGCTCCAGGCCAGCCTGCGCTAAGAGTGAGACTGCCTCAAAAACAAGCAAACAAACAAACGAACAAATGCAAGAAAATAAGAATTGAGGTCCTAGTATTAGCCCATCATTTACCAGCTGGATGACCTTGGGGTTTAAAAAAAAAGACATTTTTTGAGGGCTGGTTGCCTATCTGGGAAGGGGTCATATGAACAGCTCTTACTGTGGGGGGCTGACATACACAGAGCCTCAGTGACAGCAAAGCAAGTCACAGGGTGCGTTCAGGTGGCAGAGGCAGGTAGATCTCTAAGTTTAAGGCTAGCCTGGTCTACGTAGTGACTTACAGGTCAGCAGGAGATATATAGCGAGACCCTGTCTCAAAAACAAACAAAAAGCCAAAGAGACCAGAACAAAGCAGGCCATACCCAGCTGGCCAGGCCACGGCCTGCAGGGCACCCATTATGAATCCACCCACTTCCCATTTCCTCATTTCCTTCTTTTTCACACACCTTCCCACAACTTCCTTACTGCAGTCACCAGTGTGAATAAGAGGCCCCATGTAGGCCTAGAATCCAGCCCTCCAAAGTCCCCAGAGTTAACCCCTGGACCCCACAAACAGCTGGGGGAGGGCCCTGGCCTGCCTCACCTGCAGGATGGACGTGCGTTGCTCATTTTTATGCACCTTGGAGGCCAATCTGTTGAACTCGAGGGCCATGCGGCCCAGGTGGGTGAAGAGCTGGCTGTGGTCGGGCTCCTCGGCACATACGCTCAGGGTGGTCTCCAGGCGCTGCAGGTGGAGCAGGAGATTGCCGTCCTCCGGGGGTGGGGACCCCAGCTCCTGTGAGAGCAAGGCATGATCTTCACCAAGCCTAAGCAGGCAATGCCAGTCAATTCTCCCACTGCTTCCCCATTCCTCATGACTCAGTTTCCCCTGTGGCCTCTGCTTAGCCCAGGGAAATTTTCCAGTTACACAGGTTCCCCATCTGGAGCTGACTCACAGGGCAGGACCTAGAACTTCCAGGCCACTTACTGGCCTAAGCAGCAGAGCCATCTTCCTCCTCTGCTTTGAGTCTTACTGAGTGCCCGAGGGTAGTCGGTTCACCCTCCCCCAGGCTGGGCATCCTCTCCGCAGTGTGTCTATCACTTCCCTCCTTTATTGCAGCACAAATTCGCAGCAGTGAAGGCAGAGAGAGTGTCTCTAGCTGCATACACCCTCTTCCTGAGCTCAGAGAGGCTCCACACGGGGGAGGGGGTCTGCCTGGGAGTGGATGCAATACCATCTGATTCTAAGAGCCACAGCTCCAACACTCCACAGAACACAACCCAGTGCAGTGTTCTAAGACGCAGCAGCCTGGGCAGAGCAGTTCAGTCCTGCTCTCTGCACTGTCTCTAGAACATTCCCACTGAAGCCACTGCCCTGGTTCTGCCCACATCAGGCCTAAGGGTCCATATTTCAGTGGGCCTTCCCTTCTCACTGCACCAAGCCTGGCCTCCCAACCTCCTCGTGCCCAAGGCCCTGTGCCAGACCCCAGGGTTCTGTAGGCCTCGTTTCTGTGTATCCTGATCATCTACCCCAAATGTCCCCATGCTTCAGCTCCTCCAGGCCCCCTCCCCGCAAACACTTCAGAGACTCCCACAACAGACCTCCTGCCACACTTCAGGGAATCAGAGAGCAGAGCTACAGGGACTTCAGGGTTCAGGCTGGACAGTGACGCACAGTGACAGAGAACTTGCTCACAGCAACCCAGTCAGCACATGGCAGAGCCAGTCCTACAACCGGAGTCTTCTGACTGCAATCCAGGGCTCTGGGACCTGCTACCAAGCTCTGTGGCAACTGGATGCTCAGCCTGTTCCCTGTCAGCACCATGTTCTGAGACCGGCGGCACCCACTCTCCAATTCTGCAGCCCTTCCCCACCACCTCTTCCATGAAGGGCCAGGGGTGGCCAAGGCTGCTCTCTGAAGGCTCATAAAGTGCTTCAGAGCCCTCAAATTTCTCCAACCGGCCCACAAGCTACCAGCAGGAGCTGGTGCGTTCCTGGCTTGGCACAGGCAAGACAGACTGACTACGCAGGAACTTTTAACTCAAGAGGTAAGTTACCAGCGCATGGTCGCATGGTGAAACCTTTCTGAAACAAGGGAATCTTGCCTCCTCAGTTGTGTCTGAGTCCTCAGGGACAGAACAAGACGAGACATAAGGTCCCAGGAGATAAAACACAGAGGTTGTGTCTCACGCTCGGCACCGTCTGACAGGATGATTCTCTCAGCACTAAAGGTTAAATGCTGCAGGAGGTGGGTTGCTGTTTGTGGGTGAGCAAGAGTGCACCAGCCACTCAGCCTTCATGACTGGAGGCGGGAGAGGCTGCAGCATCCGTGAAGGTGAGGTCATGCAGCACTGGTATAACAACAATTTAAAAAGAACTATGGTCTACAGTGGGGCATGCCTGGCATTGCGAGGACCCAGATGAGACAAGGGGCTTGCCCGAGTTCTGGGCTACAGAGTGAGACCTTATTTCTCTCTCTCTCACACACACACAAAACAGAATAAAGCAAACATTAAATGGGAAGGGAGGGAGGGATGAGAAGGTAGGAACGGAAGGTCTCTGACGAATCTTCCAGATCTTTCACAATAGCTCTCTCAGAAGTCTGGCATTTTAAGAAAGAACAGGAATGCATGGTTGGGACCCAGGCCGTAAGCGCTGCACGGGTGGGAAGAGGGACAAGAGTGGCCCCTCTGGAGCTGGAGGAGTGTGTGCACCCCGCCCCCACATGTGAACAGAAAGTTTAACCTCCCACCCATCGCTCCTGGGGAGTCAAGGATCTGCACAAAAGGGTAAATTGTTCCCATCCCCCACCCCCACCACAGGCACCAGGCGGACCCTTTCCACATCCCCAAGCTTGGAGCCTACAGACCCAAAAGGCTGAGTCACCATAACTGATAGAAAGGTGATTGGCCCAGAGGCCAGTGGGGCTGGCAAATGGCCCAGGCTTTCACAACAGTGGGGTACTGGGTGCCCCAAGCCGGGGAAGTCACCAACAGGGGATTTGCATATGAGAACGAGAAGCACCCCATGCTCTAGCCCCTCTGTGTCCCCCACATAACTCCAGGGGACTCAAGGGATGTGAATGGCCTCAGTGTCTGTCACGCAGGGCAGGTGACAGACATAAAGGAAAGCAGAGGATGTACTCAGGGGGCTTGCCAGTGCTCACCATCATGTTCCTTTGGTGGCTGCCGGTTTTGGGTGGGGAGTTCTGCTCCTCAGTGGGGACCACTTCAAAGTCAGAGGAGGCGCCCTGTGCAAGAGAGAGTTAGGGGCTGCCCAGAAGAAATGCACTCTGCCCCAGTGAAGAGCAGTGAGGGGACAGAAGGGCAACCAGGGTAGAGTTCCCAGAGGCGACCAGTCACACACCATTCACATGAGACCACCGAGACCCCACACAACTGCCACCACCCTCCTTGTGATCTGAGGTCACACCCCTCCATGGCCGTTACCTTATCTATGAAAGGGGTGTGGGGTGAGCTGACCCTGAACCACTATTATTTATTTATTTGTTCACTTGTGCGTGCGTGTGTGCGTGTGCGTGTGTGTGTGTGTGTGTGCGCGCGCGCGTGTGTGTGCCACAGCACGTGTGGAGGTTAGAGAACAGTGTTGGAGTTGCTTCTCTCTCCCCTATGGGTTCTGGAGCTAGAACTGAAGTTTCTGAGTTCAGACTCGACAGCAATCACCATCACCTACCAAGCCACCTCCCTGGCCCAAGGACTCTATTTTAAAATGTTTCACGAGCTTTATCCCCAAAGCCACCCATGGAGTGGCTGCGAGGTTCACATTCTCTTTGGACAGATGAGGAAACCGAGTTCAGAGAGTGAGTTAACACACAAGGCGTGACTCTGCACAAGACGACAGATCCTGCCATAGCAACCAATCCATCTCCTAGGCTCAATCAAGTGCCTCTAGCTCACCCCTGGGTGACAGCAGCCACTACAGCCACACCTAAGGAAGGTCCCGCCCAAAGGGTCCCCAGGAGAGAACTGCTCTGAGAACATCGATGGGTAGACGATGCAGGAAGTGTCTCGGGATGCACCCCAAACTCAGGTGGTGGCTAGCCAATCTTCTAGTTTTTCAAACCTCTACACATTCCAAGCAGACTTTACTGGTTGTTCAATCACGATGGCCCACAGTCCGTCGAACTGCACTTGGCTCTAAGATTCCCCAAAGCTGACCTGGGGTTAGGGAGATGGCTCAGGGTGGAGCCTTTGCTACTCCAGCAGGAAGACCTATCTACGTTTGGATTCCCTCACACCCATGTAAAAAGCACGGCTGGGCATCCGTGACCTGTAACCCCAGTGCTAGAGTGGACAGAGACAGGGGGATCCCTGGAACTTGTTGGCCAGCTGGCTTATCTGAAAACAGCAAGCTCTAGGTTCAGTGAAGAGACTTACGGGGATAAGGAAGAGAACAATAAAACAATAAGACACGTGATGTCCTCCTCTGTCCTCACAAGCACACACTGGTGTACACTGCCCCCCATGCATGTAGTGTACACACACACACACACACACACACACACACACACACACACACCCCAAAACAAAATTAAAAAAAAAAAAACCCAACAAAACAATAAAAACTCTCCTGACCTGCAGAGACTATCCAGCTTTCCCTGCCCTGAGATGGAGTAGGACAGATGGGAGAAACCAGTCCAGCTGGCCACCTAGTCACAGCCACCATGACCCTATTTATGGTCTCAGCCCTGCTAGAGAAGACCTCCCCCAAATCTCCACTCTCTGGGTTCCATACATGACCAGATATCTGAAGGATCCCTCGAGGAACTGATCCTCCGACATCAAGCTAACCTTCTCCACTGAGCCTGCAGGCCATGGTTTCTGAGCCTCTTCTCTTGGCAGTCTGTCTCTGTGCCACACTGGTGAGCACATCACATCACACAGCTCAGTAAATGAGAAGAAATTCCTCGTCAGATCAGGGCCTTCCCGATCACATTAACTATGATTCCCATCTCAAAATGGCAAGCTGCCCCCTCCCAGCGCTCCAGACCAATGTGAGGAGAGAAGAGCTTCAGGCAGCCAGTCACAACTCCAAATGCAACTTACATTGGATGGAGGCTTGGAGGCTGGTGCTGGCTTCTCCAGGGAGTTTTCGGTGGTGGTGGTAGTGGTGGTGGTGGTGGTGGTAGTGGTGGCATTAGGATCTACCTGGACCTGTGTATCCTGTCCTGGAAAATCAAGACTGTGGTTAAAGAAACCCAAAAGAGAAGAAGCCTGAAACCAGCCCACAGTGATGGAAGCCCTCTGACCAAGTTCTCTCTTGATCTAGAGAAAGGGGGGTGGGGTGGTCCCTTTAGAACAAGAAGCCAGGTGAAATGACTGGCCTGGGGACTGAGCTTGGGCAGAGACCCTCTCCCTAGACCTTCCTAGGAAAACTCCAAGGTGTCCATGGCTGTCTGTTCCCTCCATCTGCCTCAGGGATATGGACAGAATTTTCAGTTAACCGAGTGCTTTCTTTTGGGTTTTGAGAGAGGCTCATGTAGCTTCTTAGGTGGACTTCAAACTTGGTTTCATATAGCTCAGGCTGGCCCCACACTCAGAATACAGCTGAGGACGACACTAGACTTCTTGTCTTCCTGCCACCAACTCCAAACTCCAGGATGACAGGTGTGTGCCGCCATGCAGTTTATTCAGAGCAGCTGAGGAGGGAACTCAGGGCTTCATAAGCGCTGGGTGAGCACTCTGCCCTCTGGACTACAGCCCCACTCTATGGTATCCTCATGACAGCTCGTATTATTCTCGTTTTAAAGAAAGGAGACCAGGGTTTGTCACGGTCATCAACTTGGCTAGTCACTCTTGTTAGCAAACTGTGAAGCCTGGACTCAAGCAGCTCAACTCCCCTGCACTGGAGGCCCCTGCTGCAGAAGCCTGTGAGTATCTCCCCACTGCACTGGGAGCAGACCTGGCACCCATCAGACCCGGAGAGTTAACAGAGGACTGGGCCAGTGAGGACTAGAATGCCCCTCTGACAACAGTACCACAGGCTCTGACACCCCCACTTTTCTCATCTGTCCAGCAAGTCCCATCACCCTTGAAAAAGAAGGTGTCACAGGGGCCTGGGCTGAGTCTGACAGGAGCAGCAGGAAGTGCCCAAGTCTGCGTGGGGGATCTCCTCTTGGTTCCAGACATCCTGGACTCGAGACACTGTGGAGTACCACAAAGTGACCACACAGAGACCGACCCTTAGTCACTGTCCCCTCTCCTTTAGCAGACAGCGTAGGCACTGCTGAAGGCTGAGAGGCGAGGCCAGGTTCTTCTCTGGGTGTCAGCCTTCTAATTATGAAACAGAAGGGGGGGGGCACGGATGACGACAGTCCAGCTCCCATGCCTGGGGGCTGGGCCTGCCACACAGCAGCTGTGGACTCAATAATCACGCCGATAGGGTCCTAAGGCTATATCCCTGGTGCCATGGACCACTGGGATGGATCACTAATGCCTGCCCGGGCATCAGGAGTGCTGAGTCACTAGAGTCTTCTGGGGTCCCTTCTAGATCTGACCTTCTATAGGTGCTGTAGCCAAAAGATGTACATGGGAAGACGGTCTGTGGGAGAAGGGGCTATTCGGGCCTGGGCGTCTAGGTTCAGAGAAGGCAGGGGTTCTGGATGTCTTTGGTACCTGTGAGCTCAGCCAGGGGATCAAAGGAGCCCAAGGAAGGGGCAGGAGGTGGTGGAGGCAGCTCACTGTCCTTGACCAGTTCCTCCACTTTCTGTCTGAGCCTGGACGCTTCCATCTGAGACTCCTCCAGAAGCTCCCCTAGAGACAAGGTGGAGAAGCACACAGGTTTACCCAGCCCAGTGCATGGCTCTCCCATCCCTGACCCAAACCTGGCCCTGGACCGACTTCACTCCCACCGGGGCTACGTGGGCTGTAAGTCCAGGCTTGTGCTGTCCCCCTGCCCCAAACAGGCCACCATAAGAAGAGTCCGGCAGTGGAGCCCAAGGAAACGCCCTACCTCTGGCCTCTTCTTCCTGCCCACCTCTCCCTTCAGATCTGCTCCCCCCATGCAGAAAGTGAGGGGTTCTTGAGGGACTGCCTGCATCCTAGGCCTCAGTTTCCCTTCTGCAGGTGGAGAAAGAAAAACTCCCCACCCCCACCCACCACTATCCCATGTGGGTTCTGCCAAGCAAGGAGAAAACACTTGGAAAGTCGGGGTGGCAGGCCCTCCACATCAAGCGTGACCACAGAGAAAGTGACTTCCAGACAGAGTGTGAAGACAGGAAGTAAGTGGAGGCTCTGCACCAAGGAGAAGCATGCTGTGCAGTGTCAGGGGTGGGCGAGGATGGAGGGGGGGTGGCTGGACAGTGGGGAGAGTCTGGGCAGAAGCTGGAGGAACGGGGCCGAGGGCCCTGCTGCACTGAGCTCTGGGCCAGCTCTACTCCCGGCCTGGCATCCAAGCCCTGGGTTCTGGGGCTGCCCTGGCACACTGACTGGCTCTCCTCATCTCGCACACTTCACTTCTCCAACAGGTCGAGGCCAGTCTGGCTCCAGGTCCACAAACTGGGCTTGAACTCCTCTCCCACTGCATGCTTCCTTCTTGGTCCCTCAAGGACACCCTTTGGGGTGGGAGAAGTCAGGGCTGGGAATGCCATCACCAGGCTACAGAATGCAAAGATGGCAGGGGCCACCACTGGGTCACGGGGACAGCAGCGTGATGGGCAGAGGCACCTGCCAGCCTTTGTGAGGGGGCTGGCATTGCAGGCTGCGGGAAGAGGGGCAGGGGAAGGGGCACGGTCTGCTTTACCTAACGTCTTTATCCCTTGTATTTTCCCCTTCAGCCGGGTATTCTCCACCACTAGGCGTTCAAAAGCTGCTGATGCCTCTCCCAGAGGCGTGCTGCCCCCTGGGTCGTAGATCCGGTAGGGTCCTCTCCCTTCCATGAGGGTAGCTCAACCCCTGCCGAGACGGCCACCTGGCTGTAGGGACAATGGCAGACATCAGAGGGCTGGCCAGGCCCTTAAGTCATCTTTTCTGGGGACGATGATGTTCAAGTCTGCCACAGCTCCAAAGAGCAGTCCCCACGACCCAGCACAGAACACCTCACTGGGTCAGGCTGGTCTGACCAGCACTGCAGAGGACACCTCCTTCAATGCACACGGTCTGATTCTAGGAGAGCCACCAGCGCGGCAGCCGCTTCTCTTAGCAGGTGCGCCGCACTGTGGCTCATCTGCAAGGGCGGTAAAATGGACTGCCAGGTGTGACAGAGAACCCGGAAGGAGTCAGGAGGGGCCTGAGTGCTGCCTGCTTGGCCCTTCCCGATACCTATCGCATACCAGTGATAAAGTAAACACCCAGAACATACAGCACTTGAGTAAATGGCTTGGCCACAAACCCACTATGGGGCTGGGGGAGCTCCTCTCCCTCTCCGGGAGGGGAAACGAAAGCCGTAAACTCAAACAATGATCTCTAGGGTAAGGAAGAGACCCTGGCTAGGGTCTAACACGCTGTCAACCTCCTCCCTGGGTCTCAGGTCATGACTGCTCCTTCCCATTCAGTTCTAAGCAGAAGAATTTCCCATCGCACCACTGTGGAGCACATTTCCTGCTATAAGTTGTTGTTTATCGGCTTTATTTCATGTGAAACCACTCTGCTAGTACTGTAGACTCCTGTGGCTTAGTAGCCTTCATTCATTCATCCCTGCATTCATTCAACAATGACCTCTGGGGTTTGGGTGCTGGATAGGACTCTGGGTATGGGGTACTGGTCTGGGTGCAAGTTACCAGTCTGGGGTGGTGGGCTATAACTCCAAAGACTTCCATGGGGAATGGGAAACTCAGGATTTGGGGGTACCAAAACTGCCTCCCAAGATCATCAGCCCACAGTAAGAACCTCAACAGCTCTTTCGACCTCCCCACTGTCCACTAAAGTCAAGCATGTAGCAGGGTTGGTGACAGTGACTTCACCACCACGTGCCAACTGCATGTTTTGTCTGATGCATTCTGTTGGGGGCCCAGTGATCCTCACTTTATAAATCAGCAACAGAGGCCGCTGAGCCTAAGTACCTCAGCCAGGCGGCAAGGCCAGTGTGTGGGCATCAGATGCAGAGCTTTGCCTGGAAGGTCCGCAGTTCCTACCCCTGCTAGATACACATGGTGGGGACCCATAGCTCCCTTAACACTGGCCAGAATGGCAGAGTTCAAGCCCATTTGTAGGGTAGTCTCAGGCCACTGAATAGCCTCTAGCTCAGTGGTTCTCCACCTTCCTAATGCTGTGGCCCTTTAATACAGTTCCTCATGTTGTGGTGACCTGCAACCATGAAATTATTTTCATTGCTACTTCATAACTGTAATTTTGCTACTGTTATGAATCATAATATAAATATCTGTGTTTTCAGATGGTTTTTGGTAACCCTTGTGAAAGGGTTCTTAGCCTCCAATGGGTCATGATCCACAGGTTGAGAATCTCTTGAATATTATTATGGTCCAGCTTTAATAATCTTCCCAGGGGCCCAGAAGAGAAGCTACAAACAGTGCGAATTGTTTTCAGGAAAAGAATCTAAGTACACCAAGCTCTTTAGTCTGTCTACTTTATTCCTCTGGGATAAAATTTTGTCTACACAGCTTCAGTTCTGTTCTCATGCCTAGCTCCTTTCTTGCCTGATTTCTCTCTACATTTATCTGCTGTCCCCTCTAAGTTCTATCTTAATTCTCCCTTCTTAACTCTGTCCCATCTTGGTCTTTCTCATCTTGTTCTTCCCCATCTGGCTCTTCCTCACCTTCCATCTCATTCTTCTAGTTCTCCATCTAGTTCTCAAGTCAAAAAACTTCTCCAGTCAAAATCCTCTCTCAGTCTCTGAGGTTTACAGTTATATACCCATGCAAGAGCAGTGCTCTAGCTAAAGCAAGGTCACCAGGCTTGAATTCTCCCAAGGCCATAAAGGCAGACAAGAGTTTTCCTCAGGCAGTGACTGTCAGGCTTTGTTTTTTTGAGACAGGGTTTCTCTGTATAGCTTTGAAGCCTGTCCTGAATGAAACTCGCTCTGTAGAACAGGCTAGCCTCAAACTCAGAGATCCGCCTGCCTCTGTCTCCCCAATGCTGGGATTAAAGGTGTGTACCACCATGCCCAGCTTTCTTTTACAACCCAAAAGGGGAGTGGTAAAGGAAGAGGTCAACTAAGAGCTAAAATCTGTTAATATATCAGAAAAAGGGAATTTATGTGCTCAAACTACATTCCTAGAGGTGGTGAGGTAAATGTTAGGAGTCTATAATGTTAGTATAAATACCACTAAGGCTGTATAAAAAAGGAGGGTCTGAGTTTAATTTGCCTTAATTCAGGAGATGGTTCGGCCTTGGATGCTTGATAGGTATTTCAGATAAAATACAGTTAGGAGTTCTTGGGAGCATACGTAGCATACAAGGAAATCACTGCAGGAATCATTAATTTATATACAAAAGCTAAAATATCACCAAAACTTCTTAAGCCATGGTTTGACCTTGGGAAAAGTCCTTGACCTTTCCAAGTAGTAGCTTTTGTGATAGCAGCTGAATTCCATTACATTTTCCTGCGGCTTGCAGCAAGAACCACTGCTGTGCTCTAGCGTTTCCTTCAGTGTACGAAGAACCATCAAGCCTTTTTTTTTTTTCTTTTTAGGTTTTTTTGAGACAATGTCTCTCTGTGTAGCCCTGGCTGTCCCGGAACTCGCTTTGTAGACCAGGCTGGCCTCGGACTCACAGAGATCCACCTGCCTCTGCCTCCCAAGTTCCCAAGTGCTGGGATTAAAGGTGTGCACCACCATGCCTGGCAGCCATCAGCCTTATGCTGGGGACGGAGCAGGGCCTTGTCCACTGGACCAGTCCCACCAACACAGCCACACCCACAGCCCAGAAGCCATCAGCTCCCTTTACCAAGGGTATCTGTAAAACACACTGGGCCAGAAGGAAAAAACGAAGCTGTGACAAGCACCCCACCCCACCCCACCCCACGGCTGACAAACACCAGCTGAACACCCACTTCGAGAGGTACCCGCTCCCCGCTGGGCCCTGTGAGGCAAAGGACAGCTGCCCACACACCCACATGGCTGGCTAGGAGGGATTTTTTTCTGAAAGGTCAGCATACACTGCAGAATGGTAAACACTGATGCACCGTTGAGCGAAAGGAGACAGTGTGGGTGAAGTACTAGGTAGACAGCTGGACGCTCAGACCACCAGTCCACATGAGGGTCCTCCTCTGCTCACCTACGCTTGTCACCACGTGACTGCACCCGGCTGGAGCCAGCGTCTGTCCGTTAGCCTAAACCCTTCCTGGGCAGAAACAGGCTTTACATATCTCTGTGTTCCTATTACCAGCAAAGGGAGGAGGGTCATCCCAAAGGGAGGAAATGGGGAAACTGAGGCTGGAGCCACCCTGAGTGGCAAGTAGCTGCAGGTGGCCTGGTTCCTGGCCCCACTCCCTAGGGTTCACAGTAGACTCAGAGTCACTGTTATGGGACAGTTTGGTCACTTTCTTCTCCGTGTGGCTTTCTCAGTACACAGAAACTCCACGGAGGCAGAGACCAAGGCCAGGGCTTCTTCAGAAAGCAGTGATCCCACAGGTCCAACACATACCGCTAATTTCAAGGCCCAGAGCCTGAAAGGACTTACCCCACCTCCCAAGAGCCCATGTTGAAACCAGCCAGCCAGCCCAGCCACCACCACTGTGCACGGTGGCAGGGTGCCGGCCAACACTTCTAGAATCAAAACTAGACCCTCGCAGAGATGCCGAGACAGGTGGCAAACTGATATACAGGGGCTGACAAGCAAGGGGTTCATAGGAAACATGACCAGAGTGGACAGAGGAATGGCCGAGCTGGGGCAGGGGTCAGGCTTGCTGCAAGGTAGCAGACTCAGGGGGAGCCCCAGAAAGGGGTGGCCTGAGAGATGCCAGGAGGAAAGTGGTGAGAGCTGAGGGGCTTCCAGCGAAACTCTGGACCAGGGGCTAGTACACTTCCAGCACGGCTTCTGATGGTGTGCAATGATCGGGGGGGGGGATGTAACACGAACTGCTAAATGGTCTTAATAAAAAACCTGGAGCCAGACACTGGAGTGAAAGCTGAAAGATCAGAGAAGCTGAGCATGCCAGCCACAAGTTCTTACCTCTACAAAATCCTCAGTGAGTTCCTGTCTCCTCAGGCCTTCTGTACCTTTCTCTGCCCTGCCATCTTACTTCCTGGGATTAAAGGCGTGTGTTCTTTCCAAGCAAAGACATGAGATCTCAAGTGTTGGGATTAAAGGTGTGTGCCACCCAGCCTGGCTCTGTTCCCAGTGTGGCCTTGAACTCACAGAGATGCAGATGGATCTCTGTCTCCTGAGTGATACATTAAGGGTGTGTGCCACCACTGTCTGGCCTCTATGTCTAATCTAGTGGCTGGCTCTGTCCTCTGATCTCCAGATAAGTTTATTACACAATATATCACCACAGGGGACCTCCAAGGACTAGCGCCAGGAGGGCTCTCCCAATACAACAAAGCCAATCTCTCTCACACACACACCCTGGGCAGAGGGCACTGCTGGAGACTGAGAAGCTGCCAAGAGAAGATAGTGCGGTCCCCAGAGACCAGAGCAGGGGACAGATAGAAAGATCAGGGCCTGCCTTCATGTGATTCTCCCTCTGGGTCCACGCAGGGCCTGGAGCTGGGAGGCCAAGGCCACACAAAGGCCTATTTCCTTGTGGATCTGGCTGCAGACTCTCTATTAACCAGGGCCCAGGAGGAAGCTGTAGTGGCCACCTATACAGATGCCACCATTCAGCAAGGGGCCTTCTGCAAGATGCCACCAACACCTTGCCCAAACCAAAGACAGACACTGAGAAAGAGGCAGCCAGCTCACACCTTCTAGGTAAGCCCTGAGCTGGTGAGTAAGGAGCGCCCCATGTCCCTCCCTGGACTAGATCTGGCTATGTGATGGAACTAGAGAGGCCTGGTTTGAGGACAGAAAAGGACCCAAACTCACAGGTCAGCCCACGGGCTCAGAGCATGTGATGAGGATGCTGTGACTCTGAACGCACTGTGGCTGGGGAGCAGCTCGGGGCATACATGGGGCTGGAGCGCGGCTGAGGCCGTAGAGTGGACCCCCATTCCTGACCCACTTCTGGAAGAGAGGGATGGAAGGGCCAGAGCCACGCTAAATTCACACTCAGCTCCTGATTGTCTAAGGCTGCCTTGACACAGCCATGTGCTAACGGCTGAGGAGGTGGGAGCAGGTCAGGAAGGATAGGGTACTGAACCACAGGGAAAAGGCTCCATGACCCCTAAAGTCATGCTCATTTGCATAGTCACTCGAATTTATAAAGCACGAAGTCTCAGGCATTCTTTCACCTGACTGTCCCAGAAGCCCTGCGGAGAAGACATGGTTGAGGGACAAGATCACCAAGCTCAGCTTGGGGACTTAAGCCCCACAATGTCTCTGGTTTCTGGCTGTATCCGGGGACAGCTACACCCTACAGCCCTGGAGGCAGCAAAGGTCTCTTGGTACCAAAGGAATGGCTCCAGCACATCACATCACGGTGGCAAAGGTCTATGTCCTCAGCAGAGGCAGAGCTGTGAGCTGTGTCAGCAGGTGTGGCCAGAACACAGGGACAAAGGAAGCTCAGAAGAATAAAAAGGCCTGCCTCCTCCTCTGATCTATGACCTTGGTCTCCTGTCCTCTTATGCAAGGGGAGGGAGCCTGGATGAGACAGAAGCTGCCTGACTAGATAAAGCTGGGTGCCATTCTAATGGCCAAAGGATGGGAGGGACCCAAGCCTGGAGAGGAAGAGCAGGTTAGAGAGCAAAGGAGATGGAATACAAGATGTATAGATGTACAGCTGTAGAATCAGGAAGAAGGTTCCACCATGACACAGGCCATGCACTGGCATGCTCTTGTGCATCACACTGCACCCTGGGGCCTCACCTGTACCAGGCCCAGCTCTGTCCTCCCTGCAGCTGTGGGATGCTGGGCCAGTCACTTATCCATTCTGGGACCCAGCTGCTCATCTGTAAAACAGGACTATGAAAACCCACCAGGCTAAGGGGAAGACATTCAATGGCGTGTCTGTGTGTAGTGGTGAGTGGTAGAATTGGGAACTTCTGACTTTATTTCCCAAACATGATTTACTCAATGAGAAAACATGTTTCACGATGAAATACCCAATATAATGAGTAAGTGGTTCCCAGCTCAGCATGCAGCACACTGTAGGTATTCAGCAAAAGGGCAAGGGGATCCCACCACTGTGCCCAGTTGGCCTCAGAACTGTCCCTGACACTCCATCCTTGGCTGGTTTTTATTTTGCCTTTGTGTGTGTGTGTGTGTGTGTGTGTGTGTGTGTGTGTGTGTGTGTGTGTGTGTACTGGTGTGTGTGCATGCACTGAAGGGTCAACCTTCTGTGTCATTCCTCAGGAGCTGTCTACTTTCTTTTTTTGAGGCAGGGTCTCTCACTGGAACCTGTAGGTTCAATGATTTGGCTAGGCTGGGCAGCCAAGGAACCCCCAGGGATCTGCCTGGCTCCTTCTCCTCCTCCTCCACAGCACTGGGAATACAGGTATGAGGTGCCGTGTCCATCTGTTTTTTTTTTTTTTTTTTTTAATGTGGGTTCTAGAAATCAAACTCAGTCCCTTTCATGTTGGTGGAGCAAGCACTTTATTTCCCCAGGTCCTGCTATGTATAGGGTACTGTGGTGCTGAGGATGGAACCCACATGGTAAGCAAGCAGTCTGTTGCTCAAATATATCCCAGCTGGTCTTAGTGTTTGAGACAGGATCTTACTATGTAGCTAGCCTCAAAGTCACAGACCTCTCTGTGCCTTCTGAGTCTTGGGATATAGCCATGTGCCACTATACCAAGCTTTTTTTTTTTTTTTTTTTTTTTTTTTTTTGATATAGGGTCTCATGTAGCCCAGGCTAGCCTTAACTCCCTACATAGCCAAGGACAATGCTGAATTCCTGATTCTCCTGCCTCCACTTCTCTAGCACTGGATCACAGGCATGTGCCACCATGCTTAACTGGACTGGACATTCTCTAAAGTTCTTTCTAGTTCTAACAGTTCAGGATTACTACTTCCACAGCCCATCCCTATCTGACCTTAACACAATTATCATCTGTCCCCAGCTCTAGCCTCTACAGTAGCCTGGGGGATTCTCAACTCAGCAGTCTACCCATGAATTTATTCTCAGGGACACACACACACACACACACATACACACACACAGAGAGAGAGAGACAGACAGACAGACAGACAGACAGACAGACAGAGGCAGACAGACAGAGACAGAGAGAAAGGAAGGAAGCAAAGGCCTCGGGCTGATGGCTCTTCGCAGGCCCAGCTACTACAAGACATGCCAGGCTCCAGCCAAACCTGGGGACTGTGTCCCTCCAGCAGCACACACCCCTCCCTGGGTCCTCTTCCCTCTCCTGTGTTGAGTCACTACAGAGGGAGTCCCTAGTGTCCCTTGATACAGGGTTCACAGCACTTGCCTGACCCCCGAGCTGGAAGGTCAGCTGGGTAAAAACGATATACCCAGCGGCACTCAGAAGGGGAGGAAAGGAAATGAAATGGTTAGTTCAGCTCCACCATGTGCCAAGCGCTAGCTGAACTCTCACACACATCACCTCACCCAGAGCTAAATGTGCTATCCCTGCTTTCCAGCCAGGAGGTCAATCCACCTGCCAGAGAGCATGTGGGAGCAGACTCAGAGGGGTTAAGCTCTCTGCCTGAGGATACACAGCTTGTTGTGTGTCAACAAATAATCCAGCTTCCAGTGCCCAGGGAGGAAAGAGGCAGAATCCCACAAGAGCCCAGGCCCTGGCTTCCATCTCTGTCTGCCCTGACCTGCAGTCACCTGGGCTCAGCATCTCAGGCTGGAAGGCAGCAGAGACGGGGTTCTGAAAGACTGAATTTGGCCCATGGCACAACGGTGTTCCCAATTCTACCTCTGATGGCCTTTATATGCTGGGTCCCAAGGGAAGGAACAAGATGTCACTCCTCCCACGCCAGGCCCCAAGAGTCTGGAACCTCAGGGCTTGCCTCGGAGCCTTGTTCCTGGCATTGCCCCACCATCTGCCAATCCACTGTTCTAGCTGCAGCAGGCCCTGGAACTGGACACAACACTCAGGTATTGCCTCGTGATCAGACACACAGGGACTTTGGCTTCCACCCTTTCAGATACTATACATCTGCTGACAGAGCCCTGGCATCCACGTGTTTCTTACAGCTGGGACACATACATGAAAAAGTCTCTGCTATAGTTGTGAACGTCCCCCAAAGCCCCACATGTTACAAAGCTTGGTTCCAGGGTGCCTCGTTCTCCCTCTTCTTCCTGCTTCATGACTGAGGAGGTGAGTGACCCTCCTCATGTGCTCTCCACCCCTGCCCAAGTGCTATGCTGACTTACCGCAGGCCCAAGGCAATCACAGCTGGCCAGGAGCAGTGCCCAAACCACCAAAACTGTGCAGCAAAGCAGACCTGTCCTCCTTAGAGGACGGCTGTGTCCTCGACAATGCTGTCACCTTCATGCCCACACTCCTCCCCTCAGCGAGGGCCCAGGACTGACAAGGGATGTCACTGAGCCAGGGTGGCCTCGACGATCAGCTGAGAATAAGCCAATCTTAGGACAGAAAGGACGACGGTGTTGGGAGTAGCCTGTCTCTCAGGGCCAAATGCCACAGCTGGCTTATGCAACCCTGTAACTCCCCTCTCAGAGGAAGATGCGGGTTTTTTGTGAATTCTCCTTATGCCAAATATGGTGGGGAGAGAATTTCAGACCCAAGCCTGGCTCTGCTGCCTCCCCAAGGCTGGTCATTTTGCTTTCCCTATGGGAAATGCTGTGTGAACCCAGTAGGAACCACAGAGCTGTCTACACACCTTAATGTGAAACCCAAACAGGAGTCACCATGGCTATGAAAGGGCCAGAGAAAGGAAGGCTACCTCAGGAAGAGACCCCAGATGCTCATCTCCAAGGGCAGCAAACAGCCCACAAAAGGAGGAAAAACGGATCAATGCAGGGTGGAAATGCCTCGGGAGTGAAAATGAATGGTGCAGCAGATACAAACGTGGACGGCTCTCTTTCATATGCGAGCTGTGTGGGAACGGGACAGTGAGGGGGCACAGAGCACATCTTACAACATACAACCACGTTACACACTGGTCAGAGACGCACACGTTCATGCTAAGGTCGCAAGAAACACAAGAGAGGGCTGGGGAGAGGGCTCAGTCATTAAAGTGCTACCACAGGAGCATGAAAATCTTCGATTGAGCCCCAGAACACACATTTACAAGGGGTAGGGGCGCGGGGCAGGGGGGAGGGGGGACGCTAGTGAGATGGCTGAGCGGGTAGAGGCGCTTGCTCCCTAAACTGACGACCTGACTTTGATCCCACCCACATGACAGAAGGAGAGCGCGGACTCCTTCACAAGTTGTCCTCTACTGTCACACAGACACACTAAATCAATGTAATAATAATTTTAAAAAGCCAGAAGCCCAGCATGACGGCCCACACCAGCAATCCTGGCATGAGAACAAGGCCAGCCTGGGGCACAGGCTGCAACCCCAGAGCTGAGGAGGAGGTGGACACGGGTAAATCCCCAGAACTGACTAGCCAGCTAGTCGAGCCTAATTGGTGAGTCCCAGGCCAGCGGGAGAGAGCCTGTCTCAAAAAACACAGTGACTGGTGGTGAGCCGAGGCTAGCCGGGTGAAGATCAATCAGGGATCTACAGCAGGGGAGTTATAGAAGGGGTGGGGACCAAACTGAGGCCCCTCACTTAAAGGCTCCTCCACCCTACAAAGGCCGACTCTGGCTCCAGGGCCTCCTCATCTCTACCCCCACTCACCTGCCAAGGCTGAGGCAGTGGTCTGTCCACCTTTGTGCTCTGCAGAGAAAATGCCCCACAGCTCAGGGAACAGCCTGGGGACAAGATCAGTGAGGGAAGGCAGCCCTGCAGGGACAGCTATCAGAAAGGAGCCCGACGCTCCTCAGCAGTCACCCTTCCCAGTCACTGGGGTGACCGTCCGTCCAGTGCAGGTCACGGGAAGAACACAGAGAACTAATTTCCTGCAGCAGCCTGCTGGCTGCCAAGGTCTGCCTGTGGCTGGAGACGTGACAACCCCTCCTGAGAGACAAGGGGCACACAGGGGACATCAGCAGGGAGGCAGAAGGAGAGCTGGCCCAGAGGAGCCGACGAGGACCACCCACCCAATGAGTGGACAAGGAGGGTCCAATGGCTGGATTTCACCATCTGGAGTATGCATTTCATTTGGAGTTTTGAGACAGAGTCTGGCCTTGAACTTAAAACATTAGCAAAGAATGATCCTGGACTTCTGGCTCTCTTGCCACCACCTTCTGAGAGCTGGAGTTATAGGCGTTCACTAACATGCCTGATTTATGCAGCACGGAATGGAAGCAGAATTCACCCACAGCAGGTAAGCACTCCACTAATGGAGCCGCATCCTACGCCCAACACCTGGGACAGAGCAAAGGACAAGTCATTCCGAGAGCGCAGACACAGGTCAGTAGAGGGCTGGAGGTAGGTTATTCAGAAGCCTGGGAAGTGGGGTCCCTTGCCACCTGTGGCTGAGATTCCAACAGCCTGAGCAATACCCACGGCCAGTACGCACAGAGAGATCTCCCACCACGCTGCAGGGTAATACTGCCATCTCTTGGAGTCGGGTGAGGAAGCAAGGGGATGCAGCACCCACCTGGTCTACACCAGGAGCTGTCACAGTGGGGTGGAGACTTCACCAGCCTTACACCCAACGCCGGCACCCATCAGCTCGGCTGCTGCAGCCCGGCCTTCGGAGTGTCCAGACAGACACTCCCAAGCCTGGGATCTTTGGGGGTCTTGCTCAGTCCAGTGGACAACTCCCCAGGTAAGCACGGCTTCACTCCATATCTGCCATGGCCACTCAGACCCCAACCCCTACTCTGTACATCGCCATCTTTCCAGGGCCTACCCTGAACGCCATCGCCCTCCGGGAGCCCCTCTTAACCCTCAGGTGCCCCCAGATGACTTCACACCCTAGCTATATCCACAATGGCTAGACTTAGTCACTGTCCACTGGCTCCTGATGCTGTCAGGAAGAGCTCTCAGCCAGAAGGACAGAAAGGCGAAGCCAGGCCCTCACAACAGGTGAGGCCTGAACACCTCCCAGCTGAAAGCTCACAGCAACATCAGAAAATATACCCTCCAGGGATCCATCCTAGAACTCACTCTGTGGACCAGGCGGGCCTTGAACTCAAGAGACCTGCCTTCCTCTGCCTCCTGAGCCCAGGGAGCAAAAGCCTGCACCAGCACACTACATTTGGTGCACACATAAACTTATTTTAGATCATGATAAACGAATGAAAAAAAAAAAAGTAGTAATATGACAGAAAGTGAAAGGGGGGCTATTTTGCATAGGAAGAAGCGGGAAGGCCCCCTCTGAGAAGGTGACATTTGAGCTGAGACTCGACAGATAAGGAAAAAGCAGCCATGGGAAGGAAGGGCTGGGAACTGAGTTCTGGGCGCTGGGAAGGCAGGTGTGGGGAGTCAGCATGAGAACAAGCTGAGCGCACACAGCTGGAAACAGCAGGCAGCGCGGCCTGCCGAATCACAGTGGGCACAGAAGGGAGCCGGTAACCAGCGGAGGGAGGCAGACAGACAACCTCTCAGAGCACCATCAGACCCAAACCAGGTCGGCCTGACCCAGCCAGGACATCCGGGCCAGAGACACAGCAGCACTGGGGGTGAAGGAATGAGTCAGACCCATGGCTTCCTGGGGCCCCAAGGGAGCTGCTATGGGCATCCAGGGACAGGCACCCACCCCCAGCTATACTGTGCCCACACTCACAGGACACCCACGTGGAGGGGACAACATGATCATACACATAAGTACGCAGGACACTCCCATCTGTCTGTCGCTCTGAGGGACAAGATTAAATGTGTCCACAGAGGGCTGGGCCCTACATATTTTCCAAGGACACAGCAATGATGACAGTCTAAGCTAGTGAAAAAAGAAGAGGGTCCTTGGGGAAAGGGGTGTAGCTCAGCTGGTAGAGTGCTTGCCTAGCGTGAATAAAGCCCTGGGTTCAATCCCCAGTACCACATAAACCAGGCACTATAGGGCAGGCCTCTAATCCCAGCACTCAAGTGGATGCAAAAGGACCAGAAGTTCAAGGTCATCCTTGGCTACAAGTAAATTCAAGGCCAGCCTGGGCTATGGAGACCCTGTTATAACTTAAAACAACAGAGTTGAGACTGTTGAGATGGTTCAGTGAGTGAAGGGTTTGCCACCAAGCCCAACAACCCGAGTTCAAGCCCTGAAACCCCCCTGGGAGAAGGAAACAGCCAAGTCCTGCAAGTTGTCCTCGGACCTCCACGTGGGCATGGACATGGACATCCTAGCGTGCACTCACCCCCATAGGAGCACAGACAAACACACGTAAACCTAAAAAACAACAACAGCAAAGGCCTAGCTGAACATGGATGACTTCTAAACCTGAACACTACTATCAGGGTGGTCAGAAAGAACATACGAGAACCAGGCATGGTGGAACACCCCTGTAATCCCAGCAGGTAGAGGTAGGAGGACCAGGAGTTCCAGGTCATTGTAGCCACAGAGTGTCAGCCTGGACTACAAGATTCTGTCTGAAAAAAAGAAAGAAGAAAGAAAAAAAAAAGAAAAGAAAGAAAGCAAAAGAAAGAAAGAAAGAAGAAAGAAAGAAAGAAAGAGAGAAAGAGAAGAAAGAAAAAGCAAAAGAAAGAAAGGAGGAATTAAGTTTTAAAAGCTCCTCTCATAAGTGTAAAGTTACTAATTATCATTATGGCTTAGTTTCACAGGCCATTTGCTAGGGACAAAGGGACACTGAGCCTGCTTAGTTAGTGGGAGTATTCCGCTCTCCTAACACAATGTCCTCCGTCAAGGACCAAAAAACCATTCTGAGAGTCCCCTGACTGTCCACTCATGAGTCTGAATTCCCCTCCACCACACCCCTCATTGTTGGTAGCATGAGTAAGAGCTGATCAAATCCCACTTTGACTGACTGTGAAATCAAAATGATGCATCAGGAATCCACACGTTTCCCACACTGTCATTCAGCAAGGGGGTGGGGACGGCTACTGCCCAGACTTTTGCTTCATCCCTGAAAGTCCCTCCCTCCCTTTTACCAAAACAGTTCCTCACTGACAGCATCAAATTCCCACCCACTGCCCGGCACAAGATGAATACATGCACAGCAAACCACTTCCATACACATGATCTCACACAGAGGCACAGAAACTTCCCACGGTGCAAAACACAGCCCAACACATAAAAACTATCCCTCCATAATCATTCCCAGGAACGTACTGTATCTACCCGGCACCTGTGTACACAAATGCCTCCCAGGCTGTGCAAAAGGAGCTCGTTAAGGATGGAGTAGGGGACTTTGCAGCCCAGCATTTGGGTTCGAATCTCGACTTTGCAATTCACTAGTTGTGTGATTACAATTTGCAAGCTGCCTGTGCTCCTCACTGGTGAGGTGAAGATATAAAGTAACATTCATGGAGAAGGGTTGGCTAGATGGCCAGTAAAGACGCTGGCCACTGAGCCTGAGCACCTGAGTTTAGTCCCTGGCGGGAACCCACAAGGTTTGGGAAAAAGAGAAATGACTCAGGCAAGTTGTCTGTCCACAACCTTACCATGCAAACAATAAATAAATGTATTTTTAAAAGAAAAAGTAACAGTCATGCTTGGAATGAATGTCACAGTTGGATGAGTTTCACACTAAAAGTTTAGATCAACACTTGGCTGCACGCCTTTTATCTTCGCACTCGAGAATAAATCAGGAGGGTCTCTGTGAGTTCGAGGCCAACCTGTTTTATATAGCGAATTCCAGACCAGAGAGTACTACACAGCGAGACCTTGTCTCAAAACAAACAAGAAAAGACCATCTGGAAATTGACCAATAAGCGTGGCTACGATGATGATTTTCGTCATTACGACGTCTGCACACCGCTACCCAAACTTTGCTCGTTGGACGTTGGGGTCCGCAGGCCGGTCCCAGGCACGCTCCGCAGGCAGTGCGCATGCGCGCCCGGCTAGCTCCCCGGGCCGGGAGCCTCTGAAGCCTGACGACGGAGACGCAGACACCTCACGACTCCGGGACTCCCGCCACTAGCCCTCGTGCCCCGCGCAGGCTCCTGTCTCCTCCCGCCTGCCCATCCCCCGGCGGCCCCGCTCACCCTAGGACGACAGCTTCGAGGCACCGAGCCAGACTCACCAGCCCTAGGCTCGGGTCGGTACCAGGAAATGCCGGGGCCACGCCCCGCCCCTGGGAAAGTCCCCGGAGACCGACGGGCCGTCCATCCAATGGCGCTGCGCGCTGGGCGTTGGGGGTGTGGCCTGCGATGTAAACAGCGGCCTCGGCTCCACTGGGTGGAGCAGTTCAAGGCTCAAACCTAGGCGGCCTCAGGGCACTGTGCCGACCTCCCAAGTCCAACTGGGTCCTTACCTCCTGTGTGACTAAGCCCCTGCAGGGAAGCAAGAGCCGGGTCTATTCTAGTTCCCAGCTGCAGGACTTGCCCTTTCTGCACTCGGGAGGCTGAGGCAGGAGGATTCTGAGTTCGAGGCCAGCTTTGGATATATGAAACCACGGCTCACCCCACCACCACCAGAAATAATTATATATATATATATATACCTATGTATATGTTTATTTTATATGTGTGTGTGTGTGTGTGTGTGTGTGTGTGTGTATAATTCTGGCTCAACAAGTAAGGTGAAAGGCAAAAGAGAAAGACACCTGACGTTGACCTCTGGCCTCCATAGACATGAACATACACGATTCTGAAAGGTAGAAAGCCTTGACCTTGGAATAAGGACATCTCTTTAACATGGAGGACAATATGCTTTTTAGGAGGAAGATTGAAACATGCTCTGTCACTGGAATTGTTAAACGTTGACCGATCTTCATCTTCTGGACTGGGGGATGAGGATCTAGGGGACTATTTCATACATGCCCTCATAGTACATAAAGAGAGACCTATCCAACGGGCACCTACTTAAGCATATGTCTTCAACAAGGACCTTCCTTTGGGGCTTTGTGTCACTTGTGTCCCAGCTACCTCAAAGGAGCTGGCAGGTTTTCAAAACAACATTCTAGGTCACATTTCTTATGCAAAGAAGCATGCATGTACCTTAACCCTGAAGGTTGGGAGACCAGGCACCCCAAAAGGCGTTACACAATCTCCCTCAGGGGAGGCTGCAGGGAGAGCTGGGTCCTTTGTTCCATGCATCAATTCCCCAAAGATCTGTGTCTCTGCCCTGTGCTTCCCAGTTCACCTCTTCCTGGAATGCTCACTTCTGAAATCTTGTCTCTACCAGCTCTCTACTCCTAAGCCACTACCCAGCACTGAGATTTCCCTTCAGATGGAGTCTCCAATAATTTCCATTCTGATTGTATACTGTTGCCACTGTTTTTGTAAAATATTTGACTTCAGAAAGTTGAGCGGTTTCATTCCCACAAATGTCCATGATTCCTAGGAAGCCTTTAATCCAAGCACTTGGGAGGCAGAGGCTGGAAGACCACTGTGAATTTGAGGCCAGCCTGCTCTACATAGTGAATTAAAGGCCAGCCACAGCTACACTGTAAGACCATGTCTCAAAACAAACAAACAAACAAAAACAAAAAATCTACTATCATCACCACCAATAAAACATCATCCAGGGGCCAGTGAGCTGGGTCAGAGTTAGTTAAAGGTACTTGCTGACCAGCCTGAGAACCTGAGTTCAATCCCTGGGACCCTCAAGGTAGACAGAAAAAACTGACTCCTGCAAGTGGATGATTCTCTTGAGGTGGGTAGGTGGGTGGGTTCTCACCATGTAGTCCCAAGCTGGTCTAGACCTCTTCATCCTCCTGTCTGAGCTTCAAGTGGGATGATGATAACTTTGCACAATCACACCCAGAACTTGTTTTTTTTTTGTTTTGTTTTGTTTTTCTTTTTTTTTTTTTTTTTTTTTTGTTTTGTTTTTCCGAGACAGAGTTTCTCTTTGCACCTTTTTCTAGCTTTGCACCTTTCCTGGAACTCACTCTGTAGCCCAGGCTGGCCTTGAACTCACGGAGATCTGCCTGCCTCTGCCTCCCGAGTGCTGCGATTAAAGGTATGTGCCACCACCGCCCGGCCCCAGAACTTTCTTATTAGTTCCACTCATCAACTCAAAGTTGTTACCTTCTTATCCTTGTAAGTCTTAGGTTTCACTCCAAAGCACCACAACATCAGAGCCACCTTGAACCTCAGCATTGCTCAAGGCTCCACACATCGACCAAAACCAGAACCCAGGGCCTTGGTTCCCAGTCCTGTTTGCTTCTATCCACAGTGCTGTGTTGTCTCCACAGTGTCAGAATGGATCTCTCTCTCTCCTCCTCTGACCTCAAACTTGCAAGGTATGTTGACCCCTTGAATTCCTGACCCTCCTGCCCCCACCTCCCTTGTGTCGAGATTTTTATTTATTTATTTTTATTTTATTTTATTTGTATTGGTGTTTTGCCTCCAGATATGTCTATGTAAGGGTGTCAGATCTGGGAGTTATAGACAGTTATTAGCTGCCATGTGGGTGCTGGGAATTGAACCCAGGTCCTCTGGAAGAGCAGTCAGTGCTCTTAACTGCTGAGCCGTCTCTCCAGCCCCTTAGGCCAGGGTTACAGACATGCACCACCACTGTCCAATTTATGTAGTACAGGAGATAGAACACAGGGCTTCCAGCAGGCTAGGCAAGCTCTCTACTGAGGTTCCCCCCACCACCCCTTTCTCACTTTCTTACAGAAGCACAGGCCCCAACCCCAACCCAGCCCCTTACTACCCTGGTGGCCTCTAAACCCCGGGTTCTTTTCTGAAAAAAAAAAAAAAATGGGAATGATTATACCTCCCCTTCAGGTGTTTGTGAGGATGAGGATGATTAAGACAGAGGCTCAGCACACACTAGCATCTGAGAAATGATGGTGATGCCCAAATGTAAGTTACACGCATTGATAGATTTCACTGTTAAAGCCAGCAATGTAGTCTCCTTTGGTTCCATCCCCCTAGACTTGGGACATGGAGCTGGCAGGAGGCAGATGCCCCTAGCCTGGCATGCTCTGCCACCCCTTAGCCTGGAAGGGAGTTTCCAAGTTGGGAGGTGAGTGACTCAGGCAGGTGGCAACCTCTTACTCTTCTAGAGTGTCAACAAGCACCCTCAAAAAGCCCCACCTGGGAGGAGAGCCACACCGCCTGGCTTTTGTTTTGCTTTGTGTTGAAGAAGACAGCGTCCTATCCTTTCTGCCACTCCCTCCTCTACCACCTCTACCAGGGAGGCTCCAAAGTAGCCAAGTGCACACTTATAAAAACATGCCTTGAAAAGACTATGCACAATCATGTGGCAGAAGCAGGAAGTGGGGGCTGTGGTATAAAGGCATTAAAAGATAACACGAAGGGGCTGGGAAATGGCCAGGGAGCAAGAACCCTGGCTGTGCAAGCATGAAGACCTGATGTGAACGTTCAGCACTCACGTTAAAAAGCCAGGTGTGGCTGTGTGTATGCCTAAAACCCTATTGTTGTTGGGGTAGGAAGTGGAGACAGGAGGATTGCTGTGACTCAGCTGACTACTGGCCTAGCTTCAGGTTTGGTAAGAGACCCTGTCTCAAGGGGACAAGGAACACTGTGATAAAGCAGGGGGACATGATGTCCTCTTTTGGCCCTCTATGCATGTGTGTACCCTCCCCCACACGTGAGCAAACAAGACACACACACAAGATGGAGTGCACACTAGGCCTGTGCTTTTACACAATTCATCTCCGGTCCAGTCTGTGAAATGAAGTTCATACAGAGCTTGATGCACCCAGGCCAGGCTCTTAAGCACCATCCTGTCACAATATCTCACCAGCTAGCGGGACACCGAACTCAGAATGCCAGCCTCAAAAGGATCTTTGGAAATGATCAAACCCCCAACTCTACTCAAAATAAGTGATGATATTGCAATGAAATACCAACAACAACAACAACAAAAAGAAATACCAACAAGAGGGAAGAGACAGGACCATCCTTTGTGGGTGGAGCCACACTGAGGGCCGGAGCAAGGCTAGTATTTGCAGCAGGTGTGACCTCGAGTTTTAGATTAATGCTGATACCAGCACCTGGGCTCCCCTTGAGAGCTCCTGCTTTTCTGCTACATGCTCCAACGGATGGGAAGCACAGCTGCTCGCCTGTGTGTGTGTGTGTGTGTATGTGTGTGTGTCTCGTGTGTGTGTGGTGTGTGTGTGTGTGTGTGTTGAGCACAAGTGTGTGGAGGCCAGAGGTCAACCTGGGTGTCATTCCTCAGGAACCCTCCATTTTGTATTTTGAGACAAGGTCTCTTACTGGGACCTATGACTGGCCAATTAGCCTAGCCTGGCTGGCCAGCAAGCCCTGAGGATCCACTTATCTCTATCTTCCTCCATGCTGGGATATTAAGTGTGCATCACTATACCCAGCTTTTTGTACATGGGCTTTGGAGATTGAACTCAAGTCCCCACATTACTGATTGAAGTGTCCCCTCACTCCTTCTTTACTCTTTTGAGACGGGGTATCATGTAGCCCAGGCTGGCCTCAAAATCATTGTATAGTGAGGAAGACATGATATTTCTGGTTTTCATGACTCCCTGTCCTGGGTTCTGGGATGCATCACATCTCATTTCTACTCTCCTGGGACCCCAGCAGGGCTTTATATGTGGGAGGCAAGCTCTCTGACTCCCAAGCTAAGTGTCATTCCCAAGCTGGAAACAGAATTTTGAATCAAACAAGTATGAGCCTTATTCTGTTAGAATGAGAGACTCAAGAGCCTTGGCTGGGAGAGGGTGGAATGGAGGAACTTGGGTAGGAGTAATTGAGCAGTCCTGGATCCCTTCCTGGATCCTTAGCCTGAGGCGACCTCAGAATACAAAACCCTTCAGTGGATTCTAGGTACTTTCTGCTCTTGGGTGTGTGCTTATCAAAAAGAGAGATTTGGGTGATAGTTAATTGAGATAAGGAACATGTGACACTGACTAAAATGGGACTTGGGGGTGCTGGTGGTGATTGCTGAGAAGTAAGTGATGCCAGTGAGGACAGTCCTGCCTGCCATGCACCAGAGCCTGGGTTCATCCCTAGCAGCCCTAGAGAACCAAACGTGATGACACACATTTGTGATCCTGCACTCAAGAGGTCGAGGCAAGAGGATGGGAAACTCAAGGTCATCCTCAGCTCCACAGGGAATTTGGGGCTAGCCTGGGATACATGAGACTCAACCAGAGAGAGAGAGAGAGAGAGAGAGAGAGAGAGAGAGAGAGAGAGAGAGTTGGAAGTAGTGCTGAACACTCCAATATCCAGCTCTATGGAGGCAGAGGTAGGAGGACCAAAAATCCAAGGCCAGCCTGGGCTATATGAGACTCTGACTCAAAACAACAACAAGCCTCCCCCTAACCCAATCACACACAACCAAAAACTGTCAGTAAATGAATCGTCTGTAGTCCCAGCTCCCCTCTGCCTTCACGGGCTATGAGGGCTATGTGTTCATTTAGCATCTTTTATATGTATTTATTTATTGCAAGTGTGTGTGTGTGTGTGTGTGTACACTGCTGCATGCACACATTCCACAGCACGTGTGGAGGGCAGAGGACAGTTTGTAGGCGTTCTTTTCTCTCCTACTATGTGAGTCCCAGGGATTCAACTCAGGTTGCCAAACTTAACAGCAAGCACTTTACCCACGGAACCATCTTTCCAGCCCCCATTCATGGTCTCAAGGTGAATAAAACCATTTACATTCACCACTTGCCCTGTTCCCCGGATACCTGCCATGCAGTAACTCAGGTGTGGGTTCCGAAGTCTGGGCTTGGATGCCAGCCCTGCCACTCAGGGTCTGCACCCTTATTTCCTAAGCAAGACCATGCAGGCAGGGTCAGTTTGTGGCCCCAGTGATAGGAAGCATGGGAATTATGGTCTGGGACAGCAGGCAGTTCGGATCTTCCCTTCCTGAAGGGGATCCCAGGCCCACAGCTGGGGATCTCTTTGCCTGGATCTCGCTGAGAATTCTCTGAGGAGCTGGCCTCTGGCCATGGCTGCTAGCTTTTCCTCCAGCCTCTTTCTCCTTCCCAGCTCTTTCCCCAGTGTCCCTAACCTGCCTGTTATTCTCTGGTTTCTAGGGCACCACTGGAAGAGAAGAAAGGACAGCGACACCAGGGAAATTCCCAGCTCGTCACAAACTGGCCCGGCCAGGCCCCTCCCACAATCTCTAGGAGTCCTGGGTCTTTCCTCCAGCTTCTCTCCCTGGCCCTCCTGACTCCAGTATCAAGCTGGCCTTAGACTGGGATCCCGCTTGCTCCTTGTCGTCTTCCTGGAAGTGGGGAGAGCTCAGCCCCTAAGGGAGGTAGCCCCACAGGCAGGACCAGAACATTTCCCAATCCTGGGAAGCCCTACCAGGCCCTGAGAGCAGTTCTCTCCCAGTCTACCCCCACCTTCTCACGTCTTCTAGGACCTCTCCAGAGTCCTCCCTCATTCTGCAGCCCAGAGGCCACTGTCAAATGTCTGACACAGCCTCTGACCCTTACCCTCCTTCGCCAGGGACTTCCCTGGGCTGGGCCTCCTCTGACCAGTTTTGGAAAAACTGGACTGTTTGTGATCAAAGAAGTCAGTCAGCACCATCTGCCAGCCCTTGGCCCACTCCCAGGGCCTCGGGTTCTCGGTGAAAGGTTTACCCTCAGAAGGAGCCAGCAGGCCTCAGAGCAAAGAAGTCTGGAGACAGGAGAAGGGTCCCTCTACTCCCGTCAAGGAGGGGCTCGATCACTGTTGTGTACCCCAGGGAGCAAGATGGGCTCCACCTGCCCTCCTTGTTTGGGTTTAGACTTCCAAATTGCCCCAGCTCATTCCACATCCCACACCCTCAAAATTCACATTCGCACAGAGACAGACACCCAGACCGTCCACAAACACTCCCACGGACCAACATGTACCTGCTCCTGTGAGCCTGACTGACACAGAGGCAAACACACCATCTCTCACACAGAAAACATATATGAGGGGGGGAAAGTCCATCCATTCATCCCCCCAATGCCGAGAGAAAAATAGTATAGATATAAGTCTCTTTTTTTTTGCCCTTTGGAAAAGTTAGAGAGATTTGAAGGGAAGGTTGATTGAGGAGGCAGGACAAGCATAAGGAACCAGAGGTAGAGGTCAGAGGGCCAAGCAGGCTGAGAAAAGAGAAGAGGCCCAGAATTCAAGGCCCTAGGTGGGCCCACCAAGGCAGGCTGGGGAGCAAAAGACCCCAGCTAGCAGAGAAGGGGAGGCCGGGCAGCTGTTGACACACAGCTGGGATGGTCTGGTGGCCTCTGCATCGCCATGTGATGAGCTTTGTCACCCATGCTGTCACACCTACCCCTAGCCCAGGTCACTCACCTGAGGAAGCACGGGGTAAGCTGAGGCTGTGCCCGGTGAGTGCGGCCATGCGTCCCTGTGTCCCTGTGAAGGCTGTTGGGCTTTCTGAGCTTCTGCAGGAAGGAGGGCTGGGCGGAGCTGACTCTGAGGCAGGAGGGGAATTCCCCCATGATGGAGAAGCCAGCCACCAGGCAGCCCCACAAGGCCCAGCTGAGGCCCCATCCCGCCCTCTGGCAGAGCAGAGGCCCTTTGCCAGCCTCCACCTGTTGCTCCCCAGGCCGCCTGTCACTTGCTGTGGATTCCAGGGAGGGGAGGGGGCTCTGGAGAAGAAGCTGAGAGCCTGGTGGTTCCTCAGCTGGGCCAGGAATAAGGCAAGAGCAGGTACAAGAGCTTAGGCCACCTGGCCTGCCCTGCTGGGTTCTCCTAGAGATCTGTGTTTCCTTCTTTGTCCAAAGTGGGGGATTCCAGCGCTCATGGCCTTGAGGAAATTGCCAGACGTCCCGCCGACATCCTCCTGCCTCCTGTTCCTGCCTCATCTGTTCCCATGTAGGACTGTGTGTGAGTCCTCTCCAGACAAGGAAAACATTCTCCTTCCTTCCCGAATGCTGGGTCTCCTTTGCATGTCAAGCCATACCTGATGACCCATGGCCCAGTCTGAACCTGCCAGCTGCAGTCCTAGCAAGCCACCCCTTCCTGAGCCTTGTGTGCTGCTTAGTCTCTATTATCGAAGTCCCTAGGAGAGACACCTCAGGGTGTGCCTATGAAGCCTCTTCCAGAGAGGATTCTCTCAAGAGGGAAGCCCCACCCTGAATATGAACAGCCATCCCTGGGGCTGGGGTTCCAGACTAAATAAAAAGGGGAAACAGGAGAAAGTCCGTCAACCACTCTCTCTCTGCTTCCCGATCGATCCACTAGATGTGAGCAAGCAGCCGAATGCCCTGGGGTGCCACGGTCCAGAGCCACACTCCCAGGCCGCCAGCCCCTCCTTACCATGGTGAATTGTGTCCCCTCAAACTGGGAGCCAAAGCAAACTCCCCTCCCCAAGATGCTGCTTGCCAGTATTTCTGTTGAAACAACAAGAGGCTAACACCCACTGCAGAGTGGGGAAACTGAGTCCTGTTCTGTCTGGTTTCTGCTGCTCTACAGAAGCCTAACAATGCTCTGCACTCACCCCTTGTAAACTGTTGATTGCATGCATAGGGGCCGCACCATTCAGTACCTGCCACAAAGATGCTGAGAGAGGGGAGAGGAGGGGAGAGAGATTTTCTTTTTATTTATCTTTTCCTTTCTTTCTTTTTTATTTTTCAAGACAGGGTTTCTCTGTGTAACCGTCCTAGCTGTCCTGGAACTCACTATGTAGACCAGGCTGCCCTCAAACTCACAGAGATTCACCTGCCTCTGCCTCCCAAGTGCTGGGATTAAAGGCGTGCGCCACCACCCAGCTAGAGAGACTTTCTTAATCATTCCTAGTTCTGGTGTGAGAGTAACCAAGGACATTGGAATACACAAATTCAATTAGATCTCTATCCCCAAAAGCTCACAGAGACCAGGGCTATCCTGTCCAATTGTGTGCCCCTTAGCCACACATGGTGAATCAAATGTAAATTAATTAAACTTAAATAAAAGCAAGAACTTAGGAGCTGAGGAGATAGTTCGGTGGGTAAAGTACTCACTGTCCAAGCATGATGACTTGTGTTTGAGCCGCGGGGCCCGAGTGAAAAAGCCTGGTGTGGTGCACATGTAGTCCCAGTGCAGGGAAGGCAGAGGCAGGGGGATTGGTGGGACTTGCTGGTCAGCAAGTCTAGCTAAACTGGTGAGCCTAAGGCCAGGAGAGAATCTGTCTCAAAGACCAAGATGGATGGCATCTGAGGAACAAGATCTGAGATTAACTGCAGGGCTCCGTACATATGTATACACACATGCCCATGCCCTACACACACACACAAACACATACACATGCTTACACACACACTCCATACATGTGTGTACACACATGCACATGCCCTACACACACATATACTCCATACATATGTGAACATACATGCACATCACACACACACACACACAGTAACTCAGTTCCTCAGTAGCATTAGGCACATTTCACTGTGATGGATAGCCAGGGTGATAGCTGATCCTACGTGGGACTTGAGGTTACAGGTGTGCACTACCATGCCCTGCTCTACGTGTGGCTTTCGAGCTCTTGAAGGGTGGCCAGTGCCATGAGGAAAGGGGTGTGGTGTAGGAAAGAGTACTAGACTAGGAGTCAGGGAACTCCTAACTTAATTCACGCGGAAGTCGTAGTTTCTCCTGTCTGGCCTTCAGTTCCTGGCTATCACACAAGACTGCAAGTCCACCCATCACCTCCATCGTCGCAGAGGGTGCCATTGGGTAGCGCTGCTCTGGAGTCTGTGGTGTATGATCAGAGGGTTACAATGAAAGGTGAGAAATGTGTGTTTAGGCAGGGGAAAAAAATGTAGGGAGCTGTAGGTACCAGGACAAATGTCTAGATGGGATTTTGGGGCCTGGGAAATCTTCCTGAAGCAAGTGACTTCTCAGCTGAGACCCAAAAGTAGCCAAGCAAGAGCACAAGGAAGGTTGTTCAGCACAAAAGGAATAAATGTGCACAGAGAAGAGTCTGTGCGAAGTACTGGCGATTGCTCACCCCAAGTGTGGCATGGAGTTTGAAGAAGAGGGAACTGGAGTTGTAGGTACAGGGGCCGCACAAAACCCTCATAGAAAGCTGGGCACAGAGAGGGTGATCTGGGACAGAGTTTGTGGAACTCACTCTTCAGCTGCTCTGTGCCCTTGAGGTTGGTGTCGCACTGGGAGTGATGGAGGAGCCTCATGGACCGTTGCATCACTTTGCAGCAGGAAGTGAAGGCCAGACAAGGGAAGTGACTTCTCCCTGAGTAAGTTGGGGCCTTCCTGACTCCTAGGCCGGTGCTCTATCCCAGACCATACGCTCTTCCTCATGGCACTGGCCACTTGTCAAGAGCTCAGTAGTCACTTGTCAGAGTAGGGTGGTGCAACCCCTGGGAGGCTGAGGCAGGAGTAACTTTGAGGCCAGCCTGTCTACATAGTAAGATCCTGTCTCAAGAGAGGCTCAGCTGCTCTTATAGAAGACCAGAGATCAGTTCCTAGTATCCATGTTGGGGGCAGCTCTCATAACTGCCTGTAACTACAGTCCCATTGGGATTCAACAGCTTTGGCCTCCAAAGACACATTCAAACATGTGTGCATGAAAATATATATACACACGTGTGTGCATGCAAACACACATACACACACTTAAAATAAATAAAGTAAAAGCTTTAAAAAAAAATCAAACAAGCAGCAACAACAAAGAAATCCCCTTAAAACAGCAACAAGAAATTTCATCTAAAAGCAGCTACCATATTGGGCTGTACAGATATTTTTAACATCACGAGAAGTTCTGCTGGACCAGAGAGGCAAAGAGAACAGTACATTTCCCTAGGCATAGACCTTTTTTCATCAACATGGAGTAAAAATGCATCACTTGGTTCAGATGTTCTTGTAATTGGAATATTTTCTACAAACATGGCCACAATAATTGTGAAACCCCTGTGAGTACATGGAACCTGGCTTGCACCTGCCCATCAAGTGGCAGGATCCTTGAAAGGACAGGGAAGTTCAAGGAGCTGGGCCAGCATGGGCCTTTGGCTTGAACTATGCGGGGAGATTGTTACGGTCTATCCATGATGAGATGCTGGTCAGCTTTCCCGGCCTCTCCCCACACCTCTTCCCTCTATGCAGCCTGAAATTCTCTATCTCTTTCAGGCTATGGGATGGGCACCACCGAAGAAGAGGTACTTGGTCTGAGGATCCCAAGAGCTGAGTTTGAGTCTTGGTTTTGACATGTGGCCCAGGCAAGTCCCTCCCCGTCTTGGGTCCTCAGCTTCTCCTTCTCTAATGTGTAGGAATCAGGCTAACTACCCACAGAGGGACATTCTATTCTGACATCTGAGGAAGTGTGAAAATTTAGAGGAATAAAAGGCAAGACGGCCAAGGGGACAGGGAACACTTTCACTAGTAGCCCCTCCCCCTGCTCGATGGAGTCTCCTGCAGCCCAGGCTGGCCTCAGACTCCCTATGAAACCAAGGGTGACCTTGAACTCCAAGTCCTCTTACTCCACCTCCTGAGAGCTGGCATGGTATGTGCCACCATGCCCATCTTTAAATTCTTTCGAAGGAATTATTTCATGTGTCTCTGTAAGAAATAATTCTTCAAAAAAAAAAAAAAAAAAAAAAAAAAAAAAAAAAAAAAAAACGGTTGGTGCGACGCTTTATAGCATCGGAGCAGAGCAGGCGGATCTCTGTGAGTTGAGGCAGCTGGTACCAGTGAGTCCAGGAAGCGCAAGTCACAAGAAACCCTGTCTCGAAAACAAAAAAAAAAAAAAAAAAAAAATAATTCTTATAGTCGTTTCTGGATGAGTGAATTGAAAGTTCAATAACAAATCACAGATCCCTCACAGTCCTGGACCTCATCTTCCCTACCTGGCATTGTGCCTGCATATCTAGATACTATCAGTTAATTTGAGGTTTGAAAAGTTGCAGGCAGTCTGCCACAGGACCCAGCCCACCTATCAGAAAAGGAGGGACTCTGGAAATGCCGGGTATACGTGAGATAAGGTTTGTGTCCTGAACGGTAGGATGGGGGATTTAGCGTGGAAGCAATCTTGGACACGGGGAAGATTGTGTTTCCTCGAAGAATTCACTGTTCTGCACCATATTGTCTTGCCAGTGTCTGGCTCTGGACTTGTCAAGTTCAAAAACAAAAAACCCAAACTGCCTCACTTTCACTACTCTGAGATTTGTATTTTGGAGTGATGATCCTTCCTTCTCAAACACCCAGTAAGAACCCTAGGAGAGCCGGGCGGTGGTGGCGCACGCCTTTAATCCCAGCACTCGGGAGGCAGAGCCAGGCGGATCTCTGTGAGTTCGAGGCCAGCCTGGTCTACAGAGCGAGATCCAGGAAAGGCGCAAAGCTACACAGAGAAACCCTGTCTCGAAAAACAAAACAACAAAACAACAACAACAACAAAAAAATTTACAAACGAGGAAACTGAGGCTTGTGGAGGGTTAAGCCAACCAGTAATAAGAGGCACAGCTTCGGTTCCAACTCCAGTGCAGTTAGTCTCCATGGGTTCTGCATCTGTGGATTCAACCAAATGCGAATGGAAAATATGCCGGAAAAAATTTGCCTCTCTGCTGCACATGTGCAGAATTTGTGCGTCATCACTCCCACCACCGTGCTCTGTGACAGCTTTTTACATAACATTGGCATTGTATTAGGTATAATGAGTCACCAGGGCTGGTTTGGTATCCAGGAGGATGTGTGTAGTAGATTATAAGCAAACACTGTGTTTCCCTGGATTTTAATATCTGAGCAGGGAACCAATCCCCTGTGGACACCGGCTGTACTGTCTCCTATCCTCACGTGGAGATAGGACATGCTGAACTCAAAAGACAGATGAGGCCTGGAGACATGTTCCCCAGGTAAGAACATTTGCTGCTTTTACAAAGGACCCACATTCAGTCCCCGGGACTCACTTATGAATTGTATCTCACAATCACATGAACTCTAGATCCTAGGGGTCCAACACCACCCCCTCCTGGCTCCATGGGCGCCTCACTCATGTGCACCTACCACACATACACACGTGTATGAAAATAATTAAAAACAAAAATATCCAGGTATATGTGCCACATGCCTTTAATCTCAGCACTCATGAGGCAGAAGTAGGCACGCACATCTTTGTGAGTTCAAGGCCAGCCTAGTCTACATAGTGAGTTCCAGGCCAGCCAGGTCTGCTTAGTGAGGCCCTGCCTCAAAATATGTAAATAAATAAACAAGCAGACAGGTTACATTTAATAAACCCAGGATGTTACAGTTTGAATATGAAAGATGCTCTCACAGGTTCATGTGCTGCGTGCTTTGTACCCAGTGGCACTATTTTAGAAGGTTCTGGAGATCTGAGGAGGTAGAGCCTAGTTGGAGGAAGCATATCACTTTTGAGTGTGACTTTGAAGGTCAAACCTGGTCCCACCCCACCCCACCCCCTGCCCCTAGTGACTGCTTCCGGTCTGCTGGTCTGCTAAGAGGGGAACAGCCTCCTCCATACACTCCTTCCTCCAAGATGTTCTGCCTCAGCACGGGCCCAGAGCCAACAGACCATGAACTAACATCGCTGAAATCACCTTCAAAACTAAATTCTTCCTCCCGTAAGTTGTTCATGTCAGGGATGAGAAAAAAAAAAATGACTAACACAGAAAACTAATTCCAGAGAAGTGAGTGTGTTGCTAGACGCTTAAGCATGTCTCTTAAAAGCCTTTGGAACTGCTTTGCAGGAAGAATTCAGGAAAGTTGAGATGTAAGCTGAAGAGAGCTCAGTATGCTATTAGCAGAACCCAATGGGTGATCCTAGTGAAGCTCAGAAAACCAGAATGCTGATGGGAAGGCAGAGAGTGACAGCCAGACTCATGAGGTTTCAGATAGGAATGAGGTTTCTATTGGGAACTAGATTAGAGGCCTTGCATATTACATCTGAAAAAGAACTTGTCTGCATTTTATCCATGCAAGCCCTGAGACTTTGAATGAGCCTGAGTGTGAAGATGATGGGTTAATTCATTAATCTGGTGGACTTCACTATTCAGGCAGTGGCGCGGTTATTGCTAGTTGTGTTTGGCCAAGTTTATGGTGACAATTAGGGCAGAAAGACTTTTAAAACTTGTAGTTTAGTCAGAAAGCCTACGTTAAGCTGGGACTGAGGAAGCTGTCGTCTCCGAAGAGATCAGCACAATTAACAAGAGCTAGACACTTTCTACTGGGAGACTAGGAAAGAAGCCTTGAGGGTTTCTCAGCTGTGGGCCAGACTCCTCTCATTCCAGACCAGACTAGGGTTATAAAAGAGTATACTTCCTGAAAGACTCTTTTTCCTCCAGAAGAGAGCACCATCAGGCACCTGGTTGACATAGGGCATCATGGGAAATGCCTGTTCTTTGTTATTGTATATTGAAAGTATGTAATGCTGCTCTCTTTGAGTCTCTAGGGAGTCATAGTAAAGAGTCAGCCTTGAGTCTCTGAATAGACTTTGAATTTGAACTTGAAGATAATGCTGGGATTACTAAGACTGCAGGGACTCTTGGAGTCAGACTGAATGCCTTTGGCGTTATGAGATGACATGGGTGTCGAGGACCAGGTATGGAATGTTACAGTTTAAATATCTAATGTCCCCACAGGCTCATGTGTCCAAGTGCTTGGTCACCAATTCTGTTGAAAGCTCCTAGAAGACATAGCTGCTCCTGCTATTAGGACTGAGCCTGGATTAGGCAGGTCTATGGGCCCTTCCAGAAACCCACAGCATCAGACCATGCAAGGTAGAAACCTAGAAGCAGAATTTTAAATGTGATCCCAGGGGTCACTGGGGGATTAGAAGAGTTCTAGAGGTCCAAGCTCTCTGAGATGAGTTTTCAAACCTCAAAGTGAGAATTATCTGTTCGTGCATGGGTAGTCAACTTGACACAAGCTAGAGTCTTAGCAGACTTCCTAGGGGAAGAGATCCTCAGCTGAGGATTTGTCTCTATGGGACTGGTGGTCTATGGACATGTCTGTGGATGTCTTCTTTACTGTGGGTGGCGCTACCCTTGGGCAGGTGGTCCTGGGTGGTCTAACTAGCAAGCCATGAAGAGCAAGCCAGTAAGCAGTACTTCTCCATGTTCTTTGCTTCAGTTCCTGTCTCCAGGTTCCTGCTTTGACTTCCCTCACTGACGGACTGTGATCATTCGGAGTATGTGAGCCAAACTAAACCCTTTCCTCTCTGAGTTGCTTCTGGTCCGTGTTTTATCCTAACAACAAAGAACATAGGCCAAGCAGCCATGAACAAGAGTGTGTTTTTGCTTGGCAGAGTCAGCCAAGCATCAAATCTTCAGCTTTGAAAAGGTCCTGCAGCAGCTGGCACTATTACCTACCCCCCACCCCCACTTGAGACAGGGTCTTATTATGTAGCTAATGCTGTCCTGGAATATCAAGCTAGTCTCGAACTCACAGAGATCCACCTGCCTCTGCCTCTTTTGTGCTGGCATTAAGGGTGTGTACCGCTATGCCTAGCTATCATTCTATCTGACATATTCAGAAATAATAGAATCATACCCTGTCTGATATTCACTGGTCTGGTGCCCACTGGGGTGAGTGTGTCTGCCTCTTGGTAGGGGAGGAGAGTGCCATCCAATTCCAAGTCCCACCTATATTTAACAGCGATGGGGAACAAACTGCCCTACAGGGGACCTGATACCTTGTTTGGTTGGTTCTCCTTTACCTAAAGCATGGGTCTGTCTCCCAAGATAAGATCTTAAGTAGCCTAGGCTGGCCCAAAACTCAGTAGTAGTAGGAGATGATCTTGGACTTGTGACCCTCCACGTCCCAAGTGCTGGGATTACAGGCATGCACCATCACGCCCAGTTTTAGTTTTTTCCACACTCAGTTTTATGCAGCGCTGGGCATGGGACCCAGGGCCTCATGCATGAGAGGCAAACACTATACCAGCTGAGCTACATCTCTACCCTGAATGAAAAGTTGGTGAGGATGGAAATGACCTGATCCAGTAGGTGCCTTCGAGACACGAAGGTGGTGACAGGTGTGTCTTGAGGAGGAAGACTGGCTAGGGACAGAGTCATCATCTGAATGCACAGACTATTCCTCCCTACACTGTGGGCATGCACTGAGCAACCTAGTTGCATTGGGGAGCTGCAAGCAAAAATTTCCAGACTCTGAACAGATGGACAGATAACCAAAACCAAGCTGAGTCTGCATGTACCTGCACACCTGCTACGTGCCAGACCTACACTTTTGTCTGACTCACCTGTGACTGAACCTGTCTTTGTCCCTTACCTTCCTACTCTGAGAGGCAGCTTGTCATTTTAGAAATCTAGGAGCTGGGCGGTGGTGGCGCATGCCTTTAATCCCAGCACTTGGGAGGCAGAACCAGGTAGATCTCTGTGAGTTCGAGGCCAGCCTGGTCTACAGAGCGAGATCCAGGACAGGCACCAAAACTACACAGAGAAACCCTGTCTGGAAAAATAAACAAACAAAAACAAAAGAAAGAAAAAGAAATCTAAGGATAGTTGTTGTGCACACACAGGGCAAAATGGCGGTGAATTCATAAAGGAGATGATTTGGCCAGGGGGCTCTCAGCTTCAGTGTTCTTCTAGATTATTGGGACCTGTGATTTTGGCCAGAGTTTAGATCAGCAACTCTCCTTCATTGCCTTCTCTGTGTCTCTCTGACTCTCTATTTCTCTGTCTCTTTCTCAGAGACAGAGTCTCATGTATCCCAGGCTGGCTTTGAATTCTCTGCATAGCCGAAGAGGACCTTTAACTCCTGATCCTCCTGTCTCTACCTCTGGGATTACAGGTGCGTATCACCTGGGTTATGTAGTGCTGGGTACCAAACCAAAGGCTTCATGAGTGCTGAGCAAGTATTCTATTAACCGTGCCCTATCCCCAGCTCCTTTAAATTGTTGGTTCTGATGAAGGGGTCCCAGGAACTCATGGTTGAAGCACCCCAAACTGCATCTTAGTCCACTTTTTGTACCAGGGAAGCCCCTTCTCAGAGCCAAGTTACAGACTGAGGACATCGGATATTGGGATCCGAGAAAAAGTTCAGTTGCTCTGGAGGAGACTGCATGGCTCTTTTCTGGGCCACAGAGCACCACACACGATGGATATAAAAGGAAAAACTAAAGCTCAAAGTCACTTCAAGGAAATGGGGTATGTGTAATCCCATTTGATTTGAATTTGGATTTGAAAACTGGGATTCAAGGATGAGTTTTGCAAAATGGTGCTTTCCAAGGAAACAGATACAAAGGCGTGTGTTGAAAGATGTTTTGTTAAAGGAGAGGATCCAAGGACAGATGTTGCAAGGCTGTTAAAGGAAGTGGCTCCTTAGGCCTCGGGACTGGAACAAAGATTCAAAATGAGCCAGTTGGCGGTGGCACACACTTTTAATTAGAGCACCCAGGAGGCAGAGGCAGGTGAATCTCTGAGTTCCAGGCCAGCCTAGTCTACAGAGTGAGTTCCAGGACAGCCAGGGCTACCCAGAGAAACCCTGTCTTGAAAAACAAAAACAAAAGGTTCAAAATGATCTTTACCAATGTCCTCACTGGGCAGAAAGGGAAACTGAGGCTCATGAAGGGGAAGGTGAGGACCCGGGGCGAGGCAGGGAGCTGTTGAGGAGTTAGCTGGGACCCCTCCACCCTCCGGTCCTTTCTTTTGCTCCTCAAGTGTGTGTAGTACCTTGATGTCTTTGCTCCAGGTCCTTGGGGCATGTTCCAAGGTCAAAGACTGAGACGAAATCTGTGTGCCTGGGACCCACACCTGCCAGATGACAGGGACTGCAGCTTGCGGGTGACTGGGGTACATCAGAGAGGAAGGAGCAGTGTGATGATGTGGCCTAACCTCAGAAAGGAAGCCTGGTCACTGGGGAAATTCCCCGGTGAAGTCGTATGCCTATGTAAATAACTAACTCCCATTAGCTTGGACTTCAGGATGGGTGAGGGAGAGAGAAGAGGAGGAGAGGGTATGAGAAAGATCTCGGAGAGGGTCTAGGGCCTTGATATCCCTGGGGGTCCAACAGCCTGCTAGGCTTCTCGAAGGCTCCATTTCATTGTCCTTACAGCATCTTCCTGGGTCAAAGACTGGGAGGGAGCCTTGGAGCCTTTGGCTCAGTGAGACTGTCCTTGACTAAGAGCAAGTGTATCCCAGTTCGGTGGAGACTGGGTCTGGGGAAGGTGGCGTGATGACCGTGATGACGATGATCACGGTGATAGATTTGCCGCTGACAGAGGCGACAGAGATGGGGTGTGAGTCCGAGAAGTCTCTCAGCAGTTTCATTTTGGGTTTTCATCTCACTCACTGGGGAATTTCATTTTGGGAACAGCCCAAAAGGCATGAGGCAGGTAGTGAGTGACCTTGACTCACCTCGGGCAAATCCCAGCACATTGCATTTTCTAGGCCCCATGGGGGTTGTTAAAGTCTGGCACTGTTAACCTTCCTGGAACACTCCTGGCAAGGTGTCCACAGTGGGAACATCTCTCTGGCCTCCGTGAATCTCTCTCACCTTGGGCCTTCTGCTCCTTCGGGAAGGGGCAACCTACTCAGGATTCCACTTCTTTCTTAGGTCTGGGACTATGCACCACCTGGCTCCCCAGGGCTTGGCCTGGTGGGGCAGAGAGCAAGCCCTGGCTGGTGGGCACTACATGGGGCCTGTGTTTCTTCTTCACAAGACCAGGCAGGTGCCCAGGCCCAGGCTGGGCCAGGTGTTTCCCATGTGGTGATGTCCTTCTGGTGTGCTTGTGGGCCTAATCAATTCGGGTTTGCGTGGTTACCAGTGTGCTTCTGAGCAGTCCAGCAGGTCGTGTCTTACCGTGCCTAGCAGCATGTGCCTCTCTTTGGTCTGCCCCTGGGGGCATGGCTGGCAGTGATCTGACTTTCTGTATGACCTGTAGGGAACGGGGCTGGGTATATATATGGGAAACTGGGGAGTGGAGTGTCCCCTTTCCTTCCTCCCTGCTTTACCAGCCCCTCCCAGGTCAAAGTCCAGGGCTCTTTCACTGGGTGCCCAGGAAGGGTTTTAGCTGGCAGCATCGCAGACAGATGGTGATAGCTGAGAGGAAGGGGTGGGACCATCCACGGGAGGAAATGCATGTGCTGAAAGCTTCTGAGAACAGCTGGGCCTGGGGGAGGGGCCCACTCCCGGACAGCTGGGACGTGCGCGTCCTTACGCAGGCTGTATGGCCTCTATGGGGGCTCTAGCCTCACATTCTGCCTTCAAAAAGCCCCTCCTGCCCCAACCCCACCGTTAGGTTCCAGGTAATGACACCTCGCTTCCTACCTGTCCCCATCCCCTCCTGAATTCATTGCAGGGTGGGGGTGTGCCCTCTCTTCTTGTCACCCCTTCCTCTCATCTTTCTTCTCCCCTGCACCCCAGCCCCCCTCTTTGAGACCGTGTTAGCAGCTTCATCCGCTTGTCACCTCACTTGAGACAGGGGCTCGTGCTGAATACGGAGCTCACTGATCAGCTAGATTAGCCAGCGAGTAAGTCCCAGGGATGCCCCTGTCTTCACCCCCAGCCCCCACATTGCCACAGCAGGCTTTCTTCTTTTTAATGTGGGTGCTGGGGATCGAAGCTCGGGTCCTCATGCTAGTTCGGCAAGTACCACACTGACTGAAGTGTCTTTTCAGTCTTGACCTTGAACCCGGTTCTGCTTCCAACTTCCTGAGGATTGAACCCAGGCCTTTTTTTGCATTCCAGGCCAACACTACCAACCGAGCTACACCCCCAGTCTCTAATGATCCTTTTTCTCCACTTAGGTGGGGGCACAGTGTAGGGACTCCAGTGGGCATCAGGGGCTGTAGAGGCTCCCTGTGAGCATGTCAGTTATTAAGAATGAAGAGCTGATGTCATCGGGGTCAGTGGTGGCGCACGCCTTTAACCCTAGCACTCGGGAGGCAGAGGCTGGTGGATCTCTGTGAGTTCAAGGCCAACCTGGTCTGCAGAGCGAGTTCCAGGACAGCTAGGACTGTTACACAGAGAAAACCCTGTCTTGGAAAAAAAAAAAAAAGAATACAAGAGCTCGTGTCACGGAGTTGACCTTCCGGTATGGACAGTACTCTCAGAGATGCGCATGCGCTGCTTTAACTTTTAGCTCTGAGGTAGACGCACCTTTTCCGCCCCCATGTCAGAGAAGGAAAATAAGACATAGGAAGGTCAATGAATTCCCTACTGCTAGTGGTTGACTGGGACTCAAACTCATGCCTGTGGCCCAAGATGGAAGCTGTGGCTAGCTAGAATTTCCCTCTAGCCTCCCTCCAACTGTGAAATGAGGAAGTTTTCTCTGCCAATCCTGCTGTGATGTTGTCTTCAGGCAAGTGTTTCTACCTTTAGGAACCTCGCTTACAGGGACAGGAGAGCCCTGTAAAGGAAACAATGGCTGCCTTGGGTGAAGCTTCTCCTGGGAGGTTTGCTGAGGCTCGGCTCTGGCTTCAGCTGAGCTGGGGAAAGAAAACAGCAGGAATTCCACAGCAGCCAACCGTCTACTGTCTGTTAGCAGAAGTGTGAGCAGATATGGGGTTCAGCTTTAGCCAGGGCAACCCCCTCCCAAGCTGCCGCTTCCTTCAGGTGTTTCCTTGTGGTCCCCAAGCCCAAGGCTTCTGAAAAGGACTTCCCTGAAGGGAAAAATGCATGGTCCGAGGAAAAGGGACTAGGGGACCAGGGATGCAGGCATATAGCTTAGTTGGCAGAGTGCTTGCTTGGCAGGCACAGAGCCCTGGGTTTCAGCCCCAGCATGACATACTTTCGCCATTTGGGAGGCAGAGGCAGGAGGGTCACAGGTTCAAGGTCATTCTTAGTTACACAGAGTTTGAGGCTAGCCTGTGCTACACGAGACCCTGTTCTAGAAACAAATGGGCTGGAGAGATGGCACTTGTGGGCTCTTGCAGAGGACTTGGATTTGGTTCACAGCATCTACAGGGTAACTCCAGCTCCAGGGGATCGATCTAGTGTCCTCTTCTCGTCTCTGTAGGTACCAGGCACATGTGTGATGCGTATACATACATGTCAGCACTCCCCCAACTCAACACATAACATAAAAACAAACAGCAAAAAAGAGCAGTAAGGACTTGGAGGGAAGGTGACTCCAGTCTGGAAGCTCATCTCAGAGGGTGACCGAGATGCCGGAAGGTAGGGGGCATTTATTAGAACCCCAGACCTTGGAGGGACTGTGGAGTTCCCATTCTAACTCCTGTGACGGCCAAGCACTTCCTCTCTGTACAAGTGATGGTTGCCTCCTCTGTCACTGAGGGAGGTGAGAATTTCTGAGGCCCGTTCAGTGCCTGGAACCTCAGAGCCATCCTCCCAGTCTCCCACTTTGGGACAGCGGTGCTTTGAACCGCTGTCGCTTTCCTTTTAATTTAACCCCCATCACTTTTGTGCCTTGAACTTGGGCCTCCAGCGCTGTTGGGGAGAGAATCACACAGAAGAGGCACTCACTGAAGCCCTGTGAGGATTAGAACCCTCACCCCAGTTCTGTTCCCTGGCACCAGCATGGTACACAGCAGGTATCAGTAAACAGAAGCTCGTGAATGAATGAATAACGAATATGAGCAAGCTGCTTCAGATTCAGAACGACTGTCTTCTGTATGAGCATAGCTTGCGGAAGTTGGTAGGCCATGCCTGCAATCCAGCACTCAGAAAGCAGAGGCAGGAGGATCGGGTTATCTCCATCTCCAATAGCAAGTTTGAGGCCAGCCTGGGCTACATCATGAGACAAAGCCTCAAGGAAAAAAAAAAGGGAGAAAAAGTATGGCTTGTTCTTCAGGCACAAGGAGGCTTCACCACCCCATGCCCACAAGCCTTAGACTTTCCCAGAGTCTAGGAAAATCCTGACATTTCAGACCCTCTGGGACTGGATGCAAACTAACATGTCTGTCACAACCACTTCACCCTATAAACACTGAAATCCGCCCTTATGAGCCATCCCTGAAGAAGACTCACTTCAGCTGAGACAGAAGGAAAAAGTGTAGAGGCGCCAGACATGCCTTCCTCAGCGGAAGCCCTGGGCTCAGCGGTTTGCATTCCTGCTTCCCACAGTATTTTTGTGATTACCCTGTGGAGTCTCCTCTTTCCTAGCCCTCACATTCCTTTGCTTTTTTCCCCCTAGCTCATTTCTCTTTGAAATATTTAATATACGTATGCACATATATGCAATTTTCAATTTTTTTTTTTTTGAGACAGGGTTTCTCTGTGTAGCTTTGGAACCTGTCCTGGAACTCATTCTGTAGCCCAGGCTGGCCTTGAACTCACAGGGATCTTCCTGCCTCTGCCTCCTGAGTGCTGGGATTAAAAGATTTTTTTTAAATTAATTAATTTATTATGTATACAGTGTTCTGCCTGCATATATGCCTGCAAGCCAGAAGAGGGCACGAGATCTCATTGTAGATGGCTGTGAACCACCATGTGGTTGCTGAGAATTGAACTCAGGACCTCTGGAAGAGCAGCCAGTGCTCTTAACCTCTGAGCCATCTCTCCAGCCCCTAAAGGATTTAATGTATGGGTGTGAGTGTGGCCAGAGGATTGCAGGGTTCTGCTCTATCACTCACCGCCTTCTTTCCTCAAGGCAGGGTCTCTTACTGAACCCGGAGCCCTAGTGATCATTCCTACCATCTTTCCTACCAGCTGGAGTTACAGGAATTCACAGCCATACACTGCTTTTTAAAAAAATTTTTATTTTATGTGGGGAGTGTTTTGCCTGTGTGCGTTTGTGTACCACTTCATGCTTGGTACCTGAAGAAGAGGGCATTGGATCTACTAGAACTGAGATTCTAGAATGTTGTGAAGAGCAGCCAGCATTCCTAACCACTGAGCCATCTCTCCCAGCCCCCATGCACAGCTTTTTACCCGCGTGCTGGAGATTTAGATGTAGGTCTTTCTTCACCCGTATGCAGCAAACACCTGCTGAACCATCCCCTCAGCCCCATTTTAAGATGGGGTCTTGATATGTAGCCTAGGCTCACCTCAAACCTATTCTCTTGCCTTGGCTTCCTAAGTTCTGAGATCACAGCTGGCCATAGTGACCAGCTTTATATGTGTCTATGAGGGCATCATTTTTCTTCAGTTTGAGTGTCTCTATGATCCAAGGCTGACATACTTCTTGACGTCCAAGCCCAGAGACATCACGGGTTTACCTCTTAGCTCCTGCCTCTGAGCCTGGCTCAAGGCAGATGGTGATGCTGGCTGCCTTCAAGCCAAGTAGATGCTCGGTGGAACACTTCAGAGAACCTCTCACTGGATTCCCACAAAGGCTATGGGAGGAGATTTGGGAGCCCATGTTACATATAAGCAAACAGAGGTTCAAAGAGGCTACAGCTCACAGCACCGATAAGAAGTCTGACTCCAAAACCACGAGCCATTTTGTTAATTGTTAAATTGGGCAAATATCCCAAAGCACTCTCAAATGACCCTCCCTCTGGGGTACCTGGACTCCTGGGAGCCTGCTGGAAGAAGGAAAGAGATCTGACAAGCTAAGTGTTCTTAGCTTCAGACTCATCATCATGTCCGACTCTTCATCACGTCCAATCCTTCACTATACAAATGGGAAAACCGAGGCCCAGTGAGGCCAGTGAATAACTGCAAGGTCACCCAGTGAGGAAATGACAAATGACCAGACCCAGAATCTCCAACTGTCCATGTGGACAGCTTCTATCACGAACACCCGGAGTACAATAACCTTGATGGGCCAGCCAAGGGGGCAGGGCTGAGCCCTCTGCCCAGTAGCCAGCCTCCCATCACAGGACCTAGAAAAAAAAATCAGATCCAAGTGCAGAGCAGAAGGTGGCTGTGGGAGGAGGGACAGTGAAGCTGCTGTGGATCCTCATGGCTTATCTCCACCCACCTCTCTAGATGAATCTACTGATGGCATCGTGTCCTTGAGGATGTCGGAGAGGAAGTACGAGGTTGGCTGTAAGGGGAGGGCATTCAGGGGGGCAAGGACTGGGGGACCTGAGCCCCAGGAAGGCTGGAACTTCCTGGGCTTGATGTAGACTCCCACTCTGTATCTTCCCAAGAAGCAGGAGGAGGTGAAGTCCCATGATCCTCCAGTCTCCATCTCCCAGCACTGGGATTATAAATACACAATGCACCTTTTTCTTTGTTTATATATGCTTGTTTGTTTTCATGCAGGGTCTTTCAGGATCCCTGGCTGGCCTGAAATTGCTATGTAGACCAGGCTGGCCTTAAACACACAGAGATCTGTCTGCCTCTGCCTCCTTAGCGATGGGATTAAAGGCGTGTGCCACCCTGCCTGGTGGCTACCCAGCTTTCTTAATATGGGTTCTGGAGATTGAACTCAGGTCCTCATGTGTGCACAGAACTTGCTGAAGTGAACTATTTCCTTAGCCCCATTTCTTCCCCTTGTAAAAGGATGAATACGATTCAAGCTGCAGGCTCGGTCTAGGAGGTCAGAGTTAGAAGGGAAGTCAAGGTATTTGGGCCTCTCATTTTGCAGATAACAAAACTGAGGGCCAGAGAACAGAAAGGAAGGGCCCAACGTCTGAAGCCCCGGGTGTCGTGAAACCTGGGCATGGAAATTCCTCACTCAGTATTTTAGCAGATCGGATGGTGAGAGCAGGCAAGATCACCACTCTATCAGACTAATCTATCTCCTTCAGCCCAGAACGCTCACCTGGCACCAGCCACCACAGCCCGCCCTTCAAAGCACACACATCACTCATTTTATAGCCAGAGGCTGGGTATGTTTTGAGATGTGACAAAGCTGGAATCAGGGCAGGGATTATATTGAGGGCTGGAAGCTAGGGAGGGCTGGAGAGGAGGTAGAAGGGAGGCAGGGGTGAATGTGATAGATGGCTGTGGTTCTCTTGCCACTCAGCCACGAGCAGGAGGGATAACAGAAGGGACTGCCCGGGACCCTCAATGGCTAGAGAGAGGCCCAGCTGAATGACAGTCCAACTCCACCCCTCACCCCTCCTTCCTTAGTCTCTGAAGCTGGAACGATGGCTTGGTCAGGTCACGGTGGCTGGTGCTGCTGGCCACTGCTTGGCAGAGGGCCACCAAGACCAGTAGCTCTAGTCTTCTCCACCACAGAGAGCTAGTAAGGCCTTCAGGAAGTCTCCAGAGGTGTCACCCTGACAGGACAGAGAGAAAGCAGAGTGAGAAAGGAAGAATTCTGGTCCAAATCCCCCAGCCTCCTAGTGGCCATCAGCCTCGACATGACCCTCGGCATCTTGGTCACCAACCCAGTTGCTGTACCAAGGCCAGCGAGACCTCTCTAGACACACACCCGGTACCTCCAGGGATCGGCCCTTTAGAACCTGACCCAGCAGAGCTGCAGGGCACAGTGCCTCCTCTCCTTTTGGCAGCAGCTTGGATCCCCCTGCCAGCCCAGCTCCTGTCCGACCAGCCCTGCAGCTTCCCACTTGAAGGGCCTGAGGCCTCCATCTTGCCTCAGGAAGCCAGGCACATTCCTCAGCCCTTGGTACCCACTGTCTATAGCCATCATCTGAGAGAGCCACCCTGCACCAAGGCCCAGGCCAGCAACAAAGCTGGTAAACACCACTTACTCGTCTGATACACCACAAGAGTCTGTCTGTAGTCAGGCCAGGAAGCCAGACCCTCCCGAGTGGCACAGAGCCCCATTTAGAAGGGGCTTCTATTACTTAGAATGTTTTTGGTTTTGGAGACAAGGTCTCATGTAGCCCAGGCTGGCCTCCAACTCACTATACAGTCAAGAATGACTTTGGTCTATCGATACTTCCAGATTAAGGATACATGGCTACTTGGAAAATTCAGAGCTGGGAATATAGCTCATTGGTAGTGCACTCGCTTAGGATGTGTGAAGGCCTAGCTTCAATGCAGAGTACTACATCAAATAAATCAAAACTCTAAAAGAGGGGCTAGGAGTGAGGCTCGGTTAGCAGACGGCTTGTCTACCAAGCATGAAGCCCTGGGTTTGATCTCTAGCACTGTATGAACCAGGTATGGCAGCACACACCTGTAATCCCAGCAAATAGGAGGTGGAGGCAGGAGGATGGCAAGTTCAACATCAGCTTGGGCTACAAAGTGAATTTAAGGCCAGCCTGGGCAGTATAGTGACCCTGTCTCAAAATAATTTTTTTTAAAGAAGGGCTGGTGTTATAGCTCAGTGGTCCAGTGTATACTTAGCATGTGTTTCAGTCTCCACTACCAGTAAACAGAAAATAAATATTGAGTTGTGTTCTTAAAAAACAGATCAGTTTTGTGGTATGTAAATTAAACTTTAGCATGATTGACACCACAATTAGTGCTGATAATCTGTTACCACCTGACCAATCTGTAAACTATACTTTAATAAAATTACAAGAAGTAAAACACCAGGGGCCAGAGAGATGGCTCAGCAGTTAAAAGCACTTGATGCTCTTGCAGAGGACCCAGGTTCGGTTCTCATCACCCACACGGCAACTCACAACTCTGCAGCTCCAGGGCCAGGGGATCTTCTGAACTCTATAGGGCACCAGACTTACGTGTAGGCAAACACACATACGCATAAAATAAAAATATTTTCAGAGCAAAAACAACGAGGCGGGTCTGCCTTTAGCAGTTCCCCGAATCACACGGTAATCCAAGAGCCCGCGGAGCAGCCTCCCTCACCTCAATGGTCTGGTGTAGAGACTTGTCATATTTCTCAATGAATTCCCTCCGAATGTTGAGCAGATCTATCTCACTCCGGGAGACCATCACCCTGGTGAGGGTCTTCTCATCCGTGCCAGCACCCTGGTGGAGTCAAGAAGGAGAGATACATGGGGCACGAGGGAGAGGCAGAGCTGGGTCAGCAGATGTCTGCCTGCCTGTCGCTTCTGCCCTCCCAAACCAGGCGGGTTATTCCATCGCCATCTTCCACAGACAGACAGTACCAATCAAACTCCCTTGTGTCTTCCACAGACAGTACCAATCAAACTTCCTTATGTGGAGGAATGGCCAGACAGAGGGCCTGTGTGGGCTGAGCAGGCCCTTCTAAAATTCACATCCTCCTGGAACCTCAGCATGTAACCTTGGGAACAGAGTCTTTGTGTGGTTGTGGTTTGGAGGATGCATCCTTCCCCAAATTCATGCACCGAAGGCTTGGTCCCCAGTGCAGTGTTCAGAGCTAGAGCTTTGGGGAAGTGGATCTTTGGTTTCCGACTTCCTCGACAGGTCAGTGCACTGATGTATATACAATCTGGCGGCATTGCTGGGAAGCGGGGAAGGTGAAGTCAGTCCTGGGGGTGTTAGGGGATGGACTTTGTCTCTGGTCCCTTCCTCCCTCTCTGCTCCAGGTTACCAGGAAGTGAGCAGCTCTGTTCTCCCGTGTGCTCCCTGCCATGACATTCTACATCACCACAGGCTCAGAAGCAATGGACCAGAAGACCATGGGCTGAAGCCTCTGAAGTTCTGAGCCCAAATCCATTTTTTCATCCTTTAATTTGATTTTCCTCCCAGATATTGCACCACCGAGATGGAAAGCTAAGTAACACACCATTGTCATGAGTTAAAATGAAGTCATGTTGGATTAGGGCCCTAAACCCACGGGGTGGCAGCTTAGGGGAGCAGGGACACAGACATACACACAAAGATGAAGGCAGAGGCTGGAGTGATACAGCCAAACCCAAGGCACACAGGGGCTCCTGGCAGCCCCCAGGGGACAGGGGAGGGATGGGAGAGGAAGGAACAGACCTTGCCGATGCCTTGATTTTAGAACCAGAGATTATGTTCTTGTCATTCAGTTTATGGAAATTCACTACAAAAGTCTTGGAAACTAACATAGGATCTGGAATATGTGAGCACCAGGGCTTCCTCTCCTCCACCTCCAGCTCTGCCACTCATCGGGTATATAGACATGGGCCAAGTTTAACTGCCCTGTACTGTCTTTGTTGTTCTAGGAAATAAGGGGGTTACCATGGGTCCATAGCATTGCCATGGGGGTCAGCTGTGGTCGGAGGTAGACACAAGGCCCAGGCTTTGACACAGAGTGAGTTCTCAAGCAGTTGGGCTGGATCATTCTTTGATATGGGGATCCATCTTGTGTACAACAGGGTATATTAACGTCCCTGGTCACTCCCCCCAGATGCCAACAGCAATATTCTTTTAGATTTTGGCAACCAGAAATTTATCTGGATATTAAAAATATCCCTGGGTGGAGGGGTACAAAAATCACCCCGATTGAGAAAGACTATCCTTGGGCCAAAGGCAGATGCTGTGCCTGTTGGTTTGGGAAAGACAGTGCTCATGAACAGGTCAGATGCCATACCTTCATGGACTTGTACAGTTTGTCAGCAAAGAAGAGAGGCTTGTTCTTGACACTCTGAACTGTAGGGAAGAGGAGAGAGAAGCAGGGAATCTGGTCAGAGGCTGTGTGCCGCTCAGACCCTGGGCAGGGCTTTTCTCTATCTACTGCAACTAACAGACAGGGTCTGAAGGTCACTGCTAACCTGCCTTGCTCAGAGGTGTCACTTTAATCCCCTCCACGGTGCTACTCCCTTTTCTCCTCCCTATGTCCATCTCCCACTCTGTCATGTGCTGCGTCTTTCCTACAGTGAAGATGTTTGAAGCTGACTGAGGTCAGCAGAATGTGTAAATGGGATTTAAGCCCTAGGGGATGCTGGATGCAGGGCCACCAATTGAGTGCATTAAAAGCATGTGAGAAGATGGCTAAAAACTGAGTTTCTGGGTCTGGAGAGATAGGTTAGGGGTTAAGAGCACTTATTGCTCTTCCAGAGGACCCAAGTTTTGTTCCCAGATCTTCCTTTGGGCCACTTACTACTGCCTATTAACTCCAATTCTAGGGGACATGACACCTTCTTCTGGATTTCACAGGCTACCACACAAATGTGGCATACACACACACACACACTCACACACACACACACACACACCAACAAACAAAAAAACACCCCAAAAAACCAAAACCTAAAAACAACACGAGTTTTAGACTCCACTCTAGAGATATTCTGAGTGGGGTGGGGTGTGTGTGTTGGGGGCTAACAACTTGTGTGTCACTTGAGGACTGGGTAGAAGGCCAGTTTTCATGTCCTGTCACAGAGTGCAGAAGCTGAGACAGGTTCTGTGTTCTCCCAGGGACACACAGCAATGACGTGGCAGTTCCTACTTAGCTCCCCAGCTTCCAATCTCTATGCTGTCCTTTCTCTCTGGTGTTGCTGTAGGTGGTAAAGAGCCATTGTAAGCAACACCTCCATTTATCTAATCTAAAACACTTTTCCTCCACATTTTAGAATTCCTGAAATTCAAGATGCATTTTGCAGTTGATAGAGAGACTCTGAAAGCCTTCTATCGCCACCTGCTGGTACAATAAGGTAAGTACAGGATGCAATATTATGCTTAGCTCTGTATGGATCCATATTTACACAGCGAGAAATGAGACCCAAAAGGCAAAGACACCTTTTCAAAGTCAACATCTTTGGTCTGTGAGGTGGCTCAGCAGGCTAATGGACTTAAAACCAAGCCTAAGGACCGGAGTTCAATCCCCAGGACCCACACAGTGGAGAGAACCAACTCTATAAAGTTGGTTCCTTTGACCCCCACACACATTCTCTGGTACGCACAGACCTGTACATGCATTTATGTGTACACACACAAAACAAATAATAAAATGTAACAAGAAACTGAAAACCAAAAAGCCACCGGGCGGCGGTGGCACACGTCTTTGATCCCAGCACTCAGGAGGCAGAGGCAGGTGGATCTCTGTGAGTTCGAGGCCAGCCTGGTCTACAGAGCAAGATCCAGGACAGGCACCAAAACTACACAGAGAAACCCTGTCTCAAAAAACCAAAGGGGGGGGGGAACAAATGAAAAAAGTGGTAGCTGGGCGGCAGAATGTGGTATGAGAGAACATGCTTAAGTGTATACATTACATGCAGTGTGTGCCCTGTGAATGAATGCATCTTGCATGTCCTGTGAATCTCATGTGTGCATATTCGGTGTGTCTTGTACGATACACACACACACACACACACACACACACACACACTCCAATCCTGCAGAGCACTGCCCTTTCTGCTCTCCTGGTCCTCTCCCTGGGATGTCCTTTTCTCACCCTGCCCCCAGAGCCTTGAAGATGTCCTCAGGCTGTCCCCTACAATCACACTTTGGCAGGAGAGGTGACCTGAGAAGGTGTTTAGTTCCCAGAATGGTGCTAAGGTTACATTCCTCTAGGGAACCTGCCCACAGTCTCAGCAACCCCAGCCCCTTCCCCCGGGGCCTGCCAGTTACCGATGGCCACAAATGCATCCCTGACGTCCCCAGACATCTCCTTCTTGATGACGTGCTCTATGTCATAGTTGGTCATCTTGATGAACTCCTGGAAGACTGGCCAAGAGAAGTGAGGGAGAGGTGAACACCAGCTGGGCAGGGTCACCTGACCTACCTACCCCATGAATGCTCACACTACGCTCACAGTGTAAGCTGTGCACTGGGTAAGGCTGGGGTGACAGGCAGGTTCTGGCCCCAGGGCTGTCCTAAGGCTTAGAGCCAACTAGGTCACAGTAGCACCTGCAGGTCTGGCCAATAGCTCCAGGGCTTGGCAAGGTCTGTTATCGCAGGCTGATATGCAAAAGGAACTATACCTGGACCACCCAGGGTGGTCTTCCTCTCTGGGTTCCCTCTTATTCCCCGACACGCTTACTATATAATAATCAAAATGGCACCCAAGCGGCTCTGCGCGCCCTGCACAGGCTGACTGCTTTATGTTTATTGTAGGCTTGGTATCCTAGCAACCATGTGAGGTACAACTAAAACCCCAATTCTTAGATAAGGGGATCCAGGAACAGAGGCTCAGTCATCTGCTCAGCCACACGGCTGATAAGTGGGGGACTGGAGTCAAGGCGACGGAGCATCAGGCTCCCAGTATCTGGGTGTTGAAAAGGACTGAGCAGACACGTGCGAGGCAGCGAGGGTCTCAGCGACAGGGGACTTCAGGGTTGCCACTGCACACAGCTGTGGTGGCCCGTCCTGGGCCAGCCCCACCCCCCTCTGCCTTGTCCCTGGCAAGCATCACCAACGGACCATGACAGCACACCTCAGAATCCTTCACACACAGCCTGTTTCTGAGGCGAAAGAGGCTGCCCCTTCCTTATCCTAGGTGTTCCGCTTGCTTCTGTAAGGTGGGGAAGGGAGTTGGCTGAGGGCAGCCTCGGGCTCTGGAGTCCCCTAACACCGGAGTAAGGAGAGGGCTGGCAGGTTCAGGTCAGATTTGGGGCTCCACTGCCACACTGGAAGGGGTGGGGGTTCTGCAGGCAGGCTCACCTCTGCGGAGGTGAGGGTAGCTACGGGTGCACAGGACCGTCATGAAGCGAGTCTCCAAGGATGTTTTGTCTCCGCTGGGGGTGTCCGCTATTTCCTGCAGAGCCCAGGTGGGGCAAGGGTTAACATGAGAAAACCGTGGTTAGTCTGACTGTCTCTACCCAGGCTCAAAGCAGGCAGGGTGGGGTTAGACCCGCTATCCAAGGGGCTTGAGGTTGGTCCCTTCTCTTCTCAACTCTGGAGCATTGTGGTCGTTCCATCTCCCTTTGAAGTCCTCAGGACCCAGAGATGGGACTGGAGCTGGATATAGGGACTTGGTACTTCTGCCCAGTCACCAGAGAATCCCTCTGGGGAGCATGGACATGTGTGTGAAGGAGCAAAAATGTCCTGGCCAGATTCCCTCAGTTGGGGTCAAGGGCAAATACATTTTATTCTACCATCTAAAAGTTTCCACAGTTCCCTAGCTAGCTATGATCCTATTTGGATTCTCTTTTAAAAACCCACTTTGGGGTTAAAAAAGAAAATGATAATGAATCGATTTAAAGGCAACAACCATAGCTGGTGATTATACGGCATAAATCAAGCCAGAGATGGCTAAAGCATGGGAAACACTTGCTTTGCTCCCGCCTCCCGGTTTTTTTTTTTTTTTTTTGAGACAGGATCTCGTGTAGTCCAGGCTAGCCTCAGACTCTCTAAGAAGCTGAGGATGACTTTAAACTCCTGATCCTCCTGCCTCCACTTGCCACGTGTTGGGATTATAATCATGCACTATCACACTGGGTCCTTTTAAAACGGAGTCCTTGAAAGGCCCGGAAGGGGAGAGAGAGAAGCTGTGAGGAAAAGGCCCCACTGTTGCCCATTCCTGCCCCCATTCAGCCCAGCCCAAGCACAGCAGGACTTGACTCAGAGGCTGGTACCTCCCCGTGAAGAACAGAACACTCACCAAGATCTCAGCAGCAACCTGAGAGCGGGGAGGAGAGAGAGGAAGGAGAGAGGGAGGCAAGAGTCAGAGGCCGAAGTGAGTGGCCAGAGGACCCTGGAGCCCCAAGGCCTGGCTCAGAGTGCCAGAGGTCCCAAGAGACTCCAGGGTCACAGTGAAGGACTGTGGGGGACACATCCTTTCTCTAATCTCTGGGCTAGAACTCAGAACGGAAGACTACCAGACTGTCACCTTAGTCCCTCAGGTCCCAGACAGAAAGGCAGGGCAGCTGAGGTCTGGGAGTCACAGGCTTGTGGCATAGGTGGCACTATACCTTAGGAGCATTCTCCTTAAGAAGAATAGCCTGTGGAGGGAACACGGTGACTAGGACTTTTGTGAGCCAGGATGCTCGGACCCAGAAAGTCTGGGAATAAATGCAGCTGGTCTCCATGTACCTGAACTGTCACCTTAGTCCCTTCCCCAGCATCCTGCCAACCTTCGTATTCTCCTGCATAGACCAAGAGCCCAGGCTTTATTTATTTAGCTTTGAGACGGGGTCTCACTATGTAGCCCTGGCTGGACTGGATCTCATAGAAATCCACCTGCCTCTGCTTCCTGAGTGCTGGGATTGCAGGTATGCACCACTACACCTGGCTTCTTTTCTTCTCTTTGGAGACAAGGGCTCACCAAATAGCAGCCCAGGTAGGCCTTTTAACTGCACAGCCATCCTCCTGCCTCCACCTTCTGAGTTATGGGATTACAGATGATACCATGTTCAAGGTCCCATGAAGCTTTAAAAAAAAAAATAAGGTGGCTGGAAAGAAGGTTCAGTGGATAAGAGCAGGTTCTGCTCTAGCAAAGGACTTGAATTTGCTTCTCAGCACCCATGGTAGATGGTTCACAATTGCCCATAACCTCAGCTCCAGGGGAGGAGCTGCCCTCTTCTGGCCTCTGCAGGCACTGCATTTATGTGCACATAGAAACACATACACACATTTTCTTTCTTTCTTTCTTTCTTTTTAAAGGTTAAGACTGGGAAAGGGGAGAAGCTCAGATAGACTAAGGCCCTGGGTTTGAACCCCAGCACCATAAAAACAAGACTTCTCTGTATGATTTACATAAGTCCATATGGGCATATGCATTGTATATACTAGTGCTTCTTTTATCTAGATGAAAAATAATACTCATATTCACCAGGCAGTACATGCATGGACAATGTGGCTCTCGATTAGGCCAGAGTTAGGTGGCTCCTTTACCCACCCCGGAATTTTACAGTCATATTCCCCATTGTAGAAATATTTTATTTCACTTAGATTTAAATGTCAAGCCACCATGATCCCGTTTAGAAGGCTTATGGGCTACTCGGGGTTTTTGATACTTTCAATCACCTAGCTGAATCATGGGGGAGCATTGTGCCGGGTGAAGTAAGCCAGCTACAAGCAGACAAGCCCCTACCGTGGTGCTTGCAGAGGGGTCAAGTCCAGAGACTGAAAGCAGGCTGCTGTGGGGTAGAGGGAGAGGAAGTGAGGAGCCACTGGCCCATGGGCTCGGAGTGTCAGTTTGGTTAAGAGTTCTAGGGGGCGGGGTAACAGCAAATGGCTGTGCAATGCGAATGGATTGGATGCCACTGAAGAACGATTAACTCGGGCCGGACCCGAGACGGCTCAGCTGGCCAAAGCACTTGCCACGAAAACCTGCTGCGTGATCCCGGGAACTCACGCAGTGGTGCACATCTGTAATCCCAACACTCTCACAGGGAGAGCGGGTGTAAGCTTGCAGGGCCATTAGCAGTGCTGAGACAGGAGAGACTCTGCCTGGATAAGGTGGAAGGAGAGAACTGACCCCCGTAACCTGCCCTCTGATAACCCCCGCCACCTGCCCTCTGACCCCCATGTATCACTCCACTCCCCCTTCTTTCTCTCAATAGGGCCTTTGATAGTCCTGGAACTCACTATGCAAAAACAGGTTGGCGTTGAACTTGCATGGAGCCTCCTGCCTGTGCTGGGATTACGGGAAGGTTTATTCTGCCTGCTTATCTTAACTGCCATAAGCAGGAAACTATTTATATATGCAAAAACAAAGCCCAATTTGAATAGCTATATTAAGTGATGACTACGGGGGGCGGGCAGGAGTAAGATTTTTTTTTCCTTTAGCTATATTTTTAAAATTTTTTGAAAGCAGTCAAATTACTTATGAGACAAAAACTTGCTAGTTGTCAGGAAACAGATTGCACCAGGATCTGCTCCTTATTCATGGAGAAGCTACTGAGCCTCTGTCAGGGCTATGGTTCAAAGGGTCCCCTCCACTGCCTCCACCCTGGTTCTCTCTCTCCCCTTCCCTTGTAAAGCAGTTGCTGGGCCAGGACCACCACTGACCCATGAGCATCCACGGCAGACCAGGCACCAGGCACCAGCATTACCTAGAGATAATGTCAGGGTACAGGGTGGATGCTGGTGAAACCTAAGATGATCAAAAGCCTCCTGCTACGCCCAGAGGCTGCTCATGAATACTAAATAAACACCTGCTGCATGTGTGTGTGTGTGTGTGTGTGTGTGTGTGTGTGTGTGTGTGTGTAAAATGTGGGCTCAGCTCAGTAAACGACGGTGGGGTTACCCCATGGCTAGCTCCTGTGAACGTCTGTACTTAAATATAACTGAAAACACCCTGTTGGCTGGGACCCTGGAGCTTCTGACATTGTATTTCAGAAAAGAATTGGGCAACTGGACCACAGTTTCTTGAGCAAGAAGCTGAGTATTGGAGATAAGGGTCCTGGGTCCTGGAGGGAATTGTGTAAGCCAGACTGGAGATAATTGGACCTGAGTGCCAATCACACTGAAGCCATTCAGAAACTGTCCCCGTGGCAGGTTAAGGCTGCTTTCCTCCCCAGGAAAAACAACACGGCACACAGAAGGGCGTTAAAGGGCTCACCTTCCAAGCTGTAAGGAGGGTTTGGGGGCTGTTGGGGTTTCGTGTTGTTCTTTTGGAGACAGGGCCTCGGGGAGCTGAGGCTGGGCTCCTGCTCTTCCTGCCTCAGCCTCCACACCCGCTAGTGCAGGGGCGTGCCTGAACTTTACAGTTTCAGTTCCATCAGGCTACCCTAGGGATGGCTGAGCTGCCACTGGTGTCTCGGCCCCTGTCTGCTGGTGAAGCTGGGACTCTGGGTTTGTTAATGCTCCTTCTAGTGACCAGCTGTAACCCCAGGATGCTAGCGTTACAGTGGGTGGCATCTACACCCATCTCCAGCATGGTGCAGCTCTTGCAGCAGGTGGGGATGGAACAGATGGAGACCTGGCTCGGGTCCACGGGGACAGTAGTGAGGACCTCAGTGGGGGCCGCATAGCCATTAGTGTCCTCAGGGGAAAGGACACGGGGTTGCCCAGCCTCTAAGCACAGCTTCAGAGAAGCCTGAGAAGCAGAGCATCCAGGACTCTAGTGACCCCTCCTCGGCCGCTATTCGGCGGTATCCAGTCATCACTGGACACGGGGTACCTGGGATCCATCATCAGTCAGTGGCAGCAGCACCAGCCTTCAGGAGCTTGCTACACTTTGCCAAGTCACTCGCGTTGACTTGGTCTCATTTTTCAGATAGGAAACCCAGACATTTGGTTCTCAGGCCTCTTGCCCAGCAAGATTCCAAACCCATTCCTTCTGGGTCAGCTCTCCCTGGGCCAGATTGTGCTTGTGTGATTTGAGGAATCAGTCACCCTCTTGGACTTGCATTTCCCACTGCAGGCTGAGAGGTTTGAACCTGGGTGACCTATGATTGCCTTACAGTTCTGAGGGGCCCACTACCCACGTGGGAAGTGCCAGGAAGCAAGCTCCACCCTCCCAAGTCCACTCTGAAAACCCTCAAGCATTTGCTCTGCTTCTACAAGTGGAGGGAAAGGGGTCTGAACTAAGCATCTGTCAGTCGAACCAGCCATGTCCCAGCCAGGAGCCTGCCCCATCTACAGCCATTGCCTGGCAGGGACCCGCCAGCTGTCCAGTAGAGATGGGCGGGAGTCTCACCTGAGCATCTTCCCGGGCCTGGTCTCGGTTTTCTCCTCCTTCCTCGCGATTCCCCTGTCACACACAAGACCATCGAGAAGTCAGTCCCCAGACATTCCCCACTTGCACCCTTCGGTCACCTGTGGGTCTTGCTCAGTCACCTCCCAGCACCCCTTTTCATCTTTTGCAATACCGAAACAATTCCAGGGTAGGCCACGTGGCCTGGCCCCTGGGTTACAGGATCACAGGACAGAGTCACCCATGTGGCTTTGGCCTACACAAAAGAGACCCAAAAAAGTCACAATACCAACCATCAAAAAGGAATTTTCACAGGGTGGTAGTGGCGCACGCCTTTAATCCCAGCACTTGGGAGGCAGAGGCAGGTGCGTCTCTGTGAGTTCTAGGCTAACCTGGTCTACAGACTGAGTTCCAGAACAGCCAGGCTACACAAAGAAACACTGTCTTGAAAAACAAAACAAAACAACAAAAAAGGGGAATGCAGAGATCTGAGGTGGAACCCCGAGGAGGCAAGGGGGTGAGTGGCGGGGCATGCTCTCTCATAGTCTGTGCATGAATGGACCTCAGAACCATGAATTCACTCACCGTGGCCAGAGAAATGAGGATCCTTCTGAAGTGGCCAGATGTGTCTGAGCTCAGGGCGTCCTCCAGGGACTTGTGATAATCTGAGATAGGAAAAAAGGTGTGAGCAGCTGCAGGCAGGAGGCTTGGAGAGCGAGAGTCACACCCGAGCCAGGGCCACGTCGGCAGGAGAGGTGGGGATGAAGGAGTGTGCAGTCAGTTCCTGAGGGCCTCCAGCTATCTTCCTGCTGATTTCAGGAGGCAGCTGGTACTGGTGCCTGCCCCTCCACACTCCTGTACCAGCTCCCCACCTCTCCCATTCATTATCCATTCATTTTGGTGCATTGTTAGGAATTGAACCCAAGACCTTGTGCATGCTAGGCAAGGGATCTAGAGCTATACCCCCAGCCCTCAACACCTTCCAGTGGAACCTCCCTGCCTTCCTTCACTCTCTACCATCCCTCCTACCCAGCAGCCACCGAACCCCAAAGTACATCTGGGACCTTCGTGTCCCCTGTCCCCTACTTAAAATGACTGTTTTCTCAAAGCTCTGCAGAAAGAAAGCTGTTCGAGGTCTGACCAGAAGCCACAGTGTTTCAGAACGACAATCCAGGGCCGCCTGACTAAAGTTCAAGGATTTCCAGACTATAGCAGTGCAGGGTACGATGAGGCGGGGGAGACCCTTCTGAGGGCGGGTCTCTGTGCAACTGTTCAGGCCCCATTCCCACGAAGCCACCCTCCCCGTCCCCAGCAGGCCAAACGCTCTCTCTGCTCCCCAAATTCTATGCAAATTGTCTTCTACCACCAGGACTCTGTTCTCTTGGGGGCAGCCGACTCTCCCTAGGTGCCGAGCTGGGTACACTAAGAGGTTTGTTAAAGCCCCAGAGAAGGCCCCGGGAGAGAGCCCAGCCAGGAAAGGGCTTGCCACAGGAACATGAGGACCTGAGCTGGATCCTCAGACCCACGCGGCAAAAACAAACCAAACAGGCATGGCCGTGCCTACTTGTCATTCTACAGCTGGTGAGGGGAAGAATGGAAGATCACGGGGGCTCCTTGGCCATCAGCCTTGCCAAACTGGCAACCCTTAGACCAGGAAGAGATCCTGTCTCAAAAAGTAAGGTGGGGCCAATGAAGTCAGTCCCCAAACATTCCCCACATGCACCCACCCTTCAGTCACCTGTGGTCTTGCTCAGTCACCTCCCGGCAACAGGTAAGGGTGCTCACTGCCAAGCCTGATGACCCGAGTTCAATACTTGCAACCCACACAGTAGAAAGAGAACTGACCCCACAAGTTGTCCTTTGACCTACACATGCACATGCGCTCTCTCTCTCTCTCTCTCTCTCTCTCTCTTGCACACGCACGCACAAATTATAAAACTAAGGTGGATGGTACCTGAGATTGAACCCTGGTCTCCATCCACACATCATATACACAGCGTCATGGAGGCGGCAGGTCAGAGCTGTGAGCTGATATCGACAGGTGGGGGAACCCCTGTTTCCCAGCAGCACTGGGCCAGCTGCCCCCCCACCCCCACTCACCCTCCTTGTAAGCCTCGTTGATGGCCCGGATTTCAGCATTGGTCCGAGTAGCCAGGATTTCGATGAGAGCCTTCTCATCCGTGCCGGCTCCCTAGGAAGTCCATACAAAGGACATGTCCGCTACAGTTCTGACCCTGACTACCAGCACCTCCCCATCTCACCCTCTAGTTCTTGCCACCGTACCTCCATAGCTTTCTTCAGCTGCTTAGCATCATAATGGGCTGGCGGCATCATGAGCCCCAGGATCAGCCTTGCCAGGTCTCCGGAGATCTCGGACTTCAGGTCAGCCATTAAATCCTGCAAGGACAGACCCAAGGTCACACCAGTCTCAGATCCACACAGAATTGCCACCATCTTTGACTGTGTCCCCACCAAGCCATCTCACACACATCACCACTCACTGGTCACAAAGAATTGGGAACAGAGTGACCCAAGGCTAGAACATTCCAAGATGCCACAACCAGGTGGGAGGTCTCACTACCACGAAGCCCTCTGGTACCTAACTGGCCAGAGCTGGCAGTGACAGGCTGAGCTTCACTAGGGAGGTGTAACGATGTGAGACCCAGACTAGGGAGGAAGGACCCTTACCCGGCCAAAGTGAGATTTGAAGGTCTGCCGGATCTGCTGCCGCTGGGCGTTGCTACGGTGTGTGACGATGTCGATGATGGTGGCTTCATCAGTTCCTGGGTCACCAAAGCCACATACCTCAGAGGAGGTTCTGTGGCTCAGCTTCCCCAACATCCCCCCACTGATAGTTCCCATCAATCTTTGTCAGGGTAAAGGCCTGGGTTGGTGGCCATATGCTCCTGGCCCCTGTGGGCTCCTGGCCCCTGTGGGCTTGTGGCCCCATGCTCCTTGCTTTCTTCTGACATGCCACCGGATGAGATAAAACTATAACCAGGAGGGGTGGCGGGCACTGCGTGATGAGCACCTGGTTGGCAGTTGGGGTGGCAAGCCATGGGTTGGGTATCAGAGCCTCTGAGTTCTAACCTTGGCTCTAGCAATGGCTGCCTACCTTGGGAAGGTCCCTTTCTCTTTCTGGGACTCATTTTCCACATCTCTAACATGAACAGGGTCGAGTAACCACTAAGGGACCCTTCCAACCCTGTGATCTCAGCACAATTAGTGACTGTATTTCCTTTGTCTTCAACTCCCTGACAGTGGCTCCCAGGGAGTCCCTCTCAGCATAGCAGGTTGGCTGAGGGCATTGGGGTACCGCCTCCTGCCTGTCACATGAGCGCCACCAACCTCGGGTCTGACACAGGGATCTAATTTTCAGAGCATTTCCCCCGCCCTTCCCCTGTAGTCTCCCAGTCATTGAGATGCTAGATTACTCTCATGAGAAGAATTCACTGAGACCCAGGAGGTGCAAGACCCCTTGGGAGTTGCTGCTGGGCATATGAGAGGAGGAAAGACAACAGAAACCAAGTCCCCATTCTCCTTCCCAGCAAGGGCTTTCCAAGCACAGGCCCAGCTGGGAGCAGGCTGCTGACAAGTCATGCCGTGGCTTTTCCCACAGTCAGCCAATGCCGCCTGGAGGAGCCAACAATTGGGGTGCTGTCACCCCAGCACTGGGGCTCTGGGTTCTTAGGTCAATGGACCTCATTTTACACACTGGGAAAGTGAGACCCAGAACTGTTTAGGGACTTATCCAGAGTCCTACAAAGTCAACACCTGAAGCTTGAGTACGTTCCTCTACACCAAGCTCCTGCTCAGAAGCTGGGGGTCAGACACTCAGGTGTCCAGGAAAGACTCCGATGAAGTTCATTCCAAACCCTCTCCTATCTTTCCTTCCACTGAGGTGGAGGGAGCCCCCACAGACTCCTCCTCATCCTGCAGAGCCTGGCTAGAGGCTTCATCCCTCCCCTTGTCTAGTCCCTTACTGCCGAGCCCGCCAGACCACTGCCTAGGGGTCTTCTCTGGTCCTTGTCACCTTACCGATTCCCTTCATGGCTTTCCGCAGGGCCTTGGCGTCAGCATCGGGGTTGAAATCATTGGCTGCACACACGGTACCCCTCAGCTGTGAGAAGAGGGATGGGGTTCAGCACGTGTGTGGAGGCCCCTGGAGAACCAGGTCCAGAGAGGAGCATGCAGAGCGGCAGGGGCCGTCCAGGCTGAGTCCCAAGCCAAGCAGCCTGGGGGGAGGAGGCACAGCACACAAAGCCACTCAGGGCTGAGAGAGCAGAGTCTCAGGCCTGGGGACAGCTGAGTGCTGGAGAGGGAAGGGGCAGCTCCTGCAATTGGACGTGGTTTAGTTCCAGCTCCAGAGACTGAACGTGCCCCCCCCCCCGGCCCCTCAGCATCCCACCCACCCTGCCCCGGTGCCCTGATGCCAAGTGTAGCCACGGCTCCTTGGTAAGGAGGCCAAAAGACTCAGAAGCAGAATAGTTTGCAAAATTTAGTCATTACTCAATAGCATTCCCATATTTGCTATGTCTTAATATTTCTTTTTTTATTTTGCTTCAGTGGTTTTGGGTTTTATTGTTTTTTTTTTTTTTTTTTTTTTTTTTTTTGTGTAGAGACAGTGTCTCACTATGTAGCTTTGCCTGGTCTAGAACTCCCTAAAGAGCTCAGGATGGCCTCAAACTCAGAGAGCTGCCTGCCTCTGCCTCTCTGAATGCTGGAATTAGAGTAGGCACCATCACACCTGATCTTTGCTTAAGCAGCTTTATTTAGAATAATTCGGGGGCGGGGTGCTTGACATACCAAGCAACTTCTCAGCCCGGACAGATCCATCTTCAAGTATATTTAAATAGACCAGGCTGGTCTTGAACTTACAGAGATCTGTCTCTGCCTTCTGAGTACTGGGTTTAAAGGCATGCACCACCATGCCTAAACTTTTGTATATACTTTTTATATCCTCTTGTGTGCTAACAAGTGCCTGACATGTAACAGACACTTAAAAAAATACTTAACAAATTAATAAATAGGTGAAAAAATATTTTTCAATGGTAGCAATGAAACGGAAAGCCCCGTGCTTGCTAGGCAAACACTCCTGAGCTCTATCCCCAGTTTTGAGATAAAAATAATTTTATACTTTATATATACTATCACAAACTAGAAAGAATGTATCCCATGTCATTAACAGAGGATCACCCATAAGAATAAATGTAATGCCTGCCCCCACTCAGGTTAAAGGTCACCAAAGTTAAGACGCTATTGCTTGCCAAGACCACAGAACTTGAGGCCGGCTCCCTTGACTCTCTGTGTAAAAGGGCAGCCACCCTGCAGAGCACCAATGTGGCACCAAGCCGATTTCTCTTTACTTATCAGAGAGGCTGGTGGAACTGAAAAGGAGTAGGCTCTCTTTGAGAGGCTGGGTGTTACTTAATGCCCTGGGAGGCACCTCCATCTGCCAGGCCAAGCTCCTTCCTTGTATGACCTGAGATCTCCTGCAGTGCTAGTGTTTGCCTTCAAATTTAGGGGAGAGTAGAGTTCAAGGGCCTTTAGGCCACCAGGACTGCATGTATAAGGCCCTACTTTGAAAGGTTCAGGCATAGAGGCCACGAGGAGGGTGAGGACCCGACAGTGTCTAGATTGGTTTGCCAGGAGCCTCTGTGAAATCTTTCATCCTGTCCTTCGTGGCCCCCCAGGTGTGAGGGTGCTCAGGAGTACATCCCTGACCCCTGTAGGAATATACCCAGGAGCACCCTCTCCTCTCCTGGGGGCAGCCAAGTATGCAAAGCCCAGCTACCAGGTCCAGGATGCAGAGGCCCCCAAGGAACCAACCTAGTCAGTCTCACTAGAGGAAGCCCTGTTAGTAGAGAGCAGGCAGAACACTTCCCCGGGCTGTTAGAACCAAGGCAAGGACCTGGAAGCTTCAGAAGTAAGACGCCTCAGCTCAGGTTGGCCGCCAGGGGGCAGCCGAGGGCCAACCAGCTCAGCGGGAAAGGTGCAAGCAGAAGAGGAAGCCAGTGATGAAGAGGCCAAGCAGGAGGTGGGGAGGGTCTGACCTCGACTCGGGCCACTGCACTAAGTTCCCACATCTGATAGGCCACCTGTGCTGCCTCCGGGAAGAACTGGCCAGCCGCACTGGAATGGAGGGGTTCGGGAGAGGATGGGAGGGAATGTCATCAGGGGCGACCCCCCACGCTTCTAGCACACTCTTCTGCCCAGCACGCACACACAGTCAACACACACACAAGTACAACCAACACAGGGTGAGACACTCACACACATTCTAACACAAGGACACACAGGAACTCTTGGTGAAACCACAAATGTACACCCCAACACATGTATCCTAACACACACACACACACACACACACACACACACACACACACACACACACACACCTCTAACACCAACGCAGACCTCTCGGGCTTTATTTCTTCTCCAGCCTGAGCTCATCAGAGGAGCCTCTAGTCCAGAGACTCTCCTGCCCTCTCTTGAGCTCCTTCTAACCTGTGCAGTGGGGCTTTCCTCAGCAGCCTCGGTGGTCCCAGGCCCAGGTAGGACAGTCCCTCAATCTCATCTTTCTTCCTTATAGTCCTTTGGTGACTTCTGTCCAAATCCCCTCTCACATAAGCCAAGGGCCCGATATGGCTGTATCATTCCCATATCTCTTTTTGCAAGGAACCTGGACATGTGAGGGGCCAGTGTGTGTGGCACGGGACTTGTGGCCTTGTGGCCTGAGTGTAATCAATAGGAAGCTCTCGTGTCCCTTCCTTAACTGGCCATTGAACCCTGGAGAAGGAAGTCAAAGCACCCACGATCCCCTTGGTATAAATATCGTCATGTCATGACACAGTCACCTAGTTTAATATTCCAGGAAGGGCCCTTCAGCCCGCCTGCCTCCTCAACTCTTTCCCCAGCTTTCCACAGAATGCATTGGCGGTCACAGGAAGAAGCCAGGCCAGTCCTCATCACCAGGCCTTCTGAGAGGCAGCTTCTCAAAGCTCTCTCCTCCTGGCTCCTCCTCCTTTCACTTTTTGAGACAAGGTCTCACTATGCAATCCTGACTGGCCTGGAATTTGCTACATAGACCAGGCTGGACTCAGAGAAATCTGTCTACCTCTGGTGTGTGCCACCATGCCCAGCTTAAACCCCTGAATTCTAATCCCTGGTCCAGACGACAGACTGACTTCCAAGTTCACTCAGCAGAGATCCGCGTACAGTAGACCACACTTGTGCAGACACTCAGACCCCAAGACAGCAGAGATTGGAATGCTGAAGGCCACTTTCCTCCTCGTTTGGCATTCCAGCCTCAGAGGAGATCCAGGCTCATGCATCCGTGGGGGATGGTCCCCAGAAGTGCCAGGCCATCCTTCCGTCCTGGGGTCCGGGACCCACTTACTCATCATCTCCTCCACATAGCTTGAGTAGAGCCTTCTTGTATTCACCAGAGGTATCATTCTGGGGAGAGAGGAAAGGTGACCTCAAACACAGCCCTGGCTCTTTCTTGGACAAGAAGAGGGGGAGGGGCAGAACGCTCACACCAGCCCTGCCTCTCCTCCCGCCTGCAGTGGCTGAGGCCACCGAACAGTGCAGTGCCAGTCACTATCCAGTCATCAGCTCTCTGGGAAAGACAGGAAGGAGCGAGTCTCTGGAGTATGCCATTTGCCACATTTCCTGAGGTACGAATACTTCCGGTAATAATGACTCACTGACATGTTGACTTCACTAATCATGGAATTCTGAGAGACTTGCTGTCCTCCCATGGCCCTGGCATTCCACTGTCCCTGGTGCATCACATCCAAGGGAAACATTTCAAGCAAGTACAGTTCCATGAACAAACCCATGGGAAAATGCTCAAAGTCAAGCAAATACGATGATGTAGATGACTTAGTCCTTGAGGCTTTGGAATGGACCTCAAAATATTAACGGCTATGTGAAGTTCTAGGGTAGAGGCCCTGTGCGACAGTATCTTTGCTTATTCTGGACTCTGCCAGACTTATTTCCCCATGGAATGTCCAGGGCATGACACCCATAAAAATCCTCTTTAGACACCATTTATGAGTACAAATTGGATCTTTTCCCCTGTCGGCCTATAAAACCTTGGCAAGGGCTCATGGGATGGCCACCCCTGAGATAGTACTAATTACCCAGCAGGCTCTAGGGTTCTCTAATTAGTGCTCACTTGTGTTCTTCAGTGAACTTCTCTGCAGAGACTGTGGACACCCACTGCCCTTGGGACAGCATCCTGGTCCTTAAATCTCTTTGCAAGCCCTGCACGATCCAGTCATGCCTTACTTTTTAAAGTTTTATTTATCTTTACTTATATGTATGAGTGTTTGCCTGCATGTACGCATGTGCACCACATGTGCCTGTAGAGGCCAGAAGAGGGCATTGGATCCCCTAGAACTACAATTATAGATAGTTGTGACCCCTCAGGTGGGTGCTGGGAACCGAACCTGGCTGCAGGAACAGCCAGTGCTCTTAATAGCCCAGCCATCTCTCCAGCCTCCGCACCTTCTTTCAAGTTGTTCCTGCTACCAGCTCCCCTGGGGCTTCAACTTCCTCAAAAAATGCCCTAAAGCAAGAGTTCTTGGAAGGCTCAAGACCTGCATGCTCCTGTGTAAAGGTTTCCAAGATCTTGGTGGTGGTGGGAACCCTCTGCTCTTCTCCTCACCCCCGAAAGCCCGCTCACCTTGATCATGCTGTACAGCGACTTCTCATACTTGGTCCGGAAGATCTCCCGAATGTCAAGCATGTCCAGCTCGCTCCTGGAGACCATGATGCGGATCAGGGTGTTGTCTCGAGTCCCCAGGCCCTGGAGGACATGAGGGACAGTGCTCACGGGGAATGTCTGACCATCCGCTCTGCACTTTTGGAGTAGCCGAGAAGGGCTGGGACAGCGCATGCTCCTGGATCTCTCATAGCAAATGTTCATTTACTCTAATGTGCCAAGGAAATGTCACAGGTTTCGGTGTCATATGAGAGAAAGATTGGGAAATGCTGTCCTTTGGAACATGCCTAGAGGGAAACCAGCTGCCTGGTCACAATGATCAGCATTGTGATTGTGGAGAGATTACTGACAGAAACCAAAGTGTTTTCTTTTTCTTTAAAAAATATTTTTTATTTATTTATTCTATTTACAGTGTTCTGCCTGGATTGCCTGTGCACCAGAAGAGGGCGCCAGATCTCATTACAGATGGTTGTGAGCCACCATATGGTTGCTGGGAATTGAACTCAGGACCTCTAGAAGAGCAGTCAGTGCTCTTAACCACTGAGCCACCTCTCCAGCCCCACCAAAGTGTTTTCTAAAATGGTCTGATACACGTAGGAATATTCTGATTTGTTACTTATTTTTTTAGTTTAAAACTTTTCAAAGATACTTTGATTTTTATCTCTGTATCTATTTGTATACATGCCATATGTGTGTAGGTGACTGAAGAGGAAAGGGCATGAGATCAGGTTAGAGTTACAGGCAGCTGTGAACTGTTGGATATAGGCTCTAAGAACTGAACTCAGGTCCTCCGGGAGAGTAGCAAGTGCCCCAACCCCTGTGCCATATCTCCAACTCATAAAACTTTTAAAAATAACATTTATTTATTTGTGTGGGTGGATACGCACACGCCATGGAGTGTGTGTGGAAGTCAGAGGACAACCTTTGGCAAACTGTTCTCGCCTTCCACCATGATGTCTCCAAGGACTGAACTAAAGTACCTGCCAGCCTGACTTTGTGCTTTTGTGACCAGGTTCAGGATGACCTTGAACTACTAATCCACAGCCTCACCATGCCAAGCTGTGAGATTGTAAGTATGAACCACTTTGCTCCGCTTTAATTCCTTTTTTTTTGGGGGGGGGGCAGGGTTTCTCTGTGTGGCCTTGAACTTGTCCTGGAACTTGCTCTGTAGCCCAGGCTGGCACTGAACTCAGAGATCCACCTGCCTCTGCCTCCCGAGTGCTGGGACTGAAGGCGCGTGTCACCGCTGCTGGCTCAGCCAGCGCTCTTAACCACTGTGGAAGGCACCACTTCCTACACAAGTGATCCTGGGCTATATAAGAAAGCTAGCTGAACATGAACCTGAGTGTGTCAGCAAGCGGGCCCTCCGTGATTTCTACTTCAGTTCCGCCCTACTTTCCTCCATGATGGACGGTGTCCTAGAAGTATGAGCCAATACATCCTTTCCTCCCCTAAGTTGATTTTGGTCAGAATCTTTTTTTTTTTTTTTCTCCCCACCCCTGGTCACAGTATTCTATCACACAACAGGCTCTTTTAGGCACTGGACACCAAGGATTTGGTAAAATCCCAGCAGTCTTGAGGGTGCAGGGAGAGGCTTCCCTCCCCCAACCTCATTTCCACTAACCCCACTACATACCTTCATGGCCTTGAATAGCCTTTCAGCGAAATATTCTGGGGTACTGCGGATGCATTTCACTGGAAAGGAGGGAAAAGGGAGATGAGGATTAGTTATCTCCATTGCCTCGGAAAAGGGAAGGCACCTATGGGGGCTCACTCCCTTCCCCCTCCCTCCTCCCTCCCTCTCCTCCATTTCTAGCCTTGGGTGTGCTGGGAAGTGACTGAGACAGAGTCCACATCCTTTCATTACTTTTTACTTTGAGACGGTCTCTGCTAAATTGCCCAGGCTAGCCTCACATTTATTCTTGTAGCCCAGGCAGGCCTTAAACTTGCAGTCTGGCTGCCTCAGGCGTCCCTAGTGATGGGATTGCATATGGTGCTACCAGTTGTTCCTAACTTTTGGGGGCCACCAAGTTCAAAGGCAGGAGGAGTCCTGGCTTCTGACTGTCCTCAGCCTCAGAGTACCTCCAGCTTTAAACACAAGGGAAGCGTGTTTGCCTGTGTGTGTGTAAGTATGTGTGTGTGTGTGTGTGTGTGTTTGTGTTTGTGGTTGGTTGGGAGTGATGCACACCATAATCCCAGCCCTCTAGAGACGGAGGGAAAAGGGTCAGAAATTCAAGGTCATCTTGGCTACACAGTGAGTTAAGGCCTGCCTCAAAAATTAAACAAACAAACAAATTAATTAATTAATTAATTAATTAATTAAGTCAAAAGAAAGAAGAGGGCTGGAGAGATGGCTCAGTGGTTAAGAGCACTGGCTGCCCTTCCAGAGAACCCAGGTTCAATTCCCAGCACCCACGTGGCAGCTCACAACTGTCTGTAACCCAAGTTCCAGCAGATCTGACATCTTCATACAGACATACATGCAGGCTGAACACCAATGCACATAAATTAAAGAAAAAAAAACATAAAGAAAGGAAAAGAAAAGAAAGCAAGAAACGAGGCTGGGCATGCAGCTCAGTGGTAGAGGGAGTCCTTGCCTTGTACACACAAAGTCCCCAGCGCCAACAAAGTCAAGCATGGTGGCGTGTGTGCACATGCAGAGGCGGAAGTAGGTGGTCCAGAGTCAGCCTCAGCGGACCTCATAATTCAAGGCCAACCTGGGCCAAATGAGACCGTGTCTCATAAACAAAAACCAACTAACTTGTGGCCTGTCTATGCCGACTCTTAAAATACCAGACTGGTGAAGAACTCAGTAAATCCAGCCATCCCCCCTCACCTTCATTTAATCACTGAGGAAACCAAGGTCCGGCTAGGCTAGGTGACTTGCCCCAGCTGAGCGGGATACCTAATACAGCGTGGTGCCTGGCGAGCAGATTCTCCCAGTCTAAGGTGGATGTTTTCTACCCTCATCACACAGGACACCAGTGTCCAAGGCTGAGTTCCTTCCCATCCCCAGCCTCAGCCATGCTGCTCAATCAATCCTCTACTTCCTGCTTTCTCTAACTCCACCCCATGGGAATCCCTTTCCTTCCTGTCCCCTTACTTCTGGGATGACATCCCAGACTCCTTTGCGGCCCCCAGTACATACCCACGGCCAACATCAGCTTCTCAAAGTCTCCAGACAGCTCCCCTCGGATACTGGCTTCAATGGGCTTCCCTGTGGTCTTCAGATACTCATCAAACACTGAGGGAGATGACAGACAGACAGACAGACATGACATCTAACTGTTGCCATAGCAACAACAAAAGACCAGAGACTTTCGAAGGGGATGACATAATAGCCAATAATCAAATGTTGGCTGGAGGCAGGGGCTGGCATTTGGTGCGGTGGCTGGGGGGTGACACAGTTGTGTCTTATTTGCTGTCCAGGACTCTTGAGACAGGGCTGTCCTGGCAAGGACTCTGGTAAGGAAGGACACAGCCACAGCAGGGCTAGTATTTGGTTGAGATGAAGTGGCTCCCCTGCTCCATCAGTAGAAAAGGGAAAGAGAAAGGGGTTCTCGGTGTCCCTCTTGGAGGAGCTGCGGTTTTCGGGAACTCACCCAATCGGAGGTGCTGTTTGCTGCGGTTTCCCAAGATATAAATGAACTGGGCCTCGTCCGTTCCCCATTTCAGTTCCCCCGCCTCGTACAGGTCCTGAGAAGGAAGAAGTGGGGTGAGATGTAAAGGAAAGAACAAACCTGGGGAGACGGGACACCCTCTGAGCAGCTACCTGATCCGGAACGCAGCAGTTACCGGTGACCTCTTGACCTTTGCTCACCCCCCTCTTTCTGTGGACGCTCCCACTCAACCTTTACTGCCCAGGCTGGACATCCTCCCTTCTTCCAAAAATACCCCCGTGGTCTGTTAGATGAATGCTTTCCTTCTCTCCCTTTCCAAAGCTCCCATAGTTTCCTCTCTCTGTGTGTGGCTGGGTGGGTGGGCATGGGTGGTAGAGGGGTGTCAGAGGGTCAACCTCGGGTTTTGTTCCTCAGGAACTGTCCACCTTGTTTGCTTGATATTTTTTTTTTATTTTTTATTTTTTTTTGGTTTTTCTGAGGTGATGTCTTCAGCTTTCTACGTGGGTGCTGGGGATCAAATGCAGGTTACCATTTTCCTCCAACACACCTGCTGACTTCACACAATACATGCTACCTCTGAAAGAAACCCTACCTCTCTTTTCCTGGTGAAATTCTATAAAAACCACACTGTGATTCAGGGATTTTTGGTGCTCGATACAAGACTTCACCCCCACCCCACCTCAAAGCCTCTGACCTTTCCCCTCCCACAAGGCTCCTGGCAGAGCCATAGAGACCTCCATCAGTATCACTTACCTGGACATCCTGTTGGACCAAGTCCTCGCTCACAACATCATCATTCTCCCGGGTTCCCTGGATGGAGAGACAAGGGAGTGTGTGTTTCCAGTGTATGGAGCCAGGGGGAGGCCCATGAGAGAGACTGAGCAGGAGAAATGCCCAGTGTCTATTTTGTAGAGAGTTGTAGGGAGCCTCTCCCTGACCAAACAGGAGTCTTGGGAAAGACTGAAGTCCTTCTGGTACCTCCATCCCAGGGCGGCAGACAAAAGCCCTGTACTTTGAAGACAGAGCTCTAGAGGGCAAGGCCACAGGTCTTGGCACTCTCCAGGTCATGTCATGACAATAATGCCCAAGGGGTAAAGGGTGGTCCAGGGTCTAACTATGTAGCCTTGGCTGACCCAGAACTTACTACGTAGACCAGGTTGGCCTAGAACTTACACTGATCCTTCTGCCTCTACCTCTTGAGCATTGGAATCTTAGACATATAATCATGTCCAGCCTAGAACTGCACATTTGTGTGCTAAAACTAGGGCCTCCCATCCCCCTAACCCAAGAATTTACCCATGAGGATTTGGGACTTGTATTCTAAGGTCTGAAATCCCAGAAGGGAGTTCAAGGTACATGAGGAGGGGAAGGAGGCTGTGAATGAGGCATCTGGGTCTCCATAGGGCATAAGCCTGTGTAAAGCATGGCGTTGGGACAAGGGTAGACCAACAGACTGAGCCTAGGCTTCAGAGTGGCCTCTCTGGCTCCAGAGGATAAAACAAATGGGAATGGGCAGTGAAGGAGGCCGGCCTAGAGGAGGCCCTCACACCCTGCAGTCCTCCAGGGCCACTTGTTTGAGAAGCAGTGAAAGGACCCTGTGGCTCGCATGGGAGAGCTGTAGAAAGGGGCATATGTCTGCACACAGACCCACCTGGAGCAGCACCACCAGCATCTTCTGGAAGTGGCCAGAAGTGTCTCCAATGATGTCTGACTCCAGATCTCGCTCATAGGCTGTGGAAGGAACACAGGGGCTCTAGTCTCATCCCCCACCCCAAGCCTCTAGGATCCAGAACAGAGGTCATTTGCTTGCCCCACCCCGTATGATTAGCTATTGTTATAAACCCCAATCCAATCTGCATGGCAGCCCTGACAAGTGTCTCTTCACAGCTGCTAGCACCAGGACACAATGAAGTGGATTCTTCCTACTTCTGTCCCCTTGTACCATCCCACTGGATCATCATCCTCACCTGGACAGAGGGTTCTTCCACCCACAGTGATGAGGCAGCTGTCATAAAGTTCATATCCGATTGCAACACCCCTGACCTGTCACTGGACTCTGAGTAAAATGTCAGTGCTCTTTTGGTTACAAAGTCCTAACTCACCCTCTACCTCTTCAGCCTCATCTGGTTCACCTAACTCACTTCTGCAGAGGGGTCTATGTACTGCTGTTCCCTTCTCCATACAACAAGCACCTCACTTCCTCCTAAGACAGGTTTTCTGACATTGGTCCTCTCTTAGGAATGTCTGGTTCTTGTTGTTTCCTTCATAAAATCTGACCACTGTCTGTCATTATTATTTTTCTCTGAGACTCATTGTTATTTCACGAGGCTACAAGTTCCAGCTATTAGAGACTACACTGCTTTTATCTACCACCATCTCCTGAGAACCTGAACACTGTCTGGCACAGAACAGGTACTTACTGCATGGATGGACAGAAAGATGGTGGATAGATAGAGGGATATATATGGGTGGGAAGATGGATATGGATGAGTAAATGGATAGATGAGTGGGAGGATAGATGGTTTGATGAGTGTATGGACAGGAAGATAGATGGGTGTTAGATGCATGGATAAATGGTGTATAGATGGGTGGGTAGATGATGGGTAGAAGGATGGGTAGGTGGTAAATGGATGGGAAGATAGATGGATGAACAGTAGATGGATGGGTTGATGGATGTGTGGGTGGATGGCGAATGGATGGATGAGTGAGTGGATGGATGATGGGTGGATGTATGAGAGGACAGACGGATGTTGGATGGATGGATGGTATGTGGATGGGTAGTGTGATGATGGCTAGAAGGATGAGGGATGGATAGATGGGTAGAGAGATGGATGGTCAGAGGGAAGGTGGGTGGTTAGTTTCAGTGTCCCCACCCTTGCAGTCTGAGTGTCCTTCCCGCCCATCTCACCGTCTTTGTACGCAGCCACTAGCTGGTGCATCTGCTCATTGGTCCGGGAGGCCAAATCTCAATGAGGCACTTCTCATCTGTGCCAATGCCCTGCAGGAGAGAAGGAACATGTGGGGCAGAGCAGAATGGGAAGCCCTTAGCCACAAGGGGACCCTGGGGCAGCCTGAGCTGTGACACCTCCTGTAGTCATGGTGTCTTTGGTTCAGCTCTCAGGCATCATTTGGGAGATGCCACCCTAAGACTCAAGGCATGGGTTCTAGTCCCACGTGTACAGCAGCTGTCTTGACTTCTCACTAAGAAATGCAATCTTGGGATTAAGGATGTGGCTCAGTTGGTATAGTTCTTACCCAGCATGCAATAAGGTCCCGGGTTTGACCCAGTGCTGCATAATAGGCACAGAACTCTAGTCCCAGTATTTAGGAGACAGAGGTAGAAGGCTTAGGAGTTTAAGGCCAGCCTGGGCTACATGATACCCTGACTCAGTAAATAAATAAAAATTGGAAAACCAACACAATCTTGCATTTTTTTCCTTCTAGAATCACCACCGAAAGCAAGATGGGGCACTGGCAACTTTGCTAGAATAGTAAAAGTTTACTGCAGAGATCACACCAGGGTTGACATTCCTGCACAAATCCTCACAGCCTGATGGGAAATAGAGCCTCAATGTGTATTGCCAGAGTCCTGTCTGTAGAGTACATGGTGTTCATTAAGTCGGACTGAGTGATCTTTGAATGGATTCTCCAAGTTACCCACCCAATGGAGGAAGCATGCCAGCACTTTGTACATAAAGTGAACATTTATAAAACCTTCAACAACAACAACAATGACTTCATCTTTCTGGCCATAATTTTCTCACCCATACAATGGGAAAGCTCTTTGTTGAGCTGCCAAATTCTAAGGCTGACCAAGAAAGCAATACATTCTCGCATGGCCAAGTGTATCCACTCATGAATTGAATCTATGTGTGGGAACTCAATGATGGCAGAGGTCATAGACTTTATAAACTTTAAAGTGCCAGGTATAATCAAGGACTTTGTGTACATTTTTCAGGATGCTATGGATGGAACCAGCCCAGAGCTTCAAAGCAGGCACTCTACCACTGAGTCATACACCCTAAATCGGGGGCTTTGTGTGTGTGTGTACACATGCAAGTATATGCATGCAGAGGTCAGAGGTCAACTTCAGGTGTCTTCTTTACCATTCTCCACTTTAGTTTTTTTCAAACAGGATCTCTTACTAAACCTAGAACTTGCTGTTCTGGCTAGGCTGACTAACCACTAGGCTCTGGTGATCTCTGTTCCCACTCTCTACAAGGTAGGGGTTACAGGTGCCTGGCTTTTATGGAGAATTTGAAGTCAGGTCTTCATGCTTGCAAGAGCCAACATTTACCCACTGAGCCATCTTCCCAACGCCCCACTCCCCTCTCCCCCTTTTTGGTCTTTTCTGTAACCGAGGCTATGGTCTCAAACTTACCATCCTCCTGCCTCCACTCCCCAGTGCTGTGACTGCTAGCCTGCACTACCACGCCTAATCAAGGGCCTTTGGCCCCTCTTCCTAGAGGGCATCCCTCTGCTTTAAACAGGTTAAGTCTTGCTGAAACCTGGACACACACACAGCCCCCAGCCTGGAATGTCCCCTGCACTCCTATCCACCAGAGCCTCTGCAGGCTTTTGGGCTCAACTTGGTCCTCTTAGACCCAGTGCCTTGCAATAATTAGTTTTCATTGTGTCCTTGAACTTCTAGTGTACTGGACAGCATTTGTCTCCATGTCTCCACCTTCTCAGGACTATAACCCCTGGCACGGGGATCAGAACAAAGGCCCCATTTTACAGGGTCTGCTTTTCCCTAACATCTGTCCACATCTGTCAGGCTGCAGAAGACTAGGAAACCCATCTGGGACAGGCTGCCTCTTAAAGCAGGACACATGGGCTGGGTGGGCTTGTGGCAGAGCCCAGAACTTATCACCCCTGTCTGCACCCCCAGTGCACACTCGGACCCATGCTTCTTACCGAGATGGCGTCTTTAATCTCTTTGGCATCACAATAGGCAAGCGGCCTCATCAGGTTCACAATCAGCCGCTCGAACTTCCCGGTCAACTCATACTTCAAGTCGGCAATGAGGTCCTGGGGGTGGAGGAGCACCGTGGTAGGAATGGGTGATAAGTGAATGCTTTCTGTGCCTGGTCCAAGGCCTTGCTGAATCCAGCTCTCGGGAGGGGACACCACCATCGCCCCTTACAGAAGATTCTAGAGACTTCAGGCCACTGCCCCAAGTCATGTAGCTAGCAAGTGGGCTACGCAGGTTCAACATGCCCTCAACATCCTCCCCCTCCACTGTCTGTCTTTTCTACGATCCGGGAGTGTAGAGAGTGGCTATGGCCTAACACCTGCAGTGCCCAGCCCAGGGTACTCAGATGACGCGAGAGACCGAAGGACAAGTAAGAGCAGGGTGGGAAGAGCCAGCATGCAGGCAGAGTGGAGAGGAATGCCAGGAAAGGATCCTGAATGACAAGACAGGAAGTGAAGGTCCCCTTCTCCCTTGGCCTTCTAGCCGCCATGTTTACCTTGCCATAGAGGGATTTGTAACTCTGGCAGATCTCCTGTCTCTGCTTGTTGCTGCGGGAGGTGATCAGCTCCAGTATGGACTCTTTGTCACTGCCTAGAAGAGTTGAGGGCACTTGTTGTTAGTGACTAAACAAGACAGGGCCTTCAGGCTCAGACTCCCGTGCTAACTTCAAGCGCTTTCAAAACGTCCTTTTACCAAAAACAAACAAAAAAACCCAAAAAATGTCCTTTCGACTGTTTGCACCGAAGGCTTCATGATTCGAGGGAAGCATGCCCAGAGGCATTTATGTCACTTTAAAGTGAGCATGCTTGGGACTGTACCCCTAACCCGAGGGCGCGCTCACTCCCATGGCTGTGTGAATCTGTACAGGCCTGCATTAAAATGCCCATGCTTGGTTTGTTCAGCGAGAACGCTGCCTTGAAAATGACTGCCGGCCTCCCCACCTGCCGCAGGGAATCTTCCTTCACCAATCTCTACTGTGCATATTTCGACTTGCTCGGCAAGATGCAAGCCTAGTGTATTTGGTTACACTGTCACCATGCCCAGCCTGCCTCCAGGAAGCCCTCCAGGGCTGCTTCCTTTATCAAGCAGAGGCCTTGCAGCTCCTGCAGGTTATCAGCAGAAATCTTCTGCTCTCAACAAGAAGGCGGCAGCATTGGTTCTCAACCTGTGGGTCACCCCTCAAATCAGCTATCCTGAGTATAAGATATTTCGATTACAATTCAAAACAGTTGCTGGGCAGTGGTGGTGCACACCTTTAATCCCAGCAAGTGGGAGGCAGAGGCAGGCGGATCTCTGTGAGTTCAAGGCCAGCCTGGTCTATAGAGCGAGTTCCAGGACAGGCTCCAAGGCTATACAGAGAAATTCTGTCTCAAAAAACAAACAAACATGGCTGGAGAGATGGCCCATCAGTTAAGAGCACTGGCTGCTCTTCCAGAGGACCCGGGTTCAATTCCTAGCACCCACATGGCAGCTCACGACTGTCTTTAATTCCAGTTCCAGAGGATCTGACACCTTCACACCAATGCACATAAAATAAAGTTTAAAAAATATTAAAAACAACAACAACAACAACAAAAACCAACCAACCAAATACACAAACACAAAAAAAACCCAAAAAATTTTTAACAGTAGAAAATTAGTTATGAAGTAGCAACAAAATTATTTTATGTATTAAAGGGTCACAACATCAGGAAAGTTGAGAGCCACTGGTCTAAAGGGACCTAAGTCCCCACAGAGAAGAGTCATTGCATTCACAACACCTGAGCTCAGAGGGTCCCTGACTGAGCTCTCTGTGGCACAGATACAGGAAGTGGGCACAGAGACAGGTGAGGACTTTGACAAGGCTTCACGATGCACTTGACTTAGAAAAACCCAGATGTCCTAACAGCTTATGTTCTGCCAACTGCAGACAAGCAAAGGTGTCGATAAGCACAAATTCAGGTCAGTGGTCACCCTGAAGAAAGGCAGGGAGTCACCAGGAGCGTGCCAACTCAAGGTTCCCAGCTATACTAACCAGGTCCATTCCTTAAACTCAGTTCTGTGGGTAAGGCTTCAGTATTCTTTATCTTTATCTCTTTAGTGGTTACACACACACACACACACACACACACACACACACACACTTTTTTTTTTGGTTTGACACATTTTATTGTAAATTTATAAAATATGAAAAGAGGCAAAAAAATTCAATTAAATAAGCTCAGAAGCAGAGCCCTTGTCTGGCCTGCATGAGATCCTGGGTCCAATCCCTAGCAACAGGAACAAAACAAAACAAAACAAAACCACATTGCGACATTCCAGGCTCCTCCCCCACCAACAGCTATTTGGTGGATCCATTTCCAGGCAAAGGAGACATTCTCTCAAGGATGGAGAAAAAAGGCTCCTAAGACTTGGAAGCTCATGAAATTTACAAGGCTCAGCAGAAGTTCAGGGACCTTAGCAGATTCAGAAAGCCCAGACTGAGACATGGACCATAAGGCTCCAAGATTCTGAAAGCAGTAACAATGGCTGGAGAGAGGCAAGCTTCTCTGGTGGAGCTGTCTGCAGGGAGACAGGCGTTACTAAGGACGCAGCTTTCCAGTGAGTGGGGTTTTCAGTCATGTGGCTGTTTTGGGGGTCACCTATGCTCCTGTAAGTAACCCCAATAAACTCACTGGTTTATCAAACTAGATGAGTGGAATGGTGTCTTTGGTTTGTTGTTAGTGCCCTAACTGGGTAAAGTCTGTTCATCTTTCTCTAGGAAAAGTCACAGAATACCACAAATGACTTGAGGGTAGGCCACATGTTGGGGGGACTGGCTAGCTCCCATGCACCCTCCTCCCCATAGGACCCACTCTTGGGGGGTCGACACCCACCGAAGCCCTTCATGGCTGTGTACAAAGCCTCGGCATCCTGATTTGGATCAAAGTCTGGGAAGTCATGGACGGAGCCTCGGTACATCGCACCCTGTGGAGAGAGAAGCAGAGGGTGAGTTCCGACCTTGGGCCTGGACCCAGGACAGACCGTTAGTTCTGGTTCAGGCTGAGCTCTGTTCCCCAGAGGAAAAAAAAAAAGGTTTGAGGTCACCTGGGAAGGGTGTGGCTGACTCTTCAGAACTATCAGATGCAGCCTGCTCAAAGGACAGTGCCTTTCCTCCAAGGGAGGGTGGCTTGGCCAAGGCTTCCCACCCTTCATCACTTGGCACCACCAGGAGAGGTTCAAGTGTGGCTGAGTGGCGGGCTGGAAATGAGCCCTGTGAGTGACAAGAGCCCCACCTGCGGGGTGTGTGTGTGTGTGTGTGTGTGTGTGTGTAGCTGGAGGTCAGAGGTCAATCACAGGTGTTGTTTCTCAGGTGTCACCCCCCCCCCTTATTTTTGTTTGTTTTGAGATAGGGTCTCACTATGTGGGCATTTTTCACAGCATTTTTACAGTTTACCAAGCTTCTTATCTCCACTATCACAGATATATTAGCCACTGCAGGAGTGTTGAAGGTCTACAACCAAACCATGAGAAGGAACCCCACAAACCCTAGCCCCTCTTCCCGGCTCCCCTCAGCTGCCAGCTCTTCACAGGGACCCAGAGCTGCTCTCAAATTCAATACCAAGATGAGCATTGGTCCTGGGGGCCCAGTAAACTGAGCTGTGCAGCGGCATCTGAGGATAAGCTGGCAGGGTCCCTGCAGGCCAGAAGGGAAGGCAGAGAGCCAGGAGACCTCAGACATCAGATCAAAAGCTGAATGCACAATGGTCTGCTTCACGGAGGAGTCAGATGTGGGTCAGCCATACAGTATGGAGAAGTATGGGGTCTGAGGGAACCACCGGGCAAATCCAGGACACCAGGGGCGGTCACTGGGCAGGCACACAGCACATAATCCGTGCCAGGCCCTGGGCCAAGGGCTAAGGATTCAGAAAAACCAAAGATCTCATTTTGTTGAGCCCCTCGCCCAGTGGCAGAGATGAGCTGTAAATGGTTGTAGTAAACACCCAAGGAGAAAGGTAAGTTACAGAACAACAGCTAAGCCCAACACTAGTTCCAAAAGGAGACCAGAAAAAGTTCTGTAGATGGAGGAGCAGCAGGAGGCCGGAGAGCGCAGTGGGAGACCAAGGAGCCCACAGATTATGCCTCCAAGGAGTGAGACACAGACAGGCAAAACGGGAGTCCTGTCATGGTCCGGTGTCCCCTGGTGGCTCTACCACAGAATCCAGCCAGACATCTGTCTGTCCTCTGCCTTCGGTCACTGAGCTGACTCTCGAGAGGCATGCATGTGTGGGTGCAGGGCGGCTATTTAAAGTTCTCAAAGGGCGGGTGGCCAGAAAGGGACACAGCCTTCTTCCCGCCATTCGTGAATCCCCTGCAACCTGATCTCAGCCCTGGGCAAAGAAGGAGAAAACAGGCCAGACAGCAGACAGGCGCATGCTGGCCCTACCTCCTGCCTAGACTCCCTCCGCCCTCTTCAGCCCTTCTGAGGCCTGCCACATTTGCATTTGCACAGTGCCACCCTGGAGAGTCTGATCCAGGGACCTGGGGTCCAGTGTCAGGCCTGACCAGAAGAGGCCCTCAAATCCCTGTTATCGGAAAAATGACAGCGTCCAGCTGGATTTTTACCTCCTAACCATTTGGTGTTTCTCTCTGTATATCCTAGTCTAGCAATGTCAAAAAAGAATGACCATCAGCTTTTAGGGTGGAGAAAAAGGGGGCAGAGGGGACCAGGATGTCTGCTTTGCAAAGGGCCTTAAAGACTTTTAGTCTAACCTTCTTCTTGATCCTTTTGGGTTGTTCGTTAGTTTGTTTGACATGAGGTCTCATGTAGCCAAGGCTGGTCTTGAACTCACTATGTAGCCAAGGCTGACCTTGAACTCCTGATGCACCTGCCTCTGCCACCTGAGTGCTGGGATTACATGTGAGTGACACCACTCAGCTCTTTGACTCTTGACTCCACAAGGACAGGAACCGTCAGGAATGGGACATGACTGCATAGAATAGTGGATCCCCACATCTAGCACAGGCTTAGCAATGGAGACCAGAGAGGCTTGCTAAATGTAACTGAGTTGAATGAAGGAACGAAGAGGTTCTCTTCTGAGGTGAAGAATGCTAAAGAGGGAGACAGGTGGAGTGTGGGGTAAGGGTGTGGGGAGGAAAGCAGTTGGACTCCTTAGCATGGATTCCTAGCCCCATGGCTCAGCATTGGAGATGCTGGGACCAGCACTGGAATGTCCAACTTTGAAATAGCTTTCTGGGAGCCGGGTCCTCTTGGGGTCTGTCTATCCGGGACAGCCAGCTGCTGCCATGACTCATGATATTTTCCTCTCCTCCTGCCTGAGCCCACATGTCTATCATCTCTCTAGATCCAATCTCCTTGCCACTGGTCCTGGGGCTCACTTAGAGAAAAAAGGCAATGCACCTTCAAATTTCAAAGACCCAAAATAGAGAGGACAAGTGACATGTGACCAGCCAGCATGTCAGAGGCCTGACTGGGAAGGGGAAAGATGGCTCCTTCTAGCACACCCAGCTTTCACCCTCCCTGCCAGATGCCAGGATAGTGTGGCGGGTCATAAGGGAAGGACTGACCATCACATAGCCTAGGGCTTCTTCCTCAGCTAATGACACCCACCTGCCTCTCCTTGAAGACAAACATGGAGTTACTGTACTGCACTGTCTGCCTCCCCTGCTGGGATGGCAGCTTCTGGAGACCTGTTTCCTCTCTGTGCCAGGGTGACCCACTTTCAAGCTATAAACAGGCATCAGTGCCCCATCATGCCTAGACCCCAACACACAGATTCTCATTTCCAAGGAAACCAGAGCCACCCACTCATCCATTTGTTATTCATCCACCTATCTACCCACCAATCCACCATTTGCCCATTTATGCTACAGTCTATCTTTCCATGCATTTAACTGTCTGTTTATTTGTCCATACATCTATCAATCTGTCCATCTGCCATTCCATCTACCTACCAAGATACCCATCTATCTTCATGCCCATCCACCCATCCACCTAACTATCCATCCATCCATCCCAACTATCCATCCATCCATCCATCCATCCATCCATCCATCCATCCATCTCTCAGTGAGAACCTACTTTGTGCTAAGCCCAGGAACCTGTAAGAACTCACAGCTGGCAGGGAACCACATGGTAGATGCAGCCACAATCCAGTCAGCTAAGAGTAGCACAGGGCTGGAGCAGAAACCCTGTGAAGGCCGGAACTGCATCTATCTTGCTCACTGAGGTATCCCAGCCCCCAGTACAGGACCTAGGACATCTAGGCACACCTTGGTATTTGCTTCAGAAATAGACGAGTGAATTACTGAGAATACATCCTGAGCAGATTAGAGCTGACTTCCTGGAGATGATGTCTGAGTTCCTGTGAGTTCTACGGGATGAGGAACAGCGGCCCTCCACCCTGGGGAGAGAGGCTGTGGAAATTACCGCACAGAGGAGACCTGGCAGAGGCCTGGGAGACAGTGAGAACATTGGGGAAGGGAACCCCAGGTTACAGTGCTTAGGAGCCGATGCCCAGAGTCTGTCAACTCGTGTGGGGTACAATGAGCCTGAAGCAGGAGATGGGGTTGCCGTGTCAGGGAGAGTCTGCAGTCCTGTTGGCTGCCCTGGGCATGCCACCTCAGTCAGGGCCTAGGCAAAGCAAGGCTCCTGCACCTGGTATTGCTGTCTCTGCTCATTCAACAGAGATGCTCTTCATGATACTGTTTCTAGGGTTTTGCATTTTTTTTTTCCAGGAAGCTTAACCGTGTAACCCATCTTCTGTGTAGGTTAAAAGCAGTCAAGCAGCAGCAGCCATTTCAAACTTTCTCAAGGTCAATAGCAGGGATGCCTTAGCTTCTTTTCTGTCACTGTGATAAAATACCCTGAACAGAAGCTACTTAAGGGAGAAGGGGCTTATTTTGGTGCAGTCCATCATGATGGAGAAGCTGGGGTAGCAGCTGGCCATGCTCCTTACACTGTCGAGAAGCAGAGAACAATAAATGCTTGTGCTTAGCTCATTTTCTCCTTTTCATACAGTCTAGGACCCCAGCCTAGGGAATGGTGCTACCCATAGTGGGTAAGTCTTCCTACCTCAATGAACTTAATTAGGGTAACCCTCCAGAGCTGGGCACGGTGGCATACCCCCTTAATCCCAGCACTCGGGAGGCAAAGGCAAGCAGACCTCTGTCTGTCCAAGGCTAGCCTGGTCTAAACAGCGAGTTCAGGCCAGCCAGGGCTACATAGCAAGACTCTCAATTAAAAAGGGGGAGGCAGAGAGAGAATCCTTCCCTAAGCATGCCAAGAGGACCATTTCCCTAGGTGGATCTAGAGCACATAAAGCTGACAACTGAGATGAATCATTACAGGGGATGTGTTAGAGGCAGTAAGTGCCAGGATAGATTCTGAGATGGTTCCCAAAAGCTCACAGTCACATACCCAAGGTCTCTATGATCATAGGATTGAAAGCCGCCTAGAGGGGCTGAGTGGAGACAAGAGGCCAATGGCCCGCACAGGCTTGGCCAATGTATTCACGGAAAGACATACCAAATGGGGATCTAGCTCAGCCTCCCATGCTGCTCTGCACAGTGACAGAGAAGTCTTTTCAGTGCTTGCCTGCTAGCCCCATGTTCCAAGATGTCACACGGTCATGGGTACAGCAAGCAGAGTGGACCTTAGCTCTGGCTGCTAACATAAAGGTATAGAAACATCCCCTCAAACCATCTAGGCCTAGCCCCCACAGGCCATGACTTGCCCCGTTGTGGAAGTTTATATTCCTAAATGCCACGTGTGCAGCGGCCCAGGCCACCTGTCATCAGCCTGTCCCACCCCGTGCAGACAGGACTCTGGATGCAGATACCCAGGGTGGAGGGAGTGGGGAGAATGCTTTCCACCCTGAAATATTTAGCAGACCCTGTTGCCAGGTGGTGAGCAGCCTGGGCCCTGGGGCTCCAGCCTGTGAGGCTCCACCCCAGCTACTACAGGTGTCCTGGGACTCATAGAACACAGATAAACATTACCTAGACAGACGACTGCCTGCACGGGAACTCTAGCGCGCACACATGCACGCACACACACACACACACACACACACACACACACACACACACACAGAGGGAAGCAGCAACAGCTCCTGGAGCTTTGCTCACAACAATGAACACTCTTCCCTGATCGGCCTGATCAGAGAGGCTGTGGGACAAAGCACGCTCCTCAGGGGTGTGGAGGGAAGCTGGGCAAGAGCTATTTTGAGGGTCTGCCTTGTATCATATAAACACGACTCTCTGCAAGCTGCGACTATCCCTGGTTCATTGGGTGTCACGTGAGGGATGAGAAGTGAAATTGGCTCTCAGTACGGCCAGGGGGTAAGAGGCCTGCTTTGTGATCAGAAGTTCCAGAGATGGATTAAGTAACAAAAGGGGGTCAGCTGAGGATCCCTCAGCTCATCCTGCCCTTCCAATGCCAGGTTTGCACCATAAGGGTAGCCAACTGGGACCTCTCTCAGGCAAACCCTGATACAGAGGAAGCCCTCACACCACCCTTAGCCACACAGGAGAGAATGTTCCATTTGGTCTCAAATTCTATCCCCCAGCAGAGTGGTCAGACAGTGTGAAAGACCAAGGTTAGAGTCTTCCTGGCCAGGAAAACTTAACCCCAGTGGGTATGACATGGAAAACACCTCTTCAGGGCATAAGCAACCTCACTGTGATTTGGTGTCTGTCTAGTTGCCCATCTCCCTTCCTGGGGCCACATAGTTCTGGTGGGGTCAGTTCAACTTCCCACTCCAAAAAGCATGTCACCCAGGCCCAGCCAACAAGGATAAAACCTGGAACCACTGGAAATAAGTTTTGTATCCGGGTCTATGAAGACAGGAGAATGGAAGCCCGGAGGTACATGATGCCCATCCTAGGCAACGAAGGACCTCTCAGGAATGAAGCAATCTAGAAAAAGCTGCCCACAGAAGCAGAATCCTCACTCTATCATCTAAGCTCTTAGATCCAGCCAGTCCCGAAGCCCTGCACTTCCCAGGACTTGAGCCAAGTCACATCCTTGTGTACTAGGGATTGCATTGTGTATCATCACAGGTGACTTGCATATGGAGAGCTGTGAGTTTAGAACCACCTCTATTCCTTTGGGGCTGAAAGTACCAGGGATTATCTGAAGGTACCAGGGGTTAGCTGAGGGTACCAAGGGTTAGCTGAGAGTACCAGGGATTATCTGAAGGTACCAGGGGTTAGCTGAGGGTACCAAGGGTTAGCTGAGAGTACCAGGGATTATCTGAAGGCACCAGGGGTTAGCTGAGGGTACCAAGGGTTAGCTGAAGGTAGCAGAGCTTAGCTGAAGGTACCTGGCTTAGCTGAGGGTACCTGGGACTCTGGCTTATTGATACTGGGGTTCCTAGACCTAAGGGCAGGATGTTGAGGAAGAGTGACCCTTACCTGGACTGTTTTGGCCATGGTGTCGGGTTCTGCAGCAAAAACCGCTGTGGAGAGAGAAAGAGAATTTGAGAGACCACCCTAGTACTCTGTAACTCTCCATCCTGGCTCCTTGTTTTCCCTTCTGCTGGTCTCATGTCCGGAGACCTGGTGGAGCCAGGAACTTTGCTTTTCAGGTGACAGTGGCCGGACTAGATAGTACACAGTCAGTCACAGCAGGGTGGGAAAGGGACCTGGAGGAGAAGGGAGGCTGGGTAAGACCACTGACCTAACCCTGTCCCAGGCCCTGCTGTGTGCCTATTATCTGCCCTTATCTTTTCAGCAATCCTTACAGGCAGCAGGTGCCCTTTGTAAGAGAGGGGAGACCACCCAGGCGGTGGTGGCAGCGGCACATGTCTTTAATCCCAGCACTCAGGAGGCAGAGGCAGGTGGATCTCTGTGAGTTCCAGGCCAGCCTGGTCTACAGAGCGAGTTCCAGGACAGCCAGGGCTACACAGAGAGACCCTGTCTCAAACAAAACAAAACAAACCCAAAAACACAAGAGAGAGAGAGAGAGAGAGAGCGAGAGAGAGAGCGAGCAAAAGCAGGGGTGGGGGGAGGGGAGAACAAGGCTGAGCACCACATTTGGTCCCAGGTCAAGACACTTAGCACCCCAGAATCCAGAGCCCCTGTGTTCCCTGTTTCCAAGTCACTGAGAATGGCTTCCCAACCAGGTCTTCTCGAGTGCAAATGAGAAGCAAGACTTCCCAGGTGTCTCCCTGAGGACATCATCTCAGCTTGAGTATGTTGCATTCACCCACCATCCACCCCAGCCAGCAGTGCTCTGAATCCTGAGACCACAGCAGGACATACTCAAGACTGGACAGTCCCATTTTCATGGGTCCCAGGGATAAATGCACCCACATGGATTACAATAAGCACCTGGAGGAAAGACAGTGTGCGGGACCAGAGGTGACAGGATGTAACCCTGGGTGGCCAGTCAGAGGTCTCAAACAGATGCCTGGGTATGAGGCAACACAGAGCTCCGTGTGACTGAGGTGGCAGCAGACAGAAGGACAGTGACAGGATGGTCTGAGCCAGTACCTGAGGCTGCTGTGAAAACTTGGCTTTACTCTGATGGAACAAGGCCATCACCACTGTGAGAGACTTGAGCAAATGGGATGAAATATCTTACTGAAACTGGGTGAGGACGATGGGCTGGAGGTGTCCGGGACAAGAGCCACAATGAGGGACACATTGTTGAAAGAGGGACACAGGTGTACTGCCTATAAATAAATGAAAAGAGGAAGCGAATCGAGTGCAGAGCTGAGCTGAGCTCACAAGTGCTCAGCAGAAAGGCTGGAGACGCAAGTTAAGCAATCAGGAACCACGGAGGGCCAGGGCACGCCACGAAGGGCGGCTGGCACACGAAGGCCTTAAAACAGCTCCATACTGCTTCGTAAGAGGAAAAATAACTTACTTGCAAGGAATGAACTAGAAAAGAGGATGGAACCATGGAGACCTGCAACTCTGCAGTCTCCAGCCCTACACATCCCCCAACTTAGGAGACCTCTCCCCTGACACTTATGAGCTTCGTGGCTGAGGGCTTAGGGCTCATTTCCAGGTTCAAGGTTACGCTAAGCACAAACTGCCTGGGAGGGCTGCTGGGGGATGGGGCCTGAATTACTTCCAGCACAGAGCGGACATATCGGGGTGGTGGCATTCACTGAAGCGGTGGGATGTCGGGTTCAGGGCTTTATCAGTTTGCCCCCATGTTGCCACGGCAGAAGTACTGCAGTCAGCAAGGGTCAGTCATCTGATGAAGCTGGGGGTGGAGGAGACAGAGATCTGCCTGCAATTGAAGCTCAGCTACAGGAAACCCTGCTGTTACCCTAGCAACCGGGGGCCCCTTGGTAAAAAAGTGCAGCTCTCACCAGGAAATGGAAACCTCACATGAGAAGGGGTGACTTCTAGGATTGGGCCCAGAACCAGCTCTGGGGTTTCTCAAAATCTGGAGACTCAAGGGGGCAGCGGGTGAAGGAATGAATCCCCAAACTGCCAGAGAGCTGGGGGGTGAAAGAGGCCCCGGAAGTGAGCTGACATGGGGGTGGGAGGGCTGTGACCTGTCACTTGAAGGCTGAGGTACTTTCCTTTGGCCTTCTTGCTGGAAACTTCAACAGCTGGCTGGCGCCCAGGCCCATCTGGACGAGAGCCCCTTTCCACTGAGAGCCGGCTCCAAGGAGGGGCCCTCAGGCCTTTGGGGAAAACTCCAAGGGCAGTTTCTGTGGGCCTGTTGAGGGCTTGTCTCCTGGGTATGTGGAAAGTGAGTTGTCTTTGATAACTTAACGTTCAAATTGCAGAGGGTCAAGCCGGTCCCTTCCCACAGGAAAGCTCAAGGTCGAAGCACAGCAGCTTGCTGCCTGAGCACTGGGCCCCTTCCCATGACAACCTACACCACACTGCCTCAGACTGGCCGAGCAGCCACCGGCCCAGGATCCTAGCGGAGGCCTGAACCATCTGTCTTCCAAGCCTCTTTCACGATGGCTAGGACTCAGTCAGCAGCCCTGCCTCACAGTCCCAGGTCACAACAAGCTTCCACACAGCTGGAGAGACCCAGGGTATGTGATTCCTGCTAGGTTCCCTCTCCAGGCCTTAATGAAATAAGGTCAATGCACAGCCGCCATCTTTGGGAAGCCCCATAGTCAATATGAACGATTTTCTATATTTCCGTGAGCGGTTTCCACAACAGAATGCTGGGGAGGCTCTCCCCAGAAGGACTCTTCGGCCCTCCCTCGGTCTGTAAGTTTTACCAACTTGCCTGAAAAAGGTGCTCAAGACTGATTAAAAATGGCTCCTTTCTCCTCAGAAAGAGCCCTAAGTCTCTTTCATCTGACCCCCCAATTGGATCATTCCAGAAAACTCCTCCTCCTAGGCAGTGACCTGGATGGTTTCTTCCTGGGTGGCCATCACCACTACCTTGAGTGGTAGGTAGCTTGTGACCATTGTGAATTTTTGGGAGTGGGGGGTGGGCAGAGTCCTACTGCCCAACCTAGAGGATGGGACAGGGCCACTGTGTCCCCTGAGCGCTGACTTACATAAGTTGTTTAAACTGAGTCTCAGTTTTCGCATCTGCAAAGACATATTGGAATTCCAATGTGAACTATGACACAACAGATGAAAAATGCTTAGCAAGACTGTCTGGCACACAGAAAAAAAAAAAGCAATAAATGATCCTTTCTATTAGGATAAGTTTGACATGGCAATAAATGAAGGCTTTGAAGTCAAGATCCCCAAGTTCAAATCCTGACACTGCAAACACCTAATTCAGGACTTTGAACCGGGTGTGTTACTTCTCTCTGCCTCAGTTTAGAAATTTCCCACTTAGAAATGGGAAATTTGTAAGGTTTTCTTAGGATATTGCAAGATAGTGCACAAAAAACCACCCTTTCTGTGGGGCACTAAAATAGCCTACCTGAAAGTAATTAAAAGTCTTTTTTTAGATGTATTTATGTGTATGACTGTTTTGCCTGTACGTATAGGTGTGCATCACATTGTGTATCTGGTGCTTCCAGAGGTCAGAAGAGGGCATCAGAACCCTGAAACTGGAGTTCCAGACAGCTGAGAGCCACCGTTGGATGCTGGGTCCCCTGCAAGAGCAACAAGTGCCCTTGACCACTGAGCCACCTCTCTAGGCCTGCAAAAGCAACTTTTTTTTTTTTTTTTTTTTTTGGTTTTTTCGAGACAGGGTTTCTTGTGTAGCTTTGCGCCTTTCCTGGAGCTCACTTGTAGCCAGCTGCTCGAACTACAAGATCCGCCTGCTCTGCTCCGAGTGCTGGGATTAAAGGCGTGCGCCACCACCGCCCGGCCAAAAAGGAACTTTTAAAATATTTCTTTTTATTATTTACGCTTATGTGTGTATGTCTGTCTGGATGAATGCATGCCACACATGAGCAGGTGTGTATGGAGAAGGAGTTAGATTTCCATAGGGCTGGAGTTATAACAGTTGTAAGTGAAAGGACCTGGGTGCTGGGAACCAAACTTGGGTCTTCTGGAAGAGTCGAAAGCGCTCTTAACCTCAGAGCCATCTCTCTGGCTTCAGGTTGTTTGCTTGTTTGTTTGTTTAGCTCAGTTTTGTTTTGCTTTTATTGAGATGGGGTCTCTTGTATGTCAGGCTATCCTTGAACTTACTACGTCTCCTCAGATGACTCATAAGGGGATCCTCAAGCTTCTACCTCCCAAGTGCTAGGATTGCATGTGTGCATCACTGCACCCAGTTTATACAGTGCTGGAGACTGGGCACCTGCCAGCATTCTACCAACTGAGCCACACCCACGGCCAACCAAATGTATTTCCGTGGCATATGTCAAGTTGGCCATTCCGAGGAACTGCAGACCTTTGCAGATCTTTGCAGATAGAACATTGACTCCAAGATGCTGCTTTTTTTTTTTGCAGGAAGCTGTTTACTTCTGCCCACATCTGTAGACAGTGTGTGCAGGCAGAGGTATTTCCCATACCCGCTTTTCTGCACAGGAAAGATCTTGTCTACAGGAGGACACTGGAGGTCTGATTGGCCCCGATGGAAATGACCACAGGTCACCCTGACCTGAGACATTTCATCTGCATTATAGGCCTGGGCCACTTCTTTTCCCCTAGAAGCCCAACCCTATCCATTTGTTTACTTCACTGAAGGGCTCCATCATCTGGCCCCACGTTTTGATTTGGTTGTTTTGAGACAGGGCCTGACTATATGGTTCAGGCTGGTCTGAACAGGATAGCCTCCCCTCTGTAATCCTCTACTGTGTGCTAGGATTACAGATGTGCACCCACCCGAGGCAGGCTCCCTTGCCTCTCTTTGAGTGCCTGATGTTAGCACCCATGCATATGAATACATGAACAGAGGTACATGGTTACAGTTTCCCCTCTTAAATTGTATAATTTCAGTTCATTTCAAAGATTATTTGAAAATAATCAAAACTGGCAGGTAGAGTCAGGAGTGGTGGCGTACATCTTTAGTCCAGAACTGGCGAGGCAGAGACATGTGGATCTCTGTAAGTTCAAGGCCAGTCTGGTGCGTGTAGTTAGTTCCAGGACAGCCAGGGCTACACAGTGCCATCCTGTCTCAAAACAAACAAAACTTGGCCAGTAAGACAGTTTCACAGGTAAAGGCACTTGCTGTGCAAGTCTGGAGACCTGAATTTGATTTCTAGATCCACGGAAGGTGGAAAGGGGAAAGTGGACCCCACAGAGTTGTCCTCTGACCTTCACATGCATCTCTCTCTCTCTCTCTCTCTCTCTCTCTCTCTCTCTCACACACACACACACACACACACACAGACACCAATAATAAATTATCTTTTAAATGATGGAAACTTTGCAACAGCCCTCCATCTAGCTGTGTGACAGAGGACTTGAAGGGATAGACCCAGTCTCCCTCCCATAGTGCCTTTCAAGGCCAGGTCTCTTGGCTCAGCATTCAAGGCCCTCGGCTACCCTTCATGTCTTCTGTCCACTCCTCTGCCTAAGCCAGGAATGTCCACCACTATCATTTTTCTACCCAGCCTTCAGGAACCTAGACCAGTGTTTCTCCATTCTAGCTTTATGAATACAACCTGAAGACTTTTTTTTTTTTTTCCCCTTCCAGATGACCAAAGGCCAACCCTAGAGATTGACTTAACACTTCAGGGCCATAGCAGCCAACAAAGTTGAGAACCAACTGACTGGTCTCAGTTGTTACCTCAACTGGGGAGCCACGGAGATTCCCCCTCCTTGGAATCCCCACAGGTTCCACATCACTTTCCCTCGACTGGCTTGTCGAGGATTTGCCATTCTGTGTAGCTGGAGGTCACTGGCCCTGAACGCACTGTGGGGAAGAATTAAAAACAAAAAAACAAAAAACAAAACAAAACAAAAAACCCTATCTTCAAAGAAAACCTTCCTGGGTTATCTGATTCTAGTTTTCTGCCTTCAGGCTCTTTATAGCTCAGTGATTTGTAGGTGACTAATGTTCATACATAGCAATTCTAATAACTTGCACATTCCACTGTCTCTCCCTTCCCCCTTGGGTGGAAAAACCAGTTTTGCCTCTGAGTGCATATTCCTTTCAATATGAAGGTGGCTATTGATTCCATTTTGAGCTGGTTACTAATAACCGCTTGGACTAGTTCATGGATTATAAGTAGAATAAAACCATGAGCGAAAGATCATTTTTATTTTACTGCATGTGACTCATGGCTTGGCCTTTTTTGGGGACTTTACTGCACAGCTATTGTGCCTGCTGTAACCCTCCCGTGGGGGATGGTGTTTCCTAAAGGTTGTCTTGCATGACGAGGCTAAGAAAACAATTCTTCCAGGATGCTTTTCCTCAAAAGCATAGAAACCCCCCCCCCACACACACACACACTCTGCTCACAAGGAAACTAAATCCAAGGTATCTCCCGGCATCCCTTTATCTGGAGTCTGTCTGTCTGTCTCCTTTGCTTTGGCTGAAAGTACAGAGCTAAGTACTGTCCTGAACCTTTCCTCTGGAGTCACCTTAGATTCCCAAAGAACAAAACTCCGCAGAACCCATCTCCCTGTAAAAGAGGACAGTCATTCCGTGAGGGCAAGCTGCACCCAGCAAAAGTGGTCTGTCCGCCAGTAGGAACCAGATTGAGCTCCTAAAGCAAGGACATTGATAACGACAGAGATGAGAGATAAGAACCGCCCAGAAGGACCAGATGGAGATAACGAAGGCCAGGCCACATCGGGACCAGGATTAGTTGACTGTGCTCATCTCCTGTCCCACTTCTTTCTCTATGAAGGCTCATGTCAGTATCCTAAAAATGGGCTTGGTGGTCAGCCTCCCTCTGTTCGGTCTTCTTCCCAGCTTGGTCACATTGAATAAACTTCCTTTGAATATCCCACCCCCCACCACCATTATTGGTCTCTAACTGGTTTATTGGGACCAGGTGGCTGAGCCTTGTCAGTTAGGGCTGCAGAAGCCCAGGTTTACAGGATAAAAACTCCAGTTACAACCACGAGAGGTTTCTTTAGTGGCACCCTTGAGAAGTCACAGGGGGAAAAAAATGGAACCATTGAACCAAATTGCTTTGTCCCCAGGCTGTGGCCAGGGGGAAATGACCTGAGAAGTTGGGTAACTTGTCCAAGTCCATAGAGAAAATTACTGATTAACTGGGACTCATGAGAACACAGAACAACAAACCTACCAGCACCTAGACTCACTGGCGGGAGCTGGGGTAAGGGCAGAAAATGGGATAGCCAAGGTTCCCGTGCCCATGGCACTGGCAGCCTAATACTGAAGTCTGCCCAGTAACTACAGAGGAAAAAACTGAGCGCTGATTATGATAAACTTTTAAATTTTTCTCAGGGATGGGGCACACATGTGCCATGGGATAGCTTATGAGGGTTGGTTCTTTCCTTCTTCCATGTGGGTCCTGGGGCTCGAACTCAGGTCCTCAGGCTCGGTGGCAGGAGCCTTTTTCACTTCCCCACCCTTCAATCTGCTTTTAAAATAATATAGAAAAAGTACATGTTGTAGGCTGGGATGTAGCTCAGCTGGTAGAGTACCTGTCCAGCATGCACAAGGCCTTGGGTTTGATCCCTAGCAACGCATACACCAGGCATGATAACATACACAAGCAATCCTAGCATGTGGGAGGTGGAGGCCGGAGGATTAGAAATTCATCATCAGCTATATAACAAGTTCAAGGCCAGCCTGGGCTACATGAGACCCTGTCTCAAAAACAATCATTTTAATAACAGAGTCTGAGAATTTTCTGTGCCCCAGAAAGGTCTGGTGCCTCCTAGGGTAAGTCTATTGTACTTTGAAGAGTTTGGTTTTCAAAATTCCTGTCAGACTGGGTATGCAGTTTAGTGTAGATTATTCATCTAGCATGTGTAAGTCCTTGGGTTCTAGTCCTACCGCCTAGAAAAGATAAATCTGGAAAATTCTTTCTCTTTCTCTTTTTCTTTTTCTTTTTTTCTTTCTTTTTTTTTTTTTTTTTTTTTTTTTTTTTTGGTTTTTTCGAGACAGGGTTTCTCTGTGTAGCTTTGTGTCTTTCCTGGGACTCACTTGGTAGTCCAGGCTGGCCTCGAACTCACAGAGATCTGCCTGCCTCTGCCTCCCAAGTGCTGGGATTAAAGGCGTGCGCCACCACTGCCTCTTTCTCTTTTTCTTAAGGGCTCCCTCCAGGCAGAAGGAGCAGCTCCCAGTCCCAGCTGATGCCCCCTCCTTGCCCTCCCCCTACTCCAGACGCTCAGGTTTCTTCGAGAGCAGTGCCTTCCAACTCCCGACCAACCGTCATTGATCCCTAGCTGGACAGGGCCCCAGGCATTCATCAGGCTGCCCCAGGATCAGAAATGCCCTGATTGTGGGTTTGAATCCCGGGTGAGGTCACTTCGTGAATGATAAAGTCTAGGACTCACAGGAGTCAGGTGTCCTGAGGTCAGAGCTCCAAGGTGCTGTTTAGAAGCCGCGTGGTGGGAAGGACCTGAGTTCAAATCCCCAAAACACAGGTAAAGCCCAGCACAGTAGCCAATTTCTACCATCCTACTGCACGATGGGAGGCAGAGACAAGAGGATCCTTGATAGCTCACGGGCCAGCAGCAAACAAAAAGAGAGACCTTGTCAAATATAAAAAGTGGGGGTAAAAACAGCTGTGAGATGCTCAGCATATGTGAGGAGCCTTTTGACTTGAGTTCCACCCAGGACTCACAACATAGAAGGAGAGGACCAACTTCCAGAAAGATGTCCTCTGATCTCCACATGTATACCATGGCATGAATGTACATATACAAATAAATAAATACATGTAAATAATAACATTTAAAATGTAACTCTCATAAAGGTTATGGCTAAAGTATAAAGAACAAAGTCAAATTGAGGTTTTTTTTGTTGTTGTTGTTTGTTTGTTTTAAAGACAGGGACTCTCTCCGTAGCAGACCAGATACATACGATAATATACACAAGTTCAGAGATCCAACTGCCTCTGCCTCTGCTGGAATTAAAGCAAAGGCATTGATTGCCTACCACACTTGGTGAGAATGAAGACAAGATGAGTGTGCACAAGAGGACCTTGCACAGAAAGTTTGCGCATAGGAAGTGTGTACAAGGGGGGCCTCCTGTACCCAACTTACTATGCAGCTCAGAGTGACCTTGAACTTTGAACTTCCAGATTTTGCAGCCCCCACCTCTGAGTGCTGGGGTTGCAGACACACAATTTATGTCTCCCTGGGGGAAGGAACCAGGGCTTCCCCTATGTAGGGGAACCTATTTCTAGCCACTTCTTTATATTTGAGGGTGAGAGTGTCTCTATTTCTTAACGGTCGGATAGCAGGCATCTAACAAGGGGTCCCCGCATCCACTCAGCTGGAGGGGTTCCATCAGTGACAAAGACTTGAAGGAGCCTCGGGATGCCAGTCCTGAGAAAGAGGAACCTGAGGCTCAGGTAGCCTCCCGAGGACCACACCCTTCTGAGGTTACCACAGCAACACTAGCTTCTCTACACAGAGCACTCTACAGTTTACAAGGCGCTTTCGAATCTGTAGGCGCGATACCACATGAAGGTATCAGTCCTCCTTTTACAGATGGGGGCATCTGGGCTCATAGTACCCAGAAGCTCACACAGCTCTGCAGGGCCAGCCTCCGTGGGGGCTTCTCAGTCCTCCAGGAGAGGAATCCTCCAAATGCAAATGGAATGCAGCATGTAAATAGCAGAGGCTGGAGTCCAAGCCAAGGAGCAGCAAGCTAGGATACATTTCCCCTCCACCCCATATGGGGAATCTGTGGAGACCACATCCTCAGCTTTGACCCCACCCAGGAAGTCTCTTGAAGAAGCTGGCTAGGGGTACCCCTGAATGGCACTGTCAAGAGCCATCACCCAGGCCCAACACACCTTACCAGCTGGAGTCTTGGGTACAGGTCTCCTCCTCAAGGGAGGAAGGAATCAAGGTGGGGAGGTGCCCAGCTGGTGGGTGGCGAGGTAAGGCGGGGCGGGGCCTGGCGTGCAGGACTCCTCTGGGAGCTGCAGTGCAGATGTATGTATGGTCTCTGGCAGCCATCCAGTGCTGCAGTCTCCCACTCCCAGCCCCACCCCCACCCCAGCATCTCCACTCTCGGGGGCAAACCCGTGTTCTGTCCAGCGACAGCTGCATCCCCTGCCCAGAAACAGCAAATAGGTTCGGTATCCCAGCAGAGGGAGGCATGAACAAAAGGACAGGAAGTAGAGGGACATGGTGAGCGACAGTCACAGCTGCAAGGGGACTGCAAGGCTTTCTCTTTCCTCCATGCCCGGCCACACCCAACTCCCAAATCTCAGAGCAGTTGAATGGGCCAAGTGTGGGGGGGGTGCCGCCGGAAGTAGCAGCCTCCTCAGCAGACTGCTATGGGGAACAAGGGCCCAGAGAGAAAAGAGGCCCCATCCAAAGGGCCTCAGGCAAGCCGCAGCCCATGGACACGAGAGAGGGGCGTCCAGGGTCTTCTGCAGGGCTCAAGGCCTGAAGCCAGAACAGCAGGGTGTATGAGGGGCAGAAACGGTTGCAGACGAGACAAGAAGGCTTCAGAGTCAGGCTGTCTTGTCTGGGGGTGGGGACAGCAGCGTCAAGATGGGATCCCGGCAGGAGAGGAAGGCAGATTCTCAGGGGACACCAGGACCTCTTACAAACCCAGGAGCCATATGCCCAAATTTGGAAGTGTCTGGGAAGACCCACTAGAGTTCAGACAAAAGGAAGGGGGAGGGAGGGAGGAAGCAGAGGCCAGATTCATTCTCCTAAAGGAGCTTTTCACCGCCCACACCTGTACCAGCAGCCGGATCAACCCACTTTCCCAGCGACTGCTTACCTAGAAAGAGGGGTTTATCAGCACCTGGGAGAGGGAGCTCAGAGAGAGAAAGAGACCAGCTCAAGGTCACACTGCAAGTTGGTGGTAGGGTCTGGGTTCGAGGTCATTAGAAAGTATCTAAGGCCCTGGAGCTTTGGAAAGGCACAGGGGTTGGCTTAGGAGAAGCAGAAGAAAGAGCGGGGCCTCTGCATGTCGCTAAGGGCCTCCGTGGCTCCCCGACAGGTAAGCAGCTGCGCAGTGGGGGCCGGACCATCAGAACCCTCGGGATGGACAGCTGGGCCTTCCTTGGTGGGCATCAGGGAGCCTCTCTCCGCGACCACTCAATAAGCCGTCTGGTGCTCAGCTCTCAAAGCTCTCAAAGTTGGGCACCTCACAGCCTCCCCCGAGGCTCCCCAGATCCGCGTCCCCAGTCTTTCCAAGTTTTTCCACTCGTGAAGTTAAAGCGATCAGGCGTCCGGGGACTTGGACCACACCCGCGGCGGACCCGGGGCTCCACCAGCTCCCCTCCCCCTCGGGGGCGCTGTCACCCCACGCCTGCACCTCAGGTTCCCTCCAGGGACACACCCAACCGCGACTCTCCCGGAGGGGCCTCATCCCGGCAGAGACCCAGCCAGATGCCCGTCCCGGGTCCCTGCAGCCCTAGACTCTGTGCCCTGCAACGACTCTGCACACTCACCGTGCGGGGGAGGCCTTGGGTCAGAGCGGACAGACAGGCGCAGCTCGAAGCCCGTTAGCCTAGCAGCAGCCGCAGCGCAGACTGGGCACACCGTGGCAGGGGACACGTGGCGTGGTGGGGCCAATCGAGTTCGCTTGCTGCCCGCCCCGCCCCGCCCCGGCCCGCCCCACCCCCGGTGCTTCACTTTTGGAGTCAGGGTGTCACCAGCTGCAGGGGAAGGGCGTGGGGGAGGGCGCTCTCCCCGGGAACCTGCTGCCTCCTACCTGGGGCGGTTAAGACCCCAGACCTGACGCCTCCAGAGCGAAGGGGACTTGGCAAATCAGAATTAGAAGTCAAGCTAATGTCCTGTTCTGGACACTTTCTCCCGCATTCCTGCCCCACTGAAGCTTTGTTGAGAAACAGAAAAGAGAGGCTTGTCAGAATCGAAGTGGAGACCTTCCCGGACTGATCAGATTTCACGCCTTCCGGCACTATCGGGTCACAGGCACAGTCACCTCCTTTGCGGCGAAGGAAAGCCCAGAGGAGACAGTGCCTCGCCCGCCCGGGTCATTTAGCTTGCAGATTGTGGTGTTGGAAATCGAACTTAGGGCAGGTGGCTCCAGGGGGATTCCTTGGCCTTAGGGAGTGCGTTCTGGACGAAGAGGGTCCATCTAGGAAATCAGAAGATGTGGTCTAGGTCTGTGTGGAGAAGCGGCAATCTCTGGGAGTCCCTAGGAAACAGATGGCCCGGCTTTGACAGAGATGGCTCCCTGCTTGATGGCCACAGAGTGGACAGCAAACTGTTGTTTGTCAACAGGTTCTTCTCCGAGCTTCTTCAAAGCGTCATCCTCAGGGGCCAGTGAGCTGGCTCAGCAGGCAAAGGTGCTTGCTGCCAAACCTGAGTTGGGTCCCTGAGACCCACCCACGTGTGGTACATTTTTCCTAGCTCTGATAAAGAAATAAAACGCAATTTTTAAAGTTTAAAAAATATTATCCTCAGAATCTGTCACTAGTTCAGAGGCTTGTAAGCCTCTAACAAGGTCTGATTGAAAATGTGTTCTCTGTCTGTCTGTTTCCCCCAGTGAACATGTATTGAGTGCTTGCTGAATACTAGAGCTAAGAGAGCAGTGGGCTCAGCAGCCCTGCCCCACCCTCAGGGACCTTCCAATAGATAGGAGGTTTTGATTGGTTTTCTGGGAAGCCTGGGGCTAAGGCGGAGGAAGCATGTGAGGTGAAGTCATTTGGGCAGTCTAACCTTCGGAATGGGAATGGCAGAGTTAGAACGTGTGAGAAAAGTGAGCTCAAGTGGAAAACGTTATCAGCCGAGCCTGTGTCCCAGCACTGAGAGGCTGAAGCAGGACAAGCAAGAGGATCAGGAGTTCAAGGTCGTCACTGGCTTCATATCAACTTTTCTGTCTCAAAAACATGCTACACTGGGCTGGGGGCTGGGCTCAGTGTGTAGTGTTTGGCAGGCACGAAGCCCTGGGTTGGATTGCCAGCACCACATGAAACTGGATTTAGTGGTGCACATCTGTAATCCCAGTACTTAGAAGGATCAGAAGTTCAAGGCTATCCTCAACCACATGGCTGTTCAAGCACAGCCTGGGCTACTTGAGACTCACAGAAAACCAAATAAATAAATGTAAAGAAGAAAATGAGAGAAGCGGGGGAAGAAGACAGAAGAGGACTGGCCCTGCCGAGATGGGGGTCAGTGATCTTGCACAGTCATAGCTGCCGTCATTTACTGAGCATTCTTCTTGAGTCACGCCGTTGTATACCCCCTCCCCCCATTTTAAATTCATGCATTTGTATGTACAGGTGTGTGCATGCACTCACCTTGGAACACAAGTGCCATAGCATCCATGTAGAGGTCAGAGGACAACTTGCAGGGCTGGGTTATCTATCTCTCAGGTTCATGCAGGTCTCGAGAACAGCACTCAGGCTGACAGGTTTGGGGACAAGCTCCTTTACCTGCTGAGCCATCCTGCCATCCGCGTACACCTTTTTAATGGTAATGTCATATCTAAGCCCAACAATTCATTGGTTGGATATTCATATTTATTTATTCAGCACCTACTATGTGCCCGGCCCTGTTTCAGAAGCATTATGACTAAAATAAGATCTCTGCTGTCCCAGCCTGGAGGAGATGGATACATTATAGCAGTGACAACATGTGAGCCAGGGACAAAAGAGGGGGAAAGAACAGGTGACATGTGCTGGGGGACGGATGTAGCTCTTAGTCGGGTGTTTAGCAAAGGCAAAATCGGAGAGGTCTGAGGAAGACTCGGAGGAGATGACGTCAGCAGAACTGAGCAGACATGTTGGAAACAGTAGTGGGAACGGCACTACGTGCCTGGAGACCAGAAGGGGTCCAGGGTGCGGCGCCAGCAAGAGGCAGAGGTAGAGGGAGGATTAACTCGCGCAGGGCCTGGAGTCCTTGGGGGGGTGGGGGGCTGCTGCAGGATGTGGGGTAAGGGCGGGGTGAGGGCTTAGTGCATCTATAGCTGTGTATGTGCCGTATCCAACTCCATGCCATTTCTTGACTACAAAAAGCCAGGAGACCTTCTTAGCAGTCACGCCCATCTCTCCTGATCCCATCCCTGACAACCACCAATTTGCTCTTTCCTCCTCAGCCCCCCCTCTGCTTCCTCTCTCCTCCCCCATTTTTGGTCTTTTGAGACAAGGTCTCCTGTGTTTGAGGTTGGCCATGAACTCCTCTTGTAGCTGAGAATGACCTTGAACTCGTCATCCACCAGCTTCTCCCTCCCAAGTGCTCCTGTTACAATTGTGAGCTTCCACACCTCGCCACCCCACCTCTACAGATTTGATTTTTCTGTCCCTATGGATTCCTTTGCCCACTTAATATAAAGGGAACAAGACACACGCAGCCTTTGGTCTGGCCTCCTTTGGCCACCTACATGGTGACATCTGTCAGTACTTCCTTGTGACGGTGAATAATATTCTGCTGTGGGAGTCTGCTGAAGTTTGCTTTTCAGTTCTTTGGCTGGTGGGATTTAACTCATTTCAACTCTCTGGCTATTGTATTGGGCCACTATTAACAGCGGGGACACTTAAATGCCAGTGTGTGCATTCCCTCACGTGATTACCTAGAAGTGAGACCAATGTGGCTATATGATAATAAGGCTCTCTGCTCCTTGCAGCACTGGGCAATGAAGGCAGGACCTTATGTGTGCTAGGCGACACTCTCCCATTGAACTACACCCCTCCATGTTGAGCTTGCTCAGGAGGCCCGTCTGACATTCCCATAGCAACGCACAGTGTTCAGGATTGTTCAGATTTCTCCACATCGTTGCCAATGTGTGTGTGTGTGTGTGTGTGTGTGTGTGTGTGTGTGTGTGTGGTCTCGAGCGTGCTTTGCTGGGGATAGGACCATGGGCCTGGTTACGTGTTAGTTAATTACTCCCAGTTAGAACTCCAGCCTGAGACCTGCCTTTATTCAGGTGTTTGTCATTTGACGGGGCTCCTGTAGCCCAGGCTGGCCTTCAGTTTGCATTGTAGTTGAGGATGACCTTGAACTCCAGATCTGCTTCCACTCCTGAGTGCTGGGATTACTGGCTTTCATCTGCACTGCCATGCTTCGTTTCTGTGGACCGGGGATCTAACCTGGTCTTTGTGCATGTTAGGTAAGCACTCTACCAATTGCTGAGATACACCACCCTAGTCCAGGTTTCCCACGGTCTCTATGATCATTCCCATCAGCATACAAATAGGCTCTTATGTCTCCATGGTTAGGCATGCTGGCACAATCCACACCTGTAATTCCAGCATTCAGGAAGTAGGACTGTCAGGAGTTCAAGATCATCCTCAGGTATATAGTGAGTTCAAGGCCAGCCAGGGATACAGGAGACCTTAGAGGGGGTGGGCAATGGATGGAGAAGAAGAGGTAGGGAGGGGTAATGACTGGCGTGATATTGTAGAGAATGGGATAGAGTGTACAGTCTCACTGCTCAGCCTGGGCTGTCACTATGACCCTGAACTATGACCCTCCTGTACTGGCCTCCCAAACACTGGAATTATAGGTGGGTGTCACCACACCCCGGCAGTAATGATTATATTTCACTGTGACTGACAAATTTGATTTTGTCTTTCGAGACAAAGTTTCCTGTATCTCAGGATGGCTTCAAGCTCTGTAGCTAAGAATAACCTGGAACGGCTGATCTTGCTGCCTCCACCTCCCCAGTGCTGGATTATGGGCCTGCATGGCCATCGGCTACCATTTAGTATTCCTACCTTGCTGTACTTGTAATCAAAACGATCACTTTTACCTGAAGTCAGCTGAGGAGGCTGAGGCAAGATTAAAAGGCGGTTCCTTTGGCTGCATAGCTGAGGCCTTAAGTCAGGAACAGAGGCACCCAGTAAGAATGACGGCTAATTACAGTTACCGTTCCTTGGCTGAGTTCATTGTCTGCTTCTTGGACTCAGTCCTGAGAAAACAATCTGAGATACGGGGAAAGCTTTGAGTGTAACACTGTATTTTTTTTCTAAGTATAAAAAGGAAGCCCTCTCAGCTGTGGGACTGTAAGTAAGCAGGTGTCCCAGCCTCGCAGGCTGATGGAAACAAACCCTGGAAGGAAGCAAGCATCCAGATGGCGGCATCATGCGTTCAGAATTCTCTTGGGGCTCTTCCTCCACAGACTGGCCCGTCCAAAGGGGTCTGCATGGGAGAGGGTAAGATGCTGTGACTCAGACCAGAACAATGCACCGGGATTGGAGATTTTCTTTAACTCTCTGCTCTGGGTTTTAATGTGAACTCTCCTTATAGCAAGAGGCTCTTTGGGCAGAGAAGCGGAAAGTGGACAGATACTGCCACCTGCTGGCCAGTTGCTGGATGGTGGCCCGACAATGCGGTGTCTTCCTGCAGGTTCCCACATGAGGTGGCCCTAGGAATCCTGTCTGATAATAACCTGGAATGCTTTCCAGCGAAAGCCCTCAAGGCCTCTCTCAGGGCTTGCACAAGACTTAAGAATCTTCAAAGGAGCCGGGCGGTGGTGGCCCACGCCTTTAATCCCAGCACTCAGGAGGCAGAGGCAGGCAGATGGATCTCTGTGAGTTCGAGGCCAGCCTGGGCTACCAAGTGAGTTCCAGGAAAGGCGCAAAGCTACACAGAGAAACCCTGTCTCGAACACATCCCCCCACAAAAAAAAGAATCTTCAAAGGAAAAAAAAGACATGAAGCTGGAGGTGGAGGTGGATCTGGAGCAGTTAGGGGTCAATATGATAAAAATACTTGATATGGAATCCTCAAAGAATTAATAAAAATATAATAATAATAATAATAATAATAATAATAATAATAATAATAATAAAAAAGATTTATTCTCTCCATAATTCCTGACCATTTGGCATGAAGATTATTTCCTGCTATGGAATCTTGGGATATGAGTACACCCACTTTGGGACAGGAGGTCCCTTTAGGGCTGGGATGTGGCTCAGTTGGTAGCCTTGGGTTCCATTCCCAGAGCTGAAGGAACTGAGCTGGGCATGATGGTTCATGCCGTAATGTCAGGATTTGGGAAGTGGAGGCAGAGGGATCAGACGTTCAAGGTCATTCTTACCACACAGCAGAGAAGGGCCAATCTCCATGAGTTCCAGGCCAGCCAGGACTACATAGTGAGACCCTGTCTCGAAGCAAAACAGCATCCTCCCAAACTCCCAAACAACCCAAAGATTAAAAAAATGGTGCATCTGAGCTGGGCATCGTGGCACATGCTTTAATCCTAGCACTTGGGAGACGTAGCCAGGCTGATCTCTGTGAGTTCAAGGCCAGCTGGTCTACATAGTGGTGAGTTCCAGGACAGTCAGAGCTACATAGAGAGACCCTGTCTCAAAAAAAAAAAAAAAAAAAAAAGATTTGTACAAGATACCCCCTATGAAGGGTGTCTGCAGAACAGGCCTAGAGCTGTTCTGTGCAGGTGTCAGAAAGCAGTTGTGAGTGTGCAGACCCAGACTATTACAGCGCACTACTATGGACTTTATGAACATTCTTGGGCTACACTGTTTAAAATACACTTGCTATGGCCGGGTGGTGGCGGTGCACGCCTTTAGTCCCAGCACTCAGGAGGCAGAGGCAGGCGGATCTCTGTGAGTTCAAAGCCAGCCTGCTCTACAGAGCAAGATCTAGGACAGGCACCAAAACTACACAGAGAAACCCTGCCTCAACTCCCCACCCTCACCCCCCAAAAATACATTTGCTAGGTGTGATGGTACACGCTGTAATAGCAGCACTCAGGAGATGGATACAGAAAGGTCAGAAGTTTAAGGCCGGCCTGGGTAACCACCATCTCACTTGGAAGTTCTTCAGGACAGTAGGGAGCTGTCACTTCCTATGGCAATGCCTTCTGGAATAATCCTGAGGCACTTGAGGGTCCTCCTAAGGAAGAGTCATTGCTGACATTTGTACCTGGGTGGGCTGTGGAGATGGCTCATTAAGTAAAATGTCTTGTTGCACAGACTTGATGACCTGAGCTCCATCCTGAGATTCCATAGCGGAATGAGAGAATCAACTCCCTAAAGTGGTTCACCAACCTCCACACACCTGCTGTGATCTGTGTGAAATGCCTACCCCCTCCAATAACAAATAAAAACTAGATCTACCATAGGCAGCTACTGCTTTGTGAACTTCTCTCTCTCAAAGGGAGTTGCTGGGATTTGGGGGCCCAGGTCTCCAAATTTCCCAGATTTTTTTCCTCAAAACAGGGTTCCTCTGTGTTAACAGATCTGGTTACTAGCTGCCCTGGATCTCGTTCTGTAGACCACACTGGCCTCCAACTTCTTATTTTTTTTTTAAAGATTTATTTATTTATTATGTATACAGAAGAGGGTGCCAGATCTTATTACAGATGGTTGTAAGCCACCATGTGGTTGCTGGGAACTCAGGACCTCTGGAAGAGCAGCCAGTGCTCTTAACCTCTGAGCCATCTCTCCAGCCCTTATTCTTATTTTATGTGTATGCATGTTTTGCCTGAATGTGTCCTATTTGCATGCAGTGCCCATGGAGGCCAGAAGAGGGCGTTGGATCATCTGGAACTGGAATAACAGAGTTGCCCTGTGAGTCAGTTGCTGTGTGGGTCCTGGGAATATTTACCTGGGTCCTCTGGTAGAGCAGCCAGTGTTCTTAGCTGCTGAGTCATCTCTCCAGCCCTGTAAAAGGTTGGTTTTTTGTTTGTTTTCTAGGCAGGGTGCTGCCCAGACCAACCTTAACTCCCCATCTCCTTCTGCTGCCCCCAGTGCTAGGACGACAGGAATGTGTCACCATGCTTTCTGCATACTTGAAGTCTGGCTGGGGTCTGCAGATCTGCTGCACCCTTCTTTGTGAAGTTGCTTCCTCTGTTACTTCTCTTGAGACAGAATCTTACTCTTGCTACGTAGCTCAGGCTACCTAGCCTGGTCCTCACAATGATTTTCTTGCTTCATCCTCCCAAAGTGGGGGGATTGCAAGCACGGGCCACCACGTCCGGCTAAGGATTTTCTTTGTGGTTCTACTGTTTCCTTCCCTTTGCATCGTCTTCAGATATGTGCTGCTGTTCTGGCACGATCAAGTTCTCACGTTGTTAGTTCCTCAGGAGTCACGTTGGGGAGCTCGGCAGGGCCAGCCTCAGTCTCACTCAGGATGAAGTCATTTGCCAGCTCAGCCACGGCGAGCTGGTTTCTTCAGTCTCTTTCCCCTTGGCCAACCTTCTGAAGACACTTCTCCCAGATGCCTTCCATGCCCTGCTTGGTGACATCACCCACCAGAGCTCGAGCAAGACTCCGGAAGCAATCACTGGTTCCTGCTCCTCGATTGCAGCCACAGCCTGGCAAAGGTCCTCTAAAAGGAGTGGCCTTGAAAACTTCGATCGATGCCTGACTCATGGGCTGGATCAAAGTGGTGGCAGTGGAGAGAGAGATGCCAAGAGTAACAGGGATTGGGGGTACAGCTCAGTTTGTGGAGGGATTGTCCAGACTGCATGAAACCCTGGGCTCAATCTCCAGCACTGCTGTAAACCAGGGATGGTGCTACCTGCCTGTAATCCCAGCCTTTGGGAGGTAGAGGCAGAAGGACCAAGGGTTCAAGGCCATCTCCAGCAAAGATAAGGCCAGCCTTGGGCTGCCGGAAATCCTGCACCAAAATATAAACCACAAAAACCATCCATATAAGGAGGATGCGTGGGAGAGTTGTCAACAATATGGACATCTGGAAACATCTGCATGTCATCCAGTGCTATAGAAATCTAGAAATGTGTCTTGGAAGAGGAGTTGGATGAAGCCAGAGTCCTTATTGCCCTGGTAGTAGGTCGGCAATGTGTTGACTGATAGCCTTGAAGGCTCTGGCTTCTCCCTGCAACAGATCACCAAAGATTTGGACCAGTAGTTTGCAACACTGTTCCCAAGACTTTTGCTGGAGCCAGAATGTTAGCGCTATTGGTATAATGCTTGGCTAGCATGCAGGAGGTCCTGGGTTTGATCCCCAGCCCAAATCAGACATGGTGGCACAGGCTCCTTTTGATACCACTGGAGAGGTGGAGGCAGGAGGATCAAGAGTTCAAGGTTATCCTCAGCTATATAGTAAGTTTGAGGTTATGGTGTATGTGAGACCCTATCTTAAAAATAAAGGGGTTTTGGGGGGTAGTAGTCTTTGAAGTAAAAGGCAAATTAACAGAAGAACTCTGGGTTCCTGGTTCTACTACAGTCTAGCCAAGTGTGGTGGTCTGAATGAGAAAGCCCCTCCACCATAGGCTCATATGTTTAAATGTTTAGTCCCCAGTTAGTAGAACTGTTTAGGAAGGATTAGGAGGTGTGGCCTCGTTAGAGAAGGTGGATCACTGGGGGTGGGTGGGCCTTGAGATTTCACAAGCCCATGCCAGGCCCAGCCTCTCTCTGTCTCTGTCTCTCTCTGTCTCTGCCTGTTGCCTGTGAATCAGTATGTAAAGCTCTCAGCTACTGTCCACCATAATGATCATGGACCTACCTTCTAGAACTGTAAGCAAGCCCCCAGTTGAATGCTTTCTTTTATAAGAATGACCTTGGTCACGGTATCTCTTCACCGCAATAGAACAGCACCTAAGACACTGAGTGACCAGAGAGCACTTGTTGATTTTTCCTGAGGACCACAGGGGCATCAGTCATCTAGTACCAACTAGCTCTTGCCAATGAGACTAAACATAAGCACTGAACTCCTACTCTTCCCCCTCCAAGTGCTGGGACTGCACATGGGCCCCAGCAAGCCTCAGTGTATCGCCGTTTTTGCTCATTGAATGAGTAGAGGTCTGGTGTCTTCATAACGGGAGCTGAGAGTTCTGCGGGGCTCTTTGACTTTACATGTGTGTCTACGTAGTAGGAAAATGGCGTGAGCTCTGTCTTGTTTTCCTGTGTCCAGGCTGTCATTTTTAACATGCTAAGGTTTCATTTACTCCTTGGAGAACCTCTTAAGATTCTATGATTCTGAGATCCCCTGTCTCTGGGATTCCGAGATACCACAGCACAATCTAGGGTCTAGTGAAAGATCACATCTCCCTAAAATGTCCTGTGCATGGGGTGATAGTTCTTCTAGGCTGGGAGTCAGTCTGGTGGGTAACGTACTTGCCTTGGAAGCGTGAGGACTTCAGCTCAATCCTCAGAACCCATAAAATCCAGATTTGGCGGCTTGTGCCTATAATCCCAGGGCAGAGAAGGCAGAGATGGGAGGCTCCCTAGGGCTGGATGGCCAGCCAGTCTAGCCTAACTGTGAGCTTCAGGCCAACCAGAACCCTGATTCAATGGCACTGGATGGTGTTCCTGAGGATGACATTCAAGGTTTTTCTCTGGCCTACACACACACACACACACACACACACACACACACACACACACACTACATTACAAAAAACTAGAAGTTCTTCTAAGCCAGTGTGTAGCTTGCCTGACTATTTCGTATCATTAATGTCTGCTTTCTTCATTCCTGATTGTTGGTTTTGCCTGCTTTTGAAACAAGGTTTTGCTATGTAGCCCTGGCTTGCCTAGAAGTCACTGTGTAGACCAGGCTGGCCTCCAACTCATGAAAATCTACCTGTCTTTCCTTCCTGGATGCTGGGAATACAGGTGTGTGCTACCACACCCACCATGATTTCATTCTTGATACACACTCAGTAAACACACGACAAATGAAAACTAACTGATGTATGATCTCTAGAACTAGAATATTCCAAGATGGTTTATTTCCAAGGCTGTCTATTCCAGACACATATTCCCCACTCCATGACTTACCCCAGACTAGACACCAGGAAGGGAGTGAACTTTTCCAATTTCATAAATGTAGCCTGGACCACTTGTGTCCTGACCTTTTGACCTCATCTATCCTTTGTCTCTTTGGGAATCTTTGGATTAGAAAAGAAGATAAGGCTATGTCCCTGCTGTGAAAACCATTCTGGGGCACTTATCCATCCATCCATCCATCCATCCATCCATCCATCCATCCATCCATCCATCCATCAATCCACCCATCCATGTACTCATCCATTCATAAATATACTCACTCATCTATCCTTATATCTAGCCATTCACCGATTCTATCCATCCATCTATACATTGATCCATCCATTCATCAACTTACCCATCTACCCACTCACTCATCTAACCCCCAATCTAGCCATTTGCCATCCATCTATCCACTCACTCATCTACTCACTCATCTGCTCACTCATCTACCCACCCACTCATCCATCCATCAATTCACCAATATGTATCTAAGGTTCTGGGAATCAAGTATGAGTAATCCAGGCCTGGTCCAGCTTTGAGGGCCACATGCTCACCCCTGAAGGACTAGAGGCAAATGGTTCTGAAGTACTCACACAGGTTCTTAGACAGTTGTACACTGTGAAAAGTACAGTGGGAGAGAGAGGAATAGGTGCTCTGAGAGCCTTCAATGGCCCAGAGGCTAGACTTAGGGTCTATAACACACTCAAGGACATAAAGCCTCACTCCCCAGGGCCTTGAGCAAATCTCACATGCTGGATATCTGGTAGACATGGACACTACCTGTGTGAGGCTTATCCCCTGGAAACTCCCAGATAGACCTTGTGGTCTGTACAGATCTTAGCACCTCCTTTGAGACTGTTGAGTCTGAGGCAAGCACTTAAACCGCTGCTCTTCAAAGCTTCTTTCAACCCTGGGGGAATCGGCCATTGAAGAACCGGAGGCACCGGGGAGGCCAAAACCTTCCTTAAACAGGTAAGGATCCTGGGCCTGGGCTAGGCAAGGTCAGCCAGCAGGGGGCAGAGCAAGCCGCGAGGCCCACGCTCCTCTTCCTGAGGCCACTCTTCACCAGGCTGGTTGCCATGCTCTGCAGAGAATGCTGTCTCCCCAGAACCCTGGGGGGATTTTTTCCAGGGACAAGCCATCCTTAGGTGCAGGGAAGCAAAAATCTAAATCTGATAACAAAAAGCCCAAACCCAAAACATTAAAATATGCAAAGTGTGCCACTGTAAGAAGAAAAAAAATAGCTGGTTGGCAGTGGTGCACACCTTTAGTCCCAGCAGTGGGGAGGCAGAGCCAGGTAGATCTCTGTGAGTTCGAGGCCAGCCTGGTCTACAGAGCGAGATTCAGGACAGCCAAGACTACACAGAGAAACCCTGTCTTGAAAAATCAAAAATACAAAAGAAGAAGAAGAAGAAGGAGGAGGAGGAGGAGGAGGAGGAGGAGGAGGAGAAGAAGAAGAAGAAGAAGAAGAAGGAGAAGAAATGAATTCTTTGAACTATGTTATATGCCCACCCCTCCTTTTGTTTGAGATGAAGTTTCATGGCATCCAGGCTGGCCTTAAACTCATTATGTAATTGAGGATGACTTTGAACTTCTGATTCTCCTGCCTACACCTCCTTAGTGCTTGAGATTACAGTTTTGTGCTATCTCTCGGGGTCTATGTGGTGCTGGGATTAAACCTTGGCCTTTGTGTGTGCCAAGTAAGCTCTACATTCCAGTCTTAGTATTTAAGGTTTTTCTGTAATTTTTTTTTTTATCTGTGTGGTTTGCTTTTTGAGAGGGTTCTTTCTATGTCACTTAAGTGAAAATGCTTCTAGGGACATCAACGTTGAGAGCAAAGGCCACTGTCAGCCCACTTTTTCTGTATAAAGCTGGCCGGTCAATATCTTAGACCGGACAAGCCAAGCTCCCGCTATGGTGCAAACACAACCAGAGACAGTTAGTTCACGTGGCCATGCTCCAAGACGTCATGCATGGACCCCGGAACATCTGTTTCAGGTTTCTTGTCCCCAAATATCATTTTTCCTTCATTTAAAAACATTAAGGGGTCGGGGATTTAGCTCAGTGGTACAGCGCTTGCCTAGCAAGCGCAAGGCCCTGGGTTCGGTCCTCAGCTCTGAAAAAACAAAACAAAACAACAACAAAAAAACCATTGCATTGAGGGTGGTTATGACTTTAATCTCAACACTCAGGAGGCAGAGGCAAGCAGACTTGTGTGAGTTTGAGGCCATAATGAGTGCCAGGCTGGCCAAGGCTACATAGTAAAACTCTGTCTCAAAAAAAAAAAAAGTTAGTCAGGAGGATTGAAGAGAGGGCTCAGCAGCTCACAGCACTTCCGGCTCTGCCAGAGGGCTGGAGTTCTGTCCCAGCAGCCGTATTGGGAAACTCAGAACCACCAGAACGCCAGCTTCAGGAGATCCAACGCCCTCTTCTGACCTCTATGGGCACCTGCAAGCACACCTACTCAAGTACACTCGTGTGCACACGTGCACACTTGAAAACGTTAGTCAGGTAGCAGCACACACCTGCGATGCCAGCTCTCAGGAGACCGAGGCCCAGAAGCAGAAGGTTTCTCTGGGCCACATCGTGAGTTTGAGGCCAGCTTGGACTGAAAGAGATCCTGTCTCAACAAAACAAACAACAACAAAGTTAAAGTCTTTCTTCCCTCAAAAAGTATGCACAGGGGCTGGAGAGATGGCCCAGCAGTTAAGCGCACGCTGGCTGCTCTTGCAGAGGACCTAAGTTTGATTCCCAGCACCCACATGTTGGCTCACAACCATCAAGGGCACTAGGCAGACACACACACACACACACACACACACACACACACACACACACACACACACCATAAAGTAATCAAATAACTTGAAAAAAATATGTAGAGGCAGTAACAGCCGCATAAGCCTCACCTCCGCCCACAGCTACACTCATTTATTTTTGTCCTAGCCGCTCCCCATGACCCTTCTGTGACCCCAATGCTCCCTCCCAGTTCCTCCTTTCTGGCCTATATCCCTCTTTCTTTTCTGAGCAGGGCTCTGAATGGCTCCATGCTCCATGGCAGGGAGACCCTGGGAAGGGACTTTACTTGGCATCCTGGAGAAGTTAGGATGGGAGATTTTGGTTGGCGTTTTCCACAAGGCCTCTTCCCTCCCATGCCCCGGTTCTCTGGCTACTTCTCTGCTCAGATCCTGCTGTTCCCAGCAACAGTCCCCACAGGCATGCACACATCTGCACCAATGCGCGCATACACACACCCACACACACACACAAACACCACACACCACACACATTATGTTCATTGCTACTTCATAGCTGTAATTTTGCTACTGTTATGAATTGCATTGTAAATATCTGATATGCAGGATATCTGATACAGGACCCCCAAAGGGGTCCCGAACCACTGCCCTACACTGAAGTAATCGTGAGACATACCTTCTGAAAACATACCATGTAAGAGGATTAGCATCTCCTGACAAATGTGGTTTCAATACGACGTGTCTCCCACAGGTCCACATGTTTTGAACACATGGTCCCTGGGTGGTGGTGGCACTGTTTGGGAAGCTGTTGGAACCTCTAGGTCACTTCTTCCCTGGAGGGAGTATGTCCCTAGGGGTGGGCCTTCATGCTGAATAGACTTGCCCTCCTTCCTGACTGCTGATGCCAAGTGACAGGCAGGCCTCAGGTTCCTGGCACCATGATGAACTCTATCCCACTAGAACCCTGTGGAAATAAGCCCTTCTACCCTTAAGATGCTTTGGTCAGGGAATTTTTTTTTTACCACAGCAACAGAAAAGTAACCAAGGCAACACAGAATGAAATGTATCCTCCCTGCAAAGAACATGAAAATATAGCTTTATTTTTAACAAAAAGATTTCACTTTCACATTAAGACCTTAGATAAATATGCTTAAAAATATTCACAGTGCTTAGCACTACAGCAAATTCAACTCTTTATCTGGCTGGATGAGGCGGCACATGCCCGTGTTCCCAGCATGCAGGAGGCTGAGGCATGGTGGTTTCGAGTTCAAGGTTAGGCTACGTGGTGGTGAGACCCCCCATCTCAACACAAACAATGCTGTATTGATTTTTCTTGGATGGTGTCTCTTGCAGTTTTTCTCGGAGTGAGAATTACGAGTGTGGTAATAAGAACTTGATGGATCAGTGAGTTGTCAGCAAAGCTGATGATCTGGGCCGGGGGGCTTCCCCTTCCTTGTCAGATGGTCAAAATGGTACCAGCTGCTACGGGAGAACGCCCTCGTGAGGACGGGGGTGGGGTGGGGGATGGACACGACTCTACTTGCTTGTTCCTTGGGCCAACTAAGGGAAGGCACTTCTTGGGTGATCCTGGTGGCCCAAGCTCCACCATGAGTGTTGTGGCCCTATACACATCTCCTCCTGCCCACCTGGTCCGTCCTGGGAGAAGAATGGAGTCTTGGGCTCTTCTCCACAGACTTTGGAGGGAGTGGGGAGTCTGGGAGCCATGGTGGGCCCAGGCCCTGTGTCTGGATGATGAGGACAGAGGCCGCTGAGGTGCAGCAGAGGGCAGGCTAGGAAGGGAGAGGCTCAGTGGCTCCTCCGTCTGCTGCAGCAGTGGCCGTTCCGTGACTCCTTTTCCAGGTCCTGAAGCAGATCTTTGCGGAACTGCCTGTGGTGTAGATAGAGCAGGGGTTGCTTGAGGGAGCTTGAACCAACCCATTCCCCACCCCCCTCATTCCTGAGGGGCGGAGGTTATCAGCGCTCTCCAAGGTGTTCCCCCAACCACCCCCTCTACCAGCCTGTATGTGAGGGGTGATTCTAGTGTTGACCAAGCACCAAATCCTCACAGGTGGGGAGCTCTGGGTGACTCCAGGCCGAGCCTCACACCAGGCTGGGTCACCTTAGGTGACACGGAGTTTCAGTTTCCTCATCAGCAAACGGGGATAACAGGACCTAGCTCTTAGGATCCGGAGGAGGATTCTACCAGAAAATATGTCACGTATTCAGCTGCCCATGACACGGGACAATAGCGCTCGCTCACAAAGCCTCAGGACTGATTGGCTCCACGCATGCCTGCTCAGGTGGATTGTTTCCTGTTTCCTCTTTCTCATGTTGAGAAACTGGGCTTCCTAACTCCCAGGGAAAGAGGAGTCATGTTCCCAGCATAGGTCCTGGGCCCACGTGTCCATCCAGTCCCCAGGCACTTCCGGGTCCCTCCCAGCTGGACGTTCTGGCGGAAGGTCGGGAGTGGGAAAAAGGGGCGTGGCTACCTTGTCACGGTCAACCTGTTCCCAGCTTGGAAACGCAGGTCCTCAACCTCCTGCCGCAGGGTGGTGTTTTTCAGTGCTAATATCAGATTTTTTTCTTTCTGCAACAAACCGAAAAGGAGCTTGGGAAGCTGTCTCACTCACTTGGCACAGTGGGCCCGTCACCTCTCCCCTGGACACTGCTTCTTTCTAGACTAGCATGTCGCTTTATGGAGCAAGACGGCAAACTGGACACAAGGTCAGCGTTAAGGTGGACCGTCGACTTGACTTCTGCTATTGGAGAGTGTTAAAACCCAAAACAGTGCTGGGAAGATGCTCCGGTCAGGCCTGGAGAGACAGCTCAGCGGTTAAGAGCACTGGCTGCTCAGGGCCAAGGACCCAGGTTTGATTCCCAGCACCTACATGGCTTCTCATAATTATGTCTGTAACTCTTCCAGGGGATCCAAAACCCTCTTTCGGCCCCTGAGGGCACTGCAAACATGTGGTTCACATGCATACATGTAGGTAACACACTCACACACAAAAATAAATCTTAAAAAAAAAAAAGGTTGGGGGCTAGAGAGATGGCTCAGAGGTTAGGAGCATAGGCTGCTCTCCCAGAGGTCCTGAGTTCAATTCCCAGCAATCACATGGTGGCTCATGACCATCTATAATGATCTGGTGCCCTCTTCTGGTGTGCAGACATAATACTGTGTACATAATAAATAAATTTTTTTTTAAAAAGGTTTTTTAAAAAAAAATGGCTCAGAGTGTAAAGAGTATTTTCTGCCATGCTGGACAACCTGAGTTCAATCCCAGCAAACCCCATGGTGAGAGGAGAGAATTCATTTCTGCAATCTGTCATCTGTCCTCTTCCCCATGCATGCCATGCCATATGCCCACCCACCCATGGGTACACAAAATACATCCACCTAATAAAAACCCAAACAGACCAATCGCACAAACTGATGGAACCTGAGGGTGAGATTGTCTCAGGGTTCTGAGGCCTCAGTTCTGGGTCTTCAAAGGACCTCAGTTCCCCAGCTCCACCTCTGTTGAGGCTAGCCCCCTCTGCCTGCCTGGCCTGTGGGCCTCACCTCTCTCCTCAGCCCTGCCTGCAGTGTGACAGCTGCAGCCCCTTCTGAGGCGCGCAGGGGCTGCCGGGGCCCCACGGCTGCCCTAGTTACAGCAACCTGAGGGCCCGAGAAAAGACAGGAGTCAGGTGACAAGAAGCCGCTGCCTGACCTAGACCAGACTCCTGGCAGGAACAGCAGAGCAGAGCTGTCAGGGGCAGGTTGGGGGATGAGGGCCAGGGGATGGGATACGCTGGAACTAGAAATGCCCTGAAAGTGGCGGCCTGCTGCCCGCCCAGCACTGACCAGCATCTCCAGGAGGAGCTGCTGCTTCTCCAGCTCGTGAATCCGCTCATTCTTCATCTCAATGACATGGTGCAAACTCTCCAGCTCTTGCTCCCAGAATGGGCCGGGGCTGCCATAATCCTAGAGAAGGACACAGAGGGACCCCATCAACGAGCAGGTAGCGAGGGACATGGGTCTCCCCTGCTCCCCACCCTGCCAGCAGCTCACGGCATTGGGCTTGTGTGATCCCCCTTTCACAGCCAAGGTTGCGTTTCTCTCATCTCCTCCCAGGGGCACTCTTTGAGGCATGCGTCTGGGGGGGTGGGGTGGGCACACAGCTGTAGTTCTGTAGGCTGACGTGCGATCTCGTGTCAGGCTAGCTAGTTGCCCCAAGTTCCCTCTGGACCCATAGAGCTGTGTGCTCCACCACCTGTCTGCCTCTCTTGGTGTGAATTGAGGACCCTCTTGCTGCCGGGCTCTTGTGAAGGGGAATGTGTCATCTTTGAGTCTTGCCCTCTACCGTTGCCTGCCCATGGCCTTCCCACAGCGCCAAGGATAAAGGCCTGCCTGTGTTCTGTACGCACCTGGATGTGGTTCTTATAGAGTCGGCTAAGGATGGACCCTTCCTCCTCGTTCGTCTGGGTTGGGCTGGCCTCCTGTGATGAGGCCGGCATTGCGCAGGAGTTCTGGAGAAGGGAGCAGGAAGTAAAGAGCTTGGCTTGTCAAGGTGGTTCTCTTCACGTCAATTAAAAGGGAAGGACTGGGCTTCTTCAGTGTGATCCTGGCCTGCGCCATACACCACCCAGCAGAGCAGGTTGAATCCACTGCCACTAGGCCCAGCTCCGCCTCTCACTCCATAGCCTTTCACGACTCTTGTGATGGTCAATATTGATTGATAACTCGGCAGGATCTAGAATCACCCAGGAGAAAAACCTCTGGGCATGCCTGCGGGAATGTTTCTAGATCAAGTTCACTGAGGTGAGAAGAGCCACTCGGGATCTGGGTGGCACTGTGCCATAGGCTGGGCTCCTGAACTGAATAGAAAGGACAGAGTGAGCTGAGCACCTATGCTCATCACTTCTCTGCTTCCCGACCACGGGTGCAATGTGACCAGCCACCTCAGCTCCTGCCACCACGCCTTCCTACCACGATGGAATGATTCAAGCCATTAGCCAATGTGAACTCTTCCTTCCCTCACTCAGTTGCTTCTTGTCAGGTATTTGGTCACAGTAGTGAGAAAAGTTAACTGATACTGATCCCTAAACTCTTGGGATGATGTCCTGGTTATTTAAGACCAATGTCAACCTACATTCAAAGCTCAGCCATGCTGGGCTCTACCGGGCTATGCAGGGGCTCAACATCACACCATACCCCCAATCTCAGGGCAGGTTCTCTGTACCTTTCCCGTGACAGAGATCTCCTCAGCCATGCCCTTTGTGGCAGAGGCCAACTTCTTCCTATGCTCCCGGGCTCAGTCCATCCTATGGCCCTTGCCTCCCCCTGGCCTCTCTACAACTCTGGCATCCTGGACTTCCTTAGACGTCCTGTTTTCTCCCCTTCCTCCATGCTCTTGAGCAAGTTGCTCGATGCTGCCGAGGGCTTCCCTTCGCTGAGGGATCCTAAGCATCTTCCAGGCTTAGACCTCATCCCTCTGGGAGTCTCTCTGAGCATCTGCTTTCATGACACCACAGTCCTGGGCCTCAGGACACCAGCTCCATTCTACAGTCCCTGCCATCCCCAAGATCCTCCTGACAGTCCTTGGGCAAGGCTCCACTTTCATTTCTGTCGCTACATAATAAAACACCCCAACACAAAACAATGTAGGGGCGCAGAGGGTTCATTCCAGGTTACCGTCTATCACTGTGGAGAAGTCAAGGCAGGAACTTCAAACAGCGAGTCCCAGCACATTCACAGTTAAAAAACAAAACACCCAAAACAAGAAACAGAGAAGTTAATGTATACTTGCTCACGTGCTTGCTCGATTGTGCTGACTTGATTTCTTCACTCTTGTGTAGTTCAGGACCCTCCAAATGCCCTGGGTGTTGGGTGTTGCCCACATCAGGCTGGGTCTTCCCACATCAGTTAGTATAACTGAGGCAATACCTCCCAGGCCAACCCAATGCAGACAATTCCTCATTGAAACTGTCTTCCCAGGCTGTGCTAGATTGTGTCCAGCTACAATTAAGAAAGCTGATGGGCTGGAGTTATGGCTCAGTGGTTAAGAGTGTTACCTCCTCTTCTAGAGGATCTGAGTTCAGTTCTCAACACTCACGTGATGGCTCACAACTGTCTAAAGCTCTTCCCATGGTATTCAACAACCTCTTCTGGCCTCTGAGGGCATCAGGCGTACAAGTGGCACATAGACATACACACAGGCAAAAACATCCACTTAAAATAACATAATAACACATTAATTACCCCCCCCTTCAGAAAACACAAGACAGGTAACTCCGTAGGAAAGAAGGCCAACCCTGAAAGCATGCCAAGTCCCCTTAACCAACTATCTGGTCACCACATCAAAGGGCCAGGATGCATGGAAAGCAAAAGTCCCCTTAACCTACTGGCACCATTTTTGGCTGCTTCGGGGCTCCATGTGGCTTCCTTACCATTCCCCGACTACTCACATCCAAATGGCCAGGCCCTTCTCACCTGCAACGGGGCTTTGACCTCTTGGGTGGAGACACTGGAAGTGTCTTTCTCCTGTGCACATGATATCTGCAAGGCTGTGAAGAAAGGAGATCACTATAAACTCAGACACTTTCCTCAAAACCTGTCAAGCTCCTGAGGTCTAGAAGGTTCTGATGATCACTCCAGGCCCACTGGACCCAGGAGCTGAGCAATGGCCTTCTTAATCTTTCCCTTTCCCAGGCTGGCTCAGGAGCTGTGCTGGCTAGAGTATATTGTCAACTGGATACAATCCAGAGTCACTTAAGAGGGAACCTTGCCAGAGGGTGGTGGCGAACACCTTTAATCCCAGTACTTGGGAAGCTGAGGCAGATGGTTCTCAGTGAGTTCCAGGCCAGCCTGGTCTACTCTACATAGTAAGTTCCAGGCCAGCAAGGGCTACATAGTGAAACCCTGTGTGGCCGAAACAATGACAACCACCACCATCAGCAACAAAAATAGTAAATAAATGCTTGTTTGCTTAGGGTCTCTCTATGGTGATCTGAGTTCAATCCCTAAGACCCATGTAGCAGGAGGAGAGAACTGACTCTCGCAGGTCTTCCAGAGGACCCAGGTTCAATTCCCAGCACCCACATGGCATGGCATAATTGTATATAACACCAGTTTCAAGGGGATCAGAGACCTTACACAGACTTACATTCAGGAAAAATATGAATGCACATGAAATAAAAATTATTTTAAAAAAATAGAATTTTGACTACTGGGAAGATTCCCCCATAGGCATTCCCTGCTGGGCTCCATAGTAGGCTACTTTGCATCTATGTATTTATTTTACTAAATATGATTAAACCAATGCCCATAGGGCAAGGTTTTCCCATGCAGCCACGTAGGCAGAGCAATTCAGGATTGTGAGGGAGTGTGCTTGATGTTAAGCCGTCTTCCGGGTTCTAATTCTATTGCCAGACATTCTGCACCAATGTAAATGTTTCAAGAGTTTGAAAGTTGTTCGGCCCTCTGTCCTAGTCACTGTGTTACTAGGAATGGAAGAAGGATTGAATGCCAATGGAGAAGCAAATCTTCATGAAAGAATTGCTTTGAAGAACCAAATCCAGATGTCTAGACTCTTAAGAAGCAAGCAAACCCTCAAGAAGCAAGCAAAGTTTGTTATGGTCTAGACTTGCTTTTTTTTTTTTTTTTTTATGAGACAGGGCCTCACCTTGTAGCCCAGGCTGGCCTCAGATTCCACCATCCTTCTGCTTCAGCCTCCTGAATGTGGGATTACAGGCATAAGCCTGGAAACCTGGCCTGAGCCAGCCTGCCTTTTTGTAGCTGTACTTGGGAACATGCTTGATACAGTGTTAAATGAAAAGGACAAGGGCTGGAGAGAGGCTCAGGGTCAGGAGCATGTGCTGCTCTCACAGAGGACCAGAGTTCAGCACCCAGCACCCACATACCACAGCTCATCATCACCTGTAACTCCAGCTGAAGGAAATATGATGCCCTCTTCTGGCTGCTGCAGGTACTACACACATATGACTACATAATGCATGCAAGTGTGCACTCGCTCGTGCGCACGCACGCACGCGCGCACACACACACATACAGGATATAAAACTTGCACATGAATTCCATATGATCACAACAGCTTATAAAAGAAGTAATTTTGGAGTCAGGTGTGGTGGAGCACACCTTTAATCCTAGCACTCAGGAGGCAGTGACAGGCAGATTTCTGTGAGTTCAAGGCCAGCCTGGTCAACAAAGTAAGTTTCAGGACAGCCAGAGCTACACAGTGAGACCCTGTCTCAAACAGAACAAAACATAACAAAACCAAAAAAGAAGTAAATCTGGAGAAGGGTCATGAGTCAATTTCAATGTTGTTAAATCATACATAACTTTCCCAAAGTAGCTATACAAATGCCAACAGTACACAAAAAGCTGTGAACCAGTTAGTGGGCAGGGAAATGCAGCTCAAAAGCCCAATAAACTAGCCATGGTGTCACACCTCTGTGGTGCCACACCCCTGTGACCTCAGTACGTGGGAGGCTGAGCCCAGGCTGGTTGGCTTGGTGACATTCAGTCTCAAGAGTAAACAGATTGGCTGGTTGTGGTGGCACATGCCTTTAATTCCAACCCTCAGGAGGCTGAGGCAGGAGGACCACTGCAAGCTGGAAGCCAGGCTGGGCTACTAGTCAGTTCCAGGCCATCCAGGGTTACACAGTGAGCTTACGTCTCAAACAATAACAGTACAACAAACAAAAACCCAAACCAACACCCTCAATGAAATGCCTGTGCTCGCCACAGTGATGACAGCGAGGGACAAATGATACCCATGGACAGGGCTGTGGAGCCACTGGGGCCCTCAGACCTTGCTGGGAGGAGCAGGAAGTAGGACAACTGCTGTGGAAAAGAGTTTGGGAGTTTCTCAAAAGGTGAAGTATAGAAATACCATATTCTCCTCCTACATGTAAAGTGAGGTGACATGGAAACACCCATCCAAGTGAGTTCTTGGGCTAATGGCACCGTTCCCAGTGGCCAGAGGTGGAGACAACTTGGATATCCATGATGAATAAGTAAACAAAGTATGGTATGTCTATTCAATGGAGTATTACTCAGCCATAAAAAAGAGCTGGAGTCCTGATGGATGTTGTAACATGGAGGCATCTTGCTGGGTGAAGTAAGCCAGGCTATCTGATACCATGAAATCAGGGAGCAGGTTAGCAGTTGCCAGAGGCTGCTGGGAAGACACAGAGTGACTACTGCTGGGTGTTTCTTTTTGGGGTGAGGAGAATATTCTGAACTGAGTGGTAGCAATGATTGCATGCATTGTGAATGCACTAAACATCACCAGTGTCATACATACTCATGTTGGAGGTGTGATTTGCTAATCTGAAAAAATAAATATACATGGACTTAGTCATTTCAGTTCTAAATTATTTAAAAACTAAGAATTTTATTTTTCTTTTTTAATGCTGAATGGCGTTTATTGAAGGACGGAGGAGGTCTTAACTACAGGCTTACAGCACAATGGGAGAACCCTGGAGGGCAGAAGTTCGCTACAGATGTTTTACAATCTTACATCTAAGCTGAAAAACTAGGAATTTGACAAAAACTGATTTAATTATAAAAGCAGTATTTGATTTTTAGTGTGTGTGTATGCGTGTGTGTCTATCTGTCTGTCTGTGTGGGGTTGTATGACATGACCGTAGTACCTGTGGAAGCTGGAAGAGAGGATTTCTTCCATTGGGACTGGAGTTCGGGCGGTTGTAAGTTTCTCAACTGCGGAGCCGTCCCTCCAACCTTTGCTTAAGTTTTTAAGTTTTTGTATCTCAGCTGGCTTTTAACTCACTGTGTTGCCCAGACTGGCCTCAAACACACAGTGGTCCTCTTACCTTTAGCTTTGTGTGTGATGGATTGCGAGCAGCGAGGCACACCCGACTATCCTAGCCACGATTTCTTCTCTATCTGTGTGTGTCTGTGGTCTAAGCAGAGGTCAGAGGGGAACCTCTGATCTTGTTTACCGCTGCAGACATTAGGTTAGCTGGACGGTGAGATTCTGGGGATTCTCCTGCCTCCACCTCCCGTCTCGCCATGAGAGCAGGGATGACAGATGCACACTGTGGTCCATTTTTACATGAGTTTTGGGGATCTGAACTCAGGTCCTCACACTTGTGCCACACGCATTTTTATGTACAGAACCATCTCCTTAGCCCTATTTCAGCTGTAATTTTTAGGAGTCGTCATTGTAGGGATGGAAGGTGGCTATATCAAAAGAGAGATTTGGTTTGTCTGGGTTTTCTAGACCCTGACCCCTCCCTTTTTGGGACATGGTTTAAAATAGCCCAAGCTGATCTCCACTTTGTGAGTAGCAGAGGCTTGCCTTGGATTCCTGTTCCGCCTGTTGCCTCCATCTCCCAACTGCTGGGATTATAGGCGTGTGCTGCTACGCCCACCTGAGGTGGGCAGACTTCCTGTAGAGACTTTTAAAACGAAAGAAAAAATGGGTGTGGTGGGGAGGATGCTCAAATAAAGGAAACCAAAGCATGGCGACAGAACGTTAAAGACACGCCCCAGGAGGAAAGTCCCCTCACCCCTCTGAGGCCGAGGGCCCCCTGAGGAGCCTCCTGTGGCCTCTCAGTCCTCACCTTGCCCAGCTTCCTCACGCCTTCCTTCCAGGATCCTTCCCTCATTGTCCAGTGTCTCCAGGAGTTCTGTCTGTGTTTCTTCCACCTAGAGTGAAGAGTGGGGCCCGGAGTGAGACGGGATGGGCTGACACACACTGTCTCTCAACTGCTCACTGCATGCAGCCGGGGCTATGTGGAGTGGTGTGATCGGCACCCCACCTCTCTGACTGATGGGAAAGACGGTGAGGCATGAGAGAAGCACTCTGAGACATAGCAGGCCCCAGAGGTCCTGTCAGTCTTAGGCTCAGAGAAGTTCGCAGAGGACTGTCTAGGTAGAAAGGGTTTTGGGTGTCATTCATTGCCGATGTTCCATGGGGCAGGACCGGCCTCTGCTGGTCTACATGGAGCACCCCCCTTTTGCTGCTTCAACTTCTAAAGGCTACAGCTCATTTCTGCCTTATGCTGTCAGGTTCCTGATCTGTCCTCTGGGGTCCCTTCTTGCCCCAGGCAGGCCCACGGACACCAGAGGACACCAGCCGTCCCCCTTTCTCACGCTGACCACTCACAGCCAGTCTCACTGTCCCACACCTGAGATGTGGCAGTCCCACTGCACTCTGGGGGCAAGGCTCAGATGACAGAGTTCTGTCCCAGGAGAGCCTGTGGGCCCCAGGGGCAGGACCTTTCCCCTCAAGGCACTGGTGTCTATCATTCAAATAACTTTCACAGTTAAGGATGCTGCAGGTCAGGGGTGGGGCCAGCACATCAGGACAGCTGTGTTATCAAAACACACTACAGGCCCACAGATGTGCACATCTGACTCACCCTCTCAGAAAAGGCAGGCTTTGGAAAGTTCATCTAAGCAAACAACTTTCCACTGTATTCAGGGGCTCCCAGAGGATGTAAGTCCCTGTCTTCCTGGTGCCGAGGCAGCATCCTCTTTGTCCATGGTTCCCTCAAGCTTGTCTGCCTAAACCAATAGAGCCCGATATAAACTCTTCTAAAAGAATCTTTGTGGGGCTGGAGAGATGGCTCAGTGGCTTAGAGTTCCAGAGGACTTGTGTTCTGTTCCCAGCACCCACAAGTGGTAGCTCACAACCACCTGTATCTCCAGATCCAGGGGATCTGACACCCTCCTTCTGACCTCCACAGACAGCATGCATGCACGTACGCACGCACGCATGCACGAATTCACATAAAAATAAATCTTAAAAAATCTGGGCATGCACTGGGTGTGTAGAGGTCAGAAGGGTCAGTCCTCACCCTCCACCTGGTTTGAGACAGGGTCTCATCTCTGCTTCATCCTCTGTATGCGTCCCTGTGGGTATGCACCAGCCGTGGTTTAGGGAGCAGCTTGTGGAATCGGTTCTCTCTCTCCAGCACTTGGGCTCTGGGAGCTGAGCTCAGGGTTTCAGCCTTGGCAACAGCATCTCCACATGCTATGCTTTCCCATCGGCTCCCACATTCTTTTAAAAAGCCACCCTGGGAACCTGGAGAGACAGCTAAATGGTTGAGAGCACTGGCTGCTTTCCCAGAGGACCTGATTCCAGGGGGACCTGATGCCCTCTTCTGGCCTCTGTGGGCACCCGTATGCATGTGAGTCTATCCACCTACCCCTTACACACACAGATGAAAACATTTTTTAAGCCATCAATTTAAAGCCAGGCATGGTGACATTTCCCTGTAATCCCTAGTACTGGGGCAGTAGAGACAGGAGGTCTAGAAGTTCCAGTTCAATTTTGGTTACGTAGTGGGCTTGATGCCAGCCCAGGGTACATGAGACCCTCTTAAAGAAACAAGAACAAGCAGAAGCCCCCCGACCATGTAAAGAAGCAATCAGTTTCAAACGATGCAGGTTCACATGCAGGGATTCAACATTTCAGAATTTTGAGGACTGGTTGAGTTTGTTTCCTATGTACAGTTAAAGACAGCCAGTTGGATAATAGTGAGAAAACACTCGTACATCTTCCTAAGGTTTTCCCCGCTGCTTCAACATTGAGGGAGGAAACTGAGGCAGAGAGATGGGAAGGGCTCATGACTGAGCTGGGAAGGAAGAACAGGAAGCCCTGGGCCGTGGCTGCTCGAGTTGGCTTTAGTCTGAATTTTCTATAACACTCTCCTCATGTCCTGTGACCTTTGACCCCTGACTAACAGAGCCTGGCCATTGCGTAAAACTTCCTGCATATTTTATTTCCAAATAATTTGTCAAGCCTCCGTGCTACGGAGGTGCCATGGAGGCCTATGATCTCATGCTTGTTATCTATCCTGGACTTTCAGACTTCTAAGTATCTCCCAGCATGCCAAGCAAGTGTTTTACCAGTGAGCTACACTCCCAAAAATGCTTCATAAAATTGCTTTATGCTTTATTTAGCAAGTGTGGGTATGTGTGTGTCTCACACATGCGTGGAGGCCAGAGGTCAACCTGTGGCAGGCAGTTCTCTACCTCTACTGTGTGGGTCCTAGGGACTGAACTCAGGCCATCAGCCTTGGCAGCAAGGCCCTTATCTGTTGAGTCATCTGCCCAGCCTGCTTGCACATGTGTGACTATGTATGTGTGTATATGTTACATGCATATGGGCACTTCTGGGGCTAGAAGAACTCCCCTGGGCCTGGAATTATAGACCATTGTAAGCCCTGAGTTATGGATACTTGGGTCCTCTGGTAAAGTGGGAATTCTCTTAGCTGGTAAGTCACTCCATAGCCCGGTGCTTGTTTGTTTGTTTGTTTTTGTTTTAAGATACAGTCTCATGTAGCTCAGGCTAGCCTCAAACTCATAATCCTCCTGCCTCCACCTCCCAAATCCTTGGATTATGGGAGAATACTACTATACTCAGCTGTAGTTGTATTTAATATCTGATCCTTTGTTTCAGCCAGAAGAGACTAAATGGTGTGGTCATACCCACATGGCAAAGGAACTTCAAACCAAAGCTTTCTCATTCACCATATGTCCCCTTCAACTGTGTAGCATCATCATGGGTTACACAGTGAGGAGCTGCATGGAGCGGCTGTGACTTTCAACAGTGCCAGGACCCTGCTTTTTTATCTTTTCTTTTTCTTTCTTTCTTTTTTTTTTTTTTCGAGACAGGGTTTCTCTGTGTAGCTTTGCGCCTTTCCTGGGACTCACTTGGTAGCCCAGGCTGGCCTCGAACTCACAGAGATCCGCCTGCCTCTGCCTCTGACAACCTGAATTCAATCCCCAGGAGCCACGTGGCAGAAGGAGAGAACGGGATTAAAGGCGTGCACCACCACCACCACCACCACCGCCGCCGCCGCCGCCCCCCGGCCGCCGCCACCGCCCGGCTGAGAGTATAGTCTATTTTTTGGAGGGGGGCAGCCTCTGCTTAAGACTGAGAGACCTTAAGTGTCTTGAACCAACCACTAAATGATTGGCAGGAAGTCGGTAGGGTCAGAGGTGATGTGTCTGGAAGTGAGTCTGGCCTTTCTCTATTCATCCTCTAGAATTAGTTCAACAACCCAATTCAACCATGCCGTGGGCATAGAAGGGCACTGAATCCATCAGCACCAATGACCGGCTCCTGTCACCACTACCCTTAGTGAAAGTGCCTGTGTGTTCTAGGGGTGGCAGCTGATGTACCCCACAGCAAATGCCCCAAGATCATGGGCTCCCCCCTTTTTTTCTATTTTAAATACTAGTATTTGTGTGTGCGCGCACACACACACACACCACAGTACATGTGTGGAGAATAGAGGACAACTTTGGGGAGTCAGTTCTCTCTACTGTGAGTCCTTAGGCTCAAACTGAGGTCATCAGTCTTGGAGGCAAACACCTTTCCTTCCTAAACCAACTCACCAATCCCAAAGGTTCATTCTTTTTCAAAAATTGAATTTCATTTTTTAATGAAAAAGTTTATCTATCCTTTCTCCCAGGTCACCTTCATCACAGCCTGTGCAGGTCTGAAGCCCTGGCCTCCAGCTCACATTCTAGAGCAGCTTGGGTCTACCACGTAGCCTCTGTCTGTCTTCATATTGGACTACTCTTAAGGACTTTAGCTCCCAGAACTGAAAACCTAGTTTAGCATCATGTTCTCAGATTCTGGAACAGTTGAGGAACCTGAGGAGCACCAGCAGGTGGTCCCTGAACCACTGAAGGGCCAGAGAGAAACTCGGGTGATTCTCAGCCTGGGCCCTGCACTCCTCAGACTGCCCCTGTGGAGACCAGTCAGCTCAGAGACAAGTGGTGCCTACCTGTGCTGAAACAGTGATGAACCCTGAATCTTGTAGCACACCAAAGAGCCAAGTGGTACCTACCAGTAAAGAAGCAGTGATGGCATCTAAATCTAAGTCTAAATCCAAATCTAAATCTTTGCCCCAGAACTCAAGGGCAAATCTTGGAAAAGACACACCTTTCCAATTGGGAGAGCCCAGTGAGGCAGTTGCTATGAATCAGCAAGGTGTGCCTGCTGACCGGACTAAATCCCCTGCAGTCTCTCGGCTGATGAAGCTCAACACCCAGGAGACCTCCCTCTCTGGTTCCCAGGGGAGAGCAGTCTCTGGCAGCAAGGAGACAGTCCACAAAGAATCCGGCCTGGTGGAGACCTTGAGTGGTAGGGAGACTTTTGTGACCTATACTGCAGCCTTGTGTGAAAGTCTGAGGAAGAGGTCTGGTGATAATCAAGATGTTCTCTCTGAAAGAAAGCCCGCATCTCCTGAAGGGAGCCATGTAAGGTCCTTCAGTGGTGAACAGACCCGTGATGAAGACCATGTAGTTACTTCTGTGTTGGACCAGACCGCCCAAGAGGAGCACCACCAAGAGATGCCTGTCACTGGGGACCAGACCTTGGACTCCAATCAGAGGGCACCTAGAACATGTGAGGGGTGTTCCCGAGAGCATTCAGTGCCAATTTTGATGTGGGTCCCCGACCTCACTATCGCCAAGTTCACTTTTCTTAATACTTGTGGGTGTAGGCACGAAATTCCACCTTTTGCCGTGACTCGCCAGTGTGACAGGAAGAAAAACCTCTACAGGAAAAAAGGCTGAATCTAAGCATCACCTGAGAAAGCCCAGTGGTGCCCAGCCACACTACTCGGGCCAGCTGGTATCCTCTCATGCTCAGGATGTCTGCACAGGTCAGAAGCCAGCACCCAGTGCTGAAGGTGGCAGTGATCCTCAGGTGGTTTCAGGTGGATCGCCAGGCCCCTCCCATTCTCCTTTGACCCCAAGACAACCTCCAGAAAGCATGCCAGATTCTCCTGTGGTCCAGAGACAGCGTCCCCAGGAAAGATCAGACTCCAAGTCCCAGAGCCCTGTGTCCAAGAAGAAGCCTCCCAGTTGAAGCCTGACTCCTGCCTGCCAAGATTGTGGGAAACCTTACACAAAGCCTTTACAGCTCAGAGACCGTATGAGGAAACACCCTGGGGAGAAGCGTTATGTGTGCAATGTACCTGGATGCCCGTGGAAATTCACGTGCTCTGATTCCTTCAGTAGACACAGGAGAAGCCACACTGGGGTACTGACCTCCCAGTGAATCCTCTGCAACTGAATGTTTGCCAGATCTAACACCTGAAGCAGCATGTGAGATGCCATTCCCAAACATCCATCACTGCAACCTGACTGCCAATGAAGAACATCTTCCCCAATTAAAGTTTATTCCTTCTACCCACAACTTGGAGAATGAACCCCTGCTTGCTGTCACTGTTGTTTTTAAATGCAAAACTAATAAAAATCATGATTATGAGACAATTAAAAAAAGTTTATTTGCCGGGCGGTGGTGGCGCATGCCTTTAACCCAGCACTCGGAAGGCAGAGGCAGGTGGATCTCTCTGAGTTTGAGGCCAGCCTGGTCTACAAAGCGAGTACCAGGAAAGGCGCAAAGCTACACAGAGAAACCCTGTCTAGAAAAACAAAACAAACAAAAAAAAAAAAAAAAAGAAAAGAAAAAAGAAAAAGAAAAAAAAGAAAGAAAAAAGAAAAAGAAAAAAAAGAAAGAAAAAAGAAAAAGAAAAGTTTATTTATTTATTTATTTACTTGTTTATCTTTTTAATATGTATGAGTGTTTTGCCTGGATGTATAAGTGGGCATCAGATCCCTGGGACTGGCCTTACAGTTGTGAGCCACCCTGATAGCTGTAGAAATTGAACTGGGTCCTCTGGAAGAATTATCAGTACTCTTAACTGCTGAGCCATCTCTCTGGCCCCAAAGGCTTTCTTCTTGACAAAAGGGTTATGAGATGTTTATAAAAATAGCCCAAGTAGGGCAGGCGAGGTGGCTGGGTGGGTAAAGGCTTGCCACGGAGCCTGACAACCTGAATTCAATCCCCAGGAGCCACGTGGCAGAAGAAGAGAACGGGCTGCTATTCATCGTCCTCTGTCCTCCCCTTATGTGCCATTGCATGTGAGTACACACACACACACACACACACACACACACACACACACACACACAATTAAGTAATAACATTGTGAAGCTCTGATTATAACAAATAAGGTAACCGAGGCCTCACAGCGGCGGGGGGTGGGAGGGGTGGGTGGGAGGAGATACTTCAAACCAGGTTTCGCCCTGACAGGGTGGTCATGCATGACTATAGTCCCTGTACTCAGAAGGCTGAAGCAGGAGGATTGCAGGTTCGAGGCCAACCTGAGTTACACAGAGAGTTCAAAACAAAAATAGGACCAGCCCAGGGCTGGAGAGAGGCTTGGTGGTTAAGAGCACTTGCTGTTCTTCCAGAGGACCAGAGTTCAGTTCCCAGCACCTACATCAGGTAGCTCCAGGTGATCTAGCACCCTCTTCTGGTCTCTGTGGGAACCTGTATTCACTTGTATAAACACACACTGACATATAAATAAAAATAAATTAAAAAAATTATTTTTATTTTACGTGCATTGGTGTTCTGCCTCTATGCATGCATGCCTGTGTGAGGGTGTCAGATCTTGTAGTTACAGACAGTTGTGAGCTGCCATGTGGGTGCTGGGAATTGAACCCGGGTCCTCTGGAAGAGCAGTCAGTGCTCTTAACCGCTGAGCCTAAAAATAAATCTTAAAAATGAAACCAGGCAACGAACAAAAGGCATGATCACATGCTTCAGTCGGTGCAGAACCACTCGGACAAACACTAACTAGAGTAAAGTGAGGCTGAAGGTCGGGGTTCCAGAAGCATCCGGCTCTGGGTTCCAATCCTAAACTCAAAACTGTGCTGCTGTGGGAGCTTCCAGACCTCAGGTCCCTGCAGTATTTAGCACAGCACAAAGAGCTCAGAATGCAGGAGGTTCTTGCTCATTGTCTGAGAAACACGGCAGGCACAGGCCTTGCAGAGCTGTGGCTGACCTCTCAGCTTACCTCCAAGTCTCACAGTATATCAAGATCACAAACTCAGGAAACACTGTGTCCTACCTCATAGCAATCGCTACAGAAAAAGGACCTCGTCTGCAGGAACATCTGTCAGCTGCAAGAAGGTCATAGCCTTCCCAGGGTCTGACAAAACCCTCTCCAGGCTAGCACCTGCACAGTGACACCTGGGGCTCCCCCACAGGCAGTTCCTAGTCTCCCCTTCCCATCCTCTGCATTCCTGTGACACTGGGAATCGAACCCAGGACCTTGTGCATGGTAAGCAGGCACAGGCACTTTGCCACTGAGCTACATCATCCTTGAGGCCCCTGTCACTTTCTTAAACATTAATACATAATGCAATTTTTTTTCCACTTTTGCAGGAGTCAGTATTTGCTGTAGAAATTAGGGAGAATACAGAAAAATGTAAAAGTAAAATCCTGTGATACATAGATAAGCCTGGAATATGGCAGCCTATATTATATACCTGTGTAGCCATATTTGGAACTGGAGTGTTCTGTATGGCTTCTAACATCTTAATTTCTCAGACATTATGAATATTTATTACTTCACATTAATTGGTCTGTGAATATGTTAATTATAATGATTTAAGTGAAACATTCTGGGGATAAACTTGGTTTTTTAATCTTACTGTGAGGTAAGATTATTTCTTTAAAAATTATTTTCGTTGGGCGGTGGTGGCTCATACCTTTAATCCCAGCACTCGGGAGGCAGAGGCAGGCGGATCTCTGTGAGTTCGAGGCCAGCCTGGTCTATAGCGCGAGATCCAGGAAAGGCGCAAAGCTACACAGAGAAACCCTGTCTCGAAAAACCAAAAAAAAAGAAAAGAAAAGAAATTATTTTCTAGGGGCTAAAGAGATGGCTTAGTGGTTTAAAGCACTTACTGTTCTTCCAGAGGACCTGGGTTTGACTCTTAGCAACCACGTGATGGCTTGTAACCATGTGCAACTCCAGCTCCCGGGGAAGCCAACATCTTCTTCTGACCTCTTGGAGCATCAGGTACACACATGGTACATATATGTACATGCAGGCAAAGCATTCATACCCATAAAATAAATAACGTAAAAAAAATTTGTTTTAATTGTATGCATATTACTGTTTTGTCTGTCTGTCTGTCTGTGTATTACATGTGTCTGGTACCTAAAGAGGCCAGCACAGGACTGTGAATCCTCTGGAAATGGAGTTACAGATGGTTGTGAACCACCATACAAGTGCTCAGATTCAAACCTGGGTTCTCTGGAAGAGCGTCCAGTGAATGGATCCATCATTTCAGCCCCTTAATTCTATTTTTGATTTTTTTGTTTTTGTTAAGACAGGGTCTCATGTAGCCCAGGCTGGCTTTGAACGGCTGTGCAGCTGAAAATGAACTTGAATTCATGATTCTCCTTCCTCTACCTCCCAAGTGCTGGGATTACAGGTGTGAAGTACCATACCCAATTTTCTTTTCTTTTCTTTTTTTTTTTTTATTTTAAAGACAGGTCCTGGCTGGCCTGGAACTCACTCTGTAGATCAGCCTGCCTTCAAACTCAGAGATCCATCTGTCTCTGCCTCCCAAGTGCTGGGAGTAAAGATATATGCCACCATGTCTGACATTATTTCTGTTTTTTAAGATATATTTTAGTTTTAATCGTGTGTGTGTGTGTGTGTGTGTGTGTGTGTGTGTGTGTGTGTGTATTAGGATGTGGATGTGAGCACAGGCGCCCATGGAGCCAGAAGAGGGTGAAGGATTGAAGGATCTCCTGGATCTAACCTAACCTGAGCTACAGGCAGTTGGCAGCCACTCCACCTTGGAGCTGGGAACAGAACTCCTGTCCTCTGGAAGAGCAGTACATGGTATCAATCACAGAGCCACCTCTCTAGCCCCTTTATTTCTATTTTTGATGATCAAATTATGTTTTATGAGCACTCTGATTTACAAGAGCTTGAGCAAGGGTGAGGTGGAGCCCAGGGCAGGACATTTACAACCAGAAAGCACAGGAGGCAGCTTCGTGGCGATTGCGAAGGATGGACCTGACTCTAAAGACTGCTATTACACGAAGCCATTCGCTCATCTGAAAGAAGTGGAGCCTGGTGTGGCAGTGCATGCCCATCCTCCAAGGCCCGAGGAGCTCATCTTCCAGACCAACCTGGACCACATAGTGAGACTCTATGCCAAACAGAAGCAAGCTCTCTTGGAGTACAACAGTGGCCAAGGCAGTCAGTGAACAGAGAGAAAAGCCTAAGGACCCAGAAGGGAAGAGTTGAAGAGTGGGCCATATCCCAGTCCCCAAAAGGTGCTCCACCCATCCTGGGAAGACCACTCGCAGTGCTGAGGGTGGGACACACCAAGAGGATAATGTAGGCCTTGAGGATGGAAAGCTAAGTCCTTGTGAGGTGCCAGCCTGAACGGTGGTCACTCAGCTTTACAGCACATGCCTACTCTTCCCAATTCAGGTTTGTTTACATTTTTAATTTTTTTGAGACAGGGTCTCATGTAGACCAAGCTGGCCACCAACTTGCTATATAGTAAGCATGACAGATGACATGGAACTCTTGACCCTCATGCTCCTACTTCCCCAATGCTATGACCATTGCTATGGGCTTCCATGCCTGGCCCACCATGAGCTTCACCAGCTTGTTTCCAGGCAGATTACAGACTTCTCTTCATTGTATGATCTATGAACACACATGTCAGTCCCTGCTACCCAGTGATGCACACCCTGGACTCAAACAGCTCTCCTGAGCAATTAAAGTGAACTTTCACCATTTCAGGCTGTCGCTATAAAAATCACGAGCTGACAGGAAGCACAGGCCCGGGCATGGCACCAACGGAGGCAAATGGGGGTGTGTTTACAGGAGGCTGGAGCATGTCAGGCTCTTAGGGAAAGAGTCTAGCCTCCTGTAAGTTCAACCACAATTTTAGAAAGCAGAATTAAGAACACGTATGAGCCGGGCGATGGTGGCACACGCCTTTAATCCCAGCACTCGGGAGGCAGAGCCAGGCGGATCTCTGTGAGTTCGAGGCCAGCCTGGGCTACCAAGTGAGTTCCAGGAAAGGCGCAGCAAAGCTACACAGAGAAACCCTGTCTTGAAAAACAAAAAAACAAAAAACAAACAAACAAACAAAAGAACATGTATGAGCTCAGAAAGCATGTCACCAAAGGATGTGTCCCAAAAAGCAATTCCTAGGAATTTCTTTGGAGTCAGGTTGTTATACAGTGTAGATCAGGCTACCCTCAAATTCACTGTGTAGCTGAAGAAAACTATAGATTTTTTTGTTTGTTTTGTTTTTTCTATGTGGCCCTGGCTGTCCTGGAACTCATTCAGTAGCCCAGGCTGGCCTCAAACTCAGAGATCTGCCTGCCTCTGTCTCTCAAGTGGTGGGATAAAGGGGTATGCCACCACTGCCTGGTAACTTCGAACTCTTGGTCCTCACTCCCCCACCTCCTTAGTGCTGGGATTATAGGCATGTGCCACCACACAGCTTCATGCAATACTGGGTATGACACCCAAGAACCTGGATATGCCAGGTAAGCCTTCTCTCAGATGGGTTGCATCCCCAGGAGGACCTACGTCTTAGGAATGTTTCTGGTGCATTTTAGGTTGAAAGGTCTAGCTGTCTAGCACAGAACCGTGGCTGCACCTCACGAGTCTCTGAGAACACTCTGTGTATGGAAGCTTGCACTGGACTCATCCAGAATGACAGATCTATGGAACATTATTTTTCTGGCTAAAAACATCAGCTCAGAGGCCACGCGAGGGCCAGTGCTGCTGTGGTGGCTGGGACACAGGCCATGTATATACCGGTGTGATGTGTCAGTAATGGCCAGGGCAGAAGGTGAGGGGACAGCTGCTGCCTCGTCAGGCCGGCGGCTTCTCTCACGCTCCCTGAGCAGCATGCCTTTGGCCACGGCAGGGCAAAGGTCAAATGTGCCTTGTATTTCTTCTGCCCGGGACCTCCACCTCATACCATATCATAGTTAGCCAGTGAAGGTTTCATCCCCGCCCACCTTCAAGTCCCAGCCAAGATATCGTTGGTTTTTGTGTTTGTTTGAGACAGGGTTTCTCTGTGCAGCTTTGGAGCCTGTCCTGGATCTCACTCTGTAGCCCATCCTAGCCTCGAACTCACAGAGATCCAACTGCCTCTGCCTCCTGAGTGCTGGGATTAAAGGCGTGCGCCATCACCACCCGGCCAAGATATCATTGTTTATGTGACTCTTGCTGATCTAGGGACAAAGTCACTGTGCCCCGGGTTAGGAGAACACAAGAAGTTCATCACTAGCAAAGGTGGAGGGCTGTAAAGAACCAACCGGTTAAACAAGGACAATGGCCAGGACCTTAGGTGGCCATTAGAAAAAGGTTCTACAGACTAATTCATGTGGGGAAAATGCCTCTGGTAGAGCACCAGAAAACAGCCATATGCAATATATTCCCAGATTTAGGGCTGGAGAGGAGGCTACGTGGTTAAGAGCACTTGCTGATCTTCCAGAGTACTGGAGTTCAGTTCCCAGCACTCATGTGGGCAGCTCACGACTGTCTGTAACCTCAGCTCCTGGGGATCTGATAGATGAGGCAGGATGCTGGTATATGTGTGGCATGCATTTTCTCTCTCCCTCTCTCTCCCCTCCACCCCCACACACCAAAAATATTGAAAAAAAAAGGGGTTTCTAGATTTATAAAAATAGTCACCCTCATCTATATGACATATGTGGGGAAAAAATCAGGATATTTCTTTCTTTCTTTCTTTTTTTAAAATCTTATTCATTCTTTGAGAATTTCACCCAATGAATTTTATAGAGGCTATTTCTTAATGGTGATCTTAGAAGCAATTTCCAAATTCCTTCCTACTGCTTTAAAATTTGAAACTTAGTCTTAAACTGCAATGATAAGAACAATTAGGTTCCACGGTGGACTTGCAAATGTTTGCCATCTGGGGATTGTATCACTTCTACCTTTCTCGCCCAAATAACATCTGACCTCTGCTTGAACCTCTCCAGTAATGAGGAACTCACTACTCTTCCTCCCCCCCCCCATTCTGCACAAGAAATGAAAATCTGGCCCCCTCAGCTTCTCCCAGTGACCAAGACCTTGCGTCCCAGCTCCACAGAGAACAGATTAATTTACTCCTTGAGAACAAAGGTTCCGAGGCTACACGTCCCTGCACCTGCCCCCTCAGCAAGCATTAATGTCCGTTGTCCTCACAAACTCCTTTGCTTCTTTTGGTGTGCCGCAGGCAGTGACATCCTTAGATCCCAACTTTAATTCTATGTCTCACCACGTGCCAGTCAGGCCATTGGGTCTTGAGTACACTCAACCTCTCATCGACTTTGGAGAACAAACCTAGACCCAGGAGCCAATGTTGTGTCTATCTCACACTGAACCCAAGAAGCTGAGTTGCTGGCAAGGTCACTCAGGCAGATCTGAGAACTAAGGCAAGACCACAGACCTCAGAACTCAGTGGAGTTCGTGCACAGATGTCTGCCAAGTTCTTTTAGATGACGTTTTGTGTATTTATTACATTCAAACATGTCTCTCTCTCTCTCTCTCTCTTTTTTTCTCTCTCTCTCTCTCTCTCTCTCTCTCTCTTTTTCTTTTTTCCAAGACAGGGTTTCTCTGTGTTGTTTTGGTGCCTGTCCTGGATCTCGCTCTGTAGACCAGGCTGGCCTCGAACTCACAGAGATCCACCTGCCTCTGCCTCCTGACTGCTGGGATTAAAGTTGTGCACCACCACCGCCTGGCATCAAATATGTCTTATTATGTGTGTTTGGGGTGACTCAGTGGGTAAAGCCGCCTTCTGACAACACTAACAAACTGATTTTGATCCCCAGAAAGGAGAGAACCAACTCTTGAAAGTTGTTACCTGACCTCCACACATGAAGTGGCATGTGTGTGCACACAGACACATAGACAGACAGACAGACAGACAGACACACACACACATGAAAAATACATGAAAAAAAGTATGTACATAGAACATGAAAGAAGGATCCTGTGTAGGGGGAATGATTTTTTTTTGTTGTTGCCATTGCTTGTTTTTTAGTTTAGTTTTGTTTTTGAGACAAGGTCTCACTGGATAGCTAGCTCTGGCTGGCCTGAAATTTGCTATGTAGACCAGGCTGGCCTTGAGCTCACTGTAGCTGAGGATGACCTTGAGCTTTAGATCTTCCTACCTCACCTTCCAAGTTCTGGGATTAGAGGCATCTACCATGATGCCCAGTTTGTGTGGTGCTGTGGATAGAAGCCAGGTCTCTATCCCTGAGCTACATCCCCAGTCCCTATTCCCAGGATATCAGCATGTCCTGAGACAGCAGTGACTTAGTCCCAGGAGGGGCCTCTCGGTAAGGTCTAGAGGGCCTGGTCAGTCAAGCCACAGAGCACAGAGCTCATCAAATCCTTGGATCTGACCAGGCAGTGGTGGCACACGCCTTTAATCCCAGCACTCTGGGAGGCAGAACCAGGCAGATCTCTGTGAATTCAAGGCCAGCCAGGTCTACAGAGTGAGCTCTAGGACAGGCACCAAAGCTATGCAGAGAAACCCTGTCTCAAAACAAAACAAAACAAAACAAAACAAAACAAAACAAAACAATCCTTGGATCTGTGTGTGGGAGGTACAAGGGAGGTCCTAACCATCTGGATCCTGTCCCAAGCCTGGCAAGTTCTCATAAAGACTGGCATTGCTACCAGCCACCCCACTCTGCGCAAGCCCAACATCCTGGGCTTTCTGCAGCTCGGACTTCCCTTGAGTCCTTGGCTTTGATTGGGGGAACTCTTGCCAAGCTTCCCCACCCAAGAAGCCTTCCTCTCAGTCTGGGAGGCTCTCCTGCTGCATGCTGGGCTAAGCTCTGGCCTGCCTCCCAGTTGGCCCTTACTGCACTTCTCAGCACCTGCTCCATGCTCTGCACAAGGCAGTGGAGGGTGTGTGTGTGTGTGTGTGTGTGTGTGTGTGTGTGTGTGTGTGTGTATGACAGGCTAGATGGCATGTGAAGAAAACCAGTCATATACGCATATGTATATGTATATATGAAACAGGGTCTCTCTCTATAGTTCTGTCTGTCCTGGAACTTGTATGTAGACCAGGCTGGCCTCAAACTCACAAAGATCCACCTGTCTCTATCTCCTGAGTGCTGGGATTAAAGTTGCCACCTCATCCAGCAAGTCTTTATATTTTTTTAATTAGGAAAAACCTTTTTAAAAAAAATTATGTGTATAAGTTTTTGCCTGCATATATTCTGTGTGCCACATGCATGCTGGTTGCCACAGAGGCCTGAAGAGGGTGTCAGATCCCATAGTACTGGGATTTAAGATGATTATGAACGGTTATGTGGGTACTAGGAACTGAACCTGGATCCTCTGGAGGAGCCAGTGCTCTTAACCACTGAGCCATCTCTCCAGCTCCCTCACCCTAGCATCTGACTCTCTGAGCCTCAGTGTCCACACCTGTAATGTAGGAATGCTTCCTTCTATAGCTCAACCTGGTTCTCAGGGCCTTCAAGAGGCTGAGTGGGAAGTGAAAATGCTCAGGGTGAGTCATTATTGTGGTCTGACCCTGTGGCCCAAGCCTCTGTTCTGGTGTCCCATCCCCCAGGGGTATTCCCAGCCTGCTGGGATGGACTGGGTGCTCAGGTCTTGACACCTGCATTAAAAATTAAGCAAAAGCACCAACCAGGAGAGGTAGGAACAGATGTAAACTTAGCCAAAAAAAGCTGCCCACTGTCCTGCTAACAGGCAGTGTGATGGACAGAACCCAGCAAACGCACACAGGTCCAGGGCAGACATGTCAGGCTGTTTGAGGCAATAAGCCTGACTGAAGGACCTTGCAGCCACTGGAAGCCAGGAATGGCAGCCCATGCCTATAATTTCAACGTCGGGGCAGCTAAGGAAAATTGAAAGTTTGAGGCCAACCTGGGCTAGGTATTGAGACTTTTTCTCAAAAACTAAACAAAAACATACAGCCTGGCATGATGGGACATGCTGGTAATCCCAGCACTTGAGAGGGAGAGGCAGGTGGATTAGTAGTTCAAGGCCAGTCTTGGCTACATATCCAATTTGTGGGCAGCCTGGGCTACATAAAACTCTGTCACAAAAAAAAGGGGGGCAAGGAGGGAGAAAAGCAAAACAAATAATAAAAAGTCATTGGAAGTGCCGGGGAGGGAGCAGAGAGCAAGAGAGAGAGACACTGGCAAAGCTGAAGACAGACGTACACAGATGACAGACAGACAGAAGAGCTGACGTTTCATTGCAAAGTTAGTCATTTTCACAAGGGGGGGGGCTGGTCAAGTGCAAGGTCTGTCCATCCCCACCGGCTGGGACGGAGGGACTGGCAGAGAGCAACAGGAAATAGGACCAGGACTCCAGGGTCCCTGTTCCCTTCTCTGGGCCTCCTGCTGTCCTCTCTGTATACATGGTCCTGGATCTAGGCTCCAACCTCCTGGGGCTTCTCAGACCTCAAGGGGCAGAAACCTGAGTCAGTCTCTTGGGCCCTAACCCAGCTTCAGGTCCCTGGGGGAGGGACAGGAAGGGAGGAGAGAGCTGCAGGAGACTACAGATCGCCTCCCTCTTTGGCCCCTCCCAGCTACCCTAAGGGCAGCCCACGCACTGCTCTGAGCTTGCAAGAGTCCCTGACCGCTTCCCAGGCTCTAAAAGGGCGCAGTGATCCAAGGCGAAACTCCGTTAAGGGGCAGGCTGTGTCTTAACAACCCTTGGGCGGACCTGGAGTTTAGGTTTCCAACAGGTCTCAAGTGATGCTAGCGCTGCAAGGCAGTGGACCACTCAGATTGCGGGCCTTAGACCTTAGCCCAAGACTCAGAGAGGTCAAGCGTCCGGTCCTCAACCACACAGTGACAGCCCCACACTTAAGACCATCTGCCACAGACACACCAGTCATCTCCGCGCCGGGACAGCCAGCAGAGATCAGCTTCAGTTTTGCCTGGGGCTGAGTGTGTCAACTCGGCTGCTGGCTGCCGGGTTGGCTCGGCGCGGGCGGGGACAGATCATCGCCGTCCCTGCACCCGGGTCTCCGTGCCAGTCCCCGATTGTTGTCCATCCGGTGTCCTCTGTCGACCCTCTGAACGCCCCCCAAGGCAGACCTCCGTGTCCCAACGCCCAGTACCTTTTCCGCGCGCTTGCAGCGGCCGGGTCGGCTGTGCCTGCAGCCCATCCTGCTTCGTGCGTCCCGCCGGCTGTGACTCTCAAGCACCCCGAGCTGCAGCCCCGCCGGCTACACGCCTGAAATGCCGGAAGAGCAGGGCCTGCGCGGGGCCGGGGCTGAGGCTGGGGCCGGGCCAGGGCAGGTGCCAGAGGCGCTCCACGCCAGGAACACCTGCAGCGGCCCGGGCGCGAGGGATCCCAAAGAGCAACAAATAGTAGTTCTCAAGATCCACTGCTGAGAATGAGCTGAAAGGGAAAAAGAATTAAAACAGGTATGGTGGTGCATAACTGTAATCCCAGTTCTGGGGAGGTGGCGTCAGGAGGATCACAAGTTTGAGGACAATCTTGGGGCATATAGGGAGTTCAAGGTCCGGCTGGGCTATATGATACCCTGTCCCTGAGGTGTAGCCAGGTCGTTTGCGCAAAATGGTTCAACTCCCAGCACCCACATCCTGTGGCTCACAACTGCGTGTAAATCCAGCTTATAAGGCTCAGAGGGTAAAGGGAGTTGCCTCCAAACCTGGCCTGGACCCACACGTGGAAAGAGAGGATGAACATGCATGCCATGGCACACACACACACTGCCCTCTCCCCATAAATAAATAAATCTAATATATTTTTTTTAAACTGAAAAGATCAATCAAGGTGATCACATTTGTAGTTCCAGCACTTGGGAGGTTGAGGCAAGGGGAGAACCACAAGCTGGAGGTCTGTTTGGGCTACAGAGTGAGTGAGACCTTGCCTTGAAAGAAAATTAATTAAAATTAAAAAGTGGGCTGACAAGATGGCTCAGTGAGTAAAATTGCTTGCTACTAAGCTGATGATTTGAGTTCAGTTCCCAGGACCCACATCATGCAAGGAGAGGGCCAACTCCTGAAGTTTGTCCTCTGACCTCCATAGGTTGGCCATGCACACGCCTGCCTGCCTCTCTCTCCCTCCTCTCTCTCTTCTCTCTTCCTCTCTCTCTCTCTCCACACACAAACACACTCAATAAATAAATAAGTGGAATAAAAATACACTTCAAGTTGGGCGGTGGTGGTGCACGCCTTTAATCCCAGCACTCAGGAGGCAGAGCCAGGCTGATCTCTGTGAGTTCAAGGCTAGCCTGGTCTAATCCAGGACAGGCTCCAAAGCTACACAGAGAAACCCTGTCTCAACCCCCACCCCCAAAAATACATTTCAAGAGTGACGGTGTGGAATGCTCTCCCAAGCCTGGTTTTTGTAACACCCTGCAAACCAATGATACCCACTTTCACAAGGCTGGGTCAATAGCTTTTCCCAGTCACAAGATCTGTGACATGCTCTCCTCTCCTCGGGACAGACACAGCAACCTTGCCAGCAGACTCGGATGCAGCAGGGACAGGGACAATAGGGTCAGAATCTGGGACAAGGAGCTCTTATCTGTCTCCTCTGAGCTACTCCCTGAGATTCTGAGAGCAGCGTATGGGAAGATAATAACAGCTTTGACAATCAGCTCTGACGAGGTCTAGATGCTGGCTAGAAAATTAGTGTCAGGTTGCAAACTCTTTGAAAAGGTGTATTGACAAGAGAGTCTCAACGGAATGAATGACACAAGACCTCCCAAAGCAGTGCCTCTCCACAGAGCATGAAACAACAGCCAGCTGGGTCCAGTGGCTCATGCCTGTAGCTCAAACACCAGCGAGGCTGAAGCGAGGAGGGGGGTGGGTGGGATATCACTGTGAGTTCCAGGCAAGCCCGTACTACATAACGAAGCCCTGTGTCTTAGTCACTTTTCTATTGCTGTGAAGAGACACCATGACCAAGGTAACTCTTATAAAAAGAAATCAAACAATCGAGGGCTGGCTTACAGTGTCAGAGGTTTAGTCCACTATCACCATGGCGGGGAGCTCGATGGTGCTGGAGCAGTTAGCAGAGAGTGCTACATCCTGATCTATCGAATTCTCCCCAGGTGCCTGCCCTGAGAGATGTCTACCAGGGTCCAGAACAGAAGCTACAAGCGGCTAAGGATTCTAATCTGAGGGCTATCAAATGAATCTAAGCACACGGAGTTCTTTAGTCCATTCACTTTATTCTTCTACGTCAAATTCTATCTACACTGCTTATTTTCTGTTCTCATCTTAGTTCCTCTCAGTCCCTCCTGCTGTTCTCTCATCATTCTACCTAGTTCTTTCCATCTCCGTCCTCATCTTTGTTCTTCTAAAAGTCAGTCCTCCCCATGCTGTGAGGAAACCAGTATATATACACAAGCAGTAATTCTTTGGCAATGCAATGCGAGGTTTGAAGTTTTCAGAGTCACAGAGAGAGGTGATAAGGATCCACACATAAAGCAATAATTCTCAGCTTCCAATTACAACCCAAAAGGGGAGTGACTAAAGGGGAGTTCTCTGGTAGGGTCAGCTAAAGGCTAAGATCAATTAGGGAATTCTAAATAGTAATTTATGTGCTCAAACTATAATCTGGAAGTGGCTAGGTAGAATGTTAGGAGTCTATAAATGTCAATAAGTCACTAGAAAAGTAAAATTGTCATCATTATTATTATCATTATTTTTGTTTTTTCGAGACAGGGTTTCTCTGTGTAGTTTTGGTGCCTGTCCCGGATCTTGCTCTTTAGACCAGGCTGGACTTCAAACTCACAGAGATCTGCCTGGTTCTGCCTCCTGAGTGCTGGGATTAAAGGTGTGCACTACTACCGCCCAGCTATCTTTATTTTCTAAAGCTCCAAAGTTTTTTCCTCTGTTCATCCCAGCTGCAGCCACTTTTTTTGGGAGGGCGGGGAAGGGGGGGGCGTATGCTCGGTTGCTAAGCAACCTACATCAGAGCATGTAGCATTTGCTTAGTAAAAGCACTTTCACTGCGACTAATTGCTAAAAGGGGAAATCTAGGAATAGCACCTGGCTGAAGAGGATTAAAACTTAATTTGCGCAAGAAATAAAACTTGGCACCTATCCCTTGCCTTACCTTGATGGCAATCTCCTTGGGTCAGTGGGAAGCAACTACCTTAACTCAGTAACTAGCAGATGGCTGAAACATCATCCCAGAAATGTGAGCAGTAAATCTCTTAAATTAGGAACTTGTGTAAATAACCTGAGTTGAAGGTAAAGAGTTGAGGATTTAATTGTTAGTGGTTGTTTTCTCTTATCTGTAAGTGAGATGAGCTAATGTTTATCTATCTGCATTTGTCCTTGGATAAAAAGGTATCTTAGCTGAAATACTTTTGTCTGGAGAATGGCCCTGGCCAGAGATGTGTTAATGAAAAATAAACACAGCTGGGGAAAGTTATCCAATCACCCCAAATGTAAAGGGAAAGTTGTGCCCATAAGATTGAGATGTAGCCGGGCGGTGGTGGCGCACACCTTTAATCACAGCACTCTGGGAGGCAGAACCAGGCAGATCTCTGTAAGTTTCAAGGCCAGCCTGGTCTACAGAGCAAGATCCAAGACAGGTACCAAAACTACACAGAAAAATCCTGTCTTGAAAAAACTAAAATAATAATAATAATAATAAAATAAAAGATTGAGTTGTAACCATGAGATTACATGTACACATTACATGGAAATGCACGGTAAATGGGGAGAATCATAGCTGTTATTGCACAAGAAATTTACAACAAGAAACAGCCAATTCATTCAAAAGGCAGTAATTCCATAATGCCTTGCATGGTTTCCTCTAACAGAACACTTAGTTCTGATAGGTTGATCTTCTGAACTCTAGTTGTCACTTACTGTATACTACCATGGTCTTTTGCTACTAGTAGCTCTCAATACTGATTTTCGGGGTGTGTGTGTGTGTGTGTGTGTGTGTGTGTGTGTAGGGTGGGGAGAAAGGGGGGGAGGGTGTAGATGTAACCAACAGTCTTATTAAATAAGAAACACAGAACCAATGTAAAAGAGAAAGCCGAGAGGTCAGAGCTCAGAGCTAAAATCTCACCCTTCCTCCTGCGGTGTCCCAGCTTCCCAAAAGAGAGCTATATCCTGTCTGTTCGTCTTTTTATAGTATTTTGTTCTGCCTTCTCATTGGTTGTAAACCCAAACACATGACTGCCTCGTCACTATCTGTATGTACAGCCCCTAGGTCTTAAAGGCGTTATGTCTCCAATGCTGGCTGTATCCCTGAACACACAGAGATCTATGGGATTAAAGGCGTGTGCCACCACTGCCACACTCTGGCTATGGCTCTAATAGCTCTGACCCCCGGGTAACTTTATTTATTAACATACAATCAAAATCACATTTCAGTACAATTAGATTACCACCACAGGAGGGACTGGGCCTGACATGGGCTTTTGAAATCTCCAAACCCACCCCCAGTGACACACCTCCTCCAACAAGGCCACACCTCCTAATCCTTCCTAAACAGTCCAGCAACTGAGAACCAAATATTCTAATATGGGAACTTATAGGGGCATTCTCATTCAAATCACTACAGAGATGTTGTACATGTTTAATTATTTAGAAATGTAGTGGGGATTAGGGCTAACAAGTTGCAGGGCAAAGGGGGGGGGGGGGGGGGGGAGGGGGGGGGGGGGCCTGGTGGTGTTGAATGACGTGCAGAGCTCAGAGACACGCTGACGAACACTTTTTTTTTTCATAAGTATCCATTATCCCTCAGTGACCCCACCCACACAGTGGAGGAGAGAACTGACTTCCCCCATAAGCTGTCCTCTGACTTCTACATGTACCTTGTGGTTCAGAACGCCCTAGTGACTGACCTACAGCATGCTGTTTTGTTTTGTTTTGTTTTTTAAAAAGATGTTTGTTTTATGTGTATGAGTGCTTTGCCTGTGTGTGTGTGTGTGTGTGTGTGTGTGTGTGTGTGTGTGTGTATACTGCTTGCATGCCTGGTATCTGTAGAGGTCAGAAGAGCGCATAAGATCCCCTGGACCTGGAGGTAGGGATGGTTGTGAGCTGCATGTGGACACTGAGAAGTGAATCTGGGTCCTCTACAAGAGCAGCAAGTGCTCTTAACTGCTGAGCCATCTCTCAAGCCTCCTTCTTTCTTTCTATTAAAAAAGCATTCTGGCTGGGCAGTGGTGGCACACGCCTTTAATCCCAGCACTCGGGAGGCAGAGGCAGGCGGATCTCTGTGATTCGAGGCCAGCCTGGGCTACCAAGTGAGTTCCAGGAAAGGCGCAAAGCTACACAGAGAAACCCTGTCTCGAAAAACCAATGAAAAAAAAAAAAAAAAAAAAAAAAAGCATTCTGGGTGGTGGTGGTGCACGCCTTTAATCCCAGCACTTGGGAGGCAGAGACAGGTGGATCTGTGTAAGTTCAAGGCCAGCTTGGTCTACAGAGCGAGTTCCAGAACAGCCAGAGCTGTTACACAGAGAAACCTTGTCTGAACGACCCCTGAAAGCATTATTTTTATTATCATCATTATCATAAAGATTATTATAATAAAGAGTTATTATTATAATGATAAATGCAATACTTTTAATAAATGTAGTTTTATAATTGTGTGTGTGTGTGAGAGAGAGAGAGGTGGAACAACTTGAGGGGGTGGGCCAGTTCCCTCCTTTGGTCATGTGGGTACTGGGGATTGAAGGTCATCAGCCTTCGTGACAAGTTCTGTTACCCAGAGAGCCATATCACTGGCCCACGTTTTTGCCTTTTTTTTTTTAGACATGTGTTCCAGGCTGGCCTCAAAATCACTATGTAGCCAAAGAGAACCTTGAACTTCTGATCCTCCTGCCTCTACTTCCTGAGTGCTGGGCTGACAGGCACGCACCATCATATCTGATTCCCAAGTCTTCTACGTTGTCAACAGAAGCTGGGAATTTTTCATGTAAAATGTAGAATAATGGTCTCCATCTCTGTCTGTCTGTCTGTCATGCACACTCCCATCTCTACCTCCATCTCCACCACACACGCTGAACCAAATGCTTGGAGGAAGTATCTTCGCATCTGGTCCAGGTGGACAGATGATGGATCGGGGCATGGAAAAATACCACGGGAGCAGAAGGAATGACTAAGTTTGTCTGGGAGCGTGAAGGTTGGGCAGCTGCCCCGGCGCGTGATGGCTGCACCAGGCTCTGCAGTTTAAGCATGGGCTCTTCTCATCCGTCTTGGAAAGAGCATTTCTCAGCCAGTCGCTGAGAGGCATTTTCAGTGGCCTGGTGTGGCCCGAGTGCTGGGCAAACGAGGTATGTGGGGAAGACACAAGCAAACACCCAGTGGCCTTGGTGATCCGGGTGAACTGTTTTGACTTTATCTTGTAGGCAAGGGCAAGAAGCATCAGATGGGGATTATGCAAGGTCACCGGGGAGGAGGGCACGGAAAGCACTGGCTCGGAGTGGTGGGGCAGTCACTTGAATGGTTCTAGAGGGAGTTGGTGGGGGTGCAGAAGGACCGCCTCCCCCAGGTCCACTCAGACCCTGTGCTGGCTGTTGAGCTCCCAGAACGCAGGCGCTGGAGCACTTCTCTTGGCTCTCAGCCTGAGAGGCGTAGCCAGCCAGGATATTGTGGTTACTGGGGCCTCTGGTTACAACACGTTTATTTTTAAAAAACATTGCAGTATCGCTTTAATCAGGGCCCTGGATAGGATCTAAAGACAGTAGCAGGGACCAGACCCTGGGGGGCAATTCTTAATGAAGTAACTGCACAGGGAGGAAGCCTTGGCATCCCGGGTAGCTGGGGGACCCCCAAGTTCAGGTACAGTTTGAAAACTGGGCAGGGTTGCAAGAAGCAGCCCCAACCCTGCCTCTTGAAGACACTCGTGTGTGTGTGTCTGTGCCCATGAGTGCCCAGCTGTGGAACCAGAGGACATCCTGGGCCGTCATTCCTCAAGCACTTTTTACCTTACTTTTTGAGGCAGGGTCTGGAACTGGCCTGAAACTGGCCAAGGAGGCTGGGCGGGCTAGGATCCACCCATCTCTCCACCTACTTAGTGCTAGGATTATATTATAACCCACCACCCTCAGCTTTTTAAAACATGGGTGCTAGAGATGGAATTCGGGTCCCTATCCCTGTGTGGAAAACTTTACTGCCTGAGCTATTTGCCTGCACCCACTTTTTTTTTTTTTTTAAGACAGGGTCTTTAAGTGCAGGTTTGGATGGCCTAGAGTGCACATATTGGATGGAGCCTTCTCTGCCTTCTGAGAGCTGGAATAACAGTCACGCACCACCAGGTACCCTTGAACCAGGGACCTTTGATGGAAATGCAGCATCTCCCAAGCTGTCTGGGAGGAGCAGAAGGTAGAGAGGTGGGGAATGTGGCCCCATCCCCGAACCCACCGCCTAAGATTGTCCAACCTGTTATTGATTCAGGGGTGTGCTCTAACAGAGAGTGAGTACCCACTGAGGTGTGCAAGCAGAGGTAACACAGGTCAGCACTGTTCATAAAACTATGCAAGGGGGCTGCTTGGGGAGGGGTCCCCAGGGAATGGATAATCAGAGCCATTTAATTGGGATTGGAGAGGCTTTTGTGTTTGGTCCCTTTTCAGAGGTAGATAGATATTCCTCCTTAAATGAGTCGGAGCCGGCCTTCCAGAGAAGTTCATTCTTAGGCCTAGGGGGATGGTTTAGTGTAGAAAGTACTTGCCATGTGAGCATGAGGACCGGAGTTTAGATTCCCCTGCACTCACACAGTCCTAGTTTGCTTTTTAGCTGTGACAAACGCCACGACCCAAAGCAGCCTGGGGAGGAAAGGGTTTGTTTGGCTTACACTTCCAGGTAACAGTCAGTCGAAAAGGGAAGCCAGGGCAGAAGCCTGCAGGCAGGAACTGAAGCAGAGGTCACAGAGGAAGCTGCTTGCATGGCTTGCTAAGTTTGCTTCCTTGGACAACCCAGAACCACCTGCATCAAGTTGGGCCCTGCCACATTAATCGGTAACCAAGAAAATGTCCCCATCCATGTGCCTTACTAACCAATCCGATGGAGGCGTTTTCTCAATCGGGGTTCCCTCTTCCCAGAGGTCTCTAGCTTGTGTTAAGTTGACAAAAAACTAGCCAGCACGCACGCATGTGAATGCCCTGTGAGTGTAGCAGTTGCCTGTAATTTCAGCGCTTAGAGATTGGAGACCAGTGCTCTTAACCATGAAGCCATCTCTCCAGCGCCCTCCTTTTCATTTCAGAGAGCGCTGGTGATGGAATTCAGCACATCAAGAAGAAGGCACAGCAGAGTTCATGGTGGCCACCACCCTCACGTGGGGACTGACCAGGGAGCCACAAAAGCTCCTGCAGAAAGGTGGAGCCAGGCTATAACCCTCAAGCCTATCACCCAGCTAGCCACTTTCTCCAGGCCTCACAGCCCGAAAGGTCCACAACATCCCAAAACAGGGCCGATGGCTGGGGAACAAATGTTCGAACATTTGATCCAGTTGGGGACATTTCAGATTCAAATCATAGCAGCATCCAAGGACCACGCCCTAGAGGCTCTACTGTGTTTGGTTCCTAGCAGAAACTGTCTGAGAGAGAGAAAGAGAGAGAGAGAGAGAGAGAGAGAGAGAGAGAGAGAGAGAGAGAGAGAGGAGGGGGAGGGGCCAGCTTGGGTTTCAAGAGGGTAAGTCATTTAGAGTCATCCAGGGGATTTGAACCCAGATCTGTAGTATTCCATGAGTTGAGCTCTAAGTCACCAGAATAAGAAGGGACAGCATCCCGTGGTCCTCTGAATGTTTCTTTGCGGGACCCTGGGGGAAAGAGGAGTGCCAATGTCGGTGGAGAAGGAAGCCAGGTTGTACAGTGTCATGGCACTAAGGACAGCCAGCAAGGGCTGCTATTTCTAGCCTTCCAGAAAGGATTGAAAGCGGGGGTGGGCAGGGCAGAGCAATGGTAAGAGGAGCCGGAGACCCCTCCAGCCCGCAGCCTCCAGCTCACCCTGTCACCAGCTTGCCCGCCTGCCTGATGTCTAAATAAGGTCGAGGCTCACTGTAGCAGCTAAAAATAAACTCTACTCCCGATCCTGCCTGGCGACCTCCCCAGCCCACAGGGCTCTGGGTGGTAGCGTTAATTCCAAATATGCGAGGAGAAAGACCAATTCCACGATTAGCCAATTAGAGCAAGCTTTAGTATAGAGGTGACCCCTAAATCGGGATTAGAGAGAACAGCCCAGGGGCTAGCTTTTTGAGGTCCCTTTTACAGGGAAGAGCCACCAGCTTAATAGGAAACAGCTGTAAGCGTGTTTACAAGGGCGAGATAATTGGCTGTTAGAAAAGTATAATGAAAACACAAGAATGAAAGCAAAATGCACATCATGTAAGTGAGGAGGCATACACCATGGGGTAGGTGGTCACGGTGTAGATCAAGGAATCCTGAAAACATTTTGTAAGGCAAAGCGTAGTCGTACATCATGGGGTCATGAGTTCAGTGTAGGATTAAAACTATGTTTGTTTGGTTTTGGTTTTTTGAGACAGGGCTTCTTAGTGTAGCCTTGGCTGTCCTGGAACTCGCTCTGTAGACCAGGCTGGCCTCAGATCCACCTGCCTGAGCCTTCTGAGTGCAGGGATTATAGGCGTGCACCACCACCGCCCAGTTTAAAAACATGTTTTGCACGGTACACCAGGTTTAGGAAACAGAAACTTATTCGTAATTAGAAATAGAAACCTACTCTTGTAGGGTATGGGGACAATGTGGCTCCTGTTCAGGTTCACAGTGGGACTAGCTTTCTGAAGCCCATCCTTGCATCCTTGTGGGGGCTGTAGAACCAGTTCTCCTTGAGGACTGCAGTATCAAGAGGACCAGAGAACCAGGACCCAAAGTCAGAAGTTGAGGGTCTCTTCCCGAACTTGAGTAAGCATCCCTTTCCTTCACTGAGATTTTTAGAGTCCATCTGTCCTATGGATCTTTTTCAGTTCATGAAGTCTTTCATGAAGATTGCCATTAGCTGCTCACCCTTAACGCTTGGAGAGTGCATGTAAGAGTCCAGGTTTCCTCATTCGCCTTGAAAATCCCCTAGGCCAGTGTGCTTCTGTAGAGAAGGAACGAGTTGGGTCGCGGGCGCCCCTGCTGGAAAAGTGGAGTGCACTGCAGGCAGCTGTGAGCGGACGTGAATCCCTGCATCCCTGAGGTCGACAGAAGATGCTGCTCCTGCTGGGGCACTATTGTGCAATCTCAGAGTCGGATGCCCTGGTATTGCCCTCCCTGGCAAATGCGTGCGGAATGAATGAATGAGACGGGCTGTATAAGTGCTCTGGAAACTGTAGAAGGTCCTCAAAGGGTTTATGACTGTGGACTGGTAAATTGATATAGTCTGTCTTGGAACCTGGCTCTCAAGGCTTAAGAAAGGACTTCTTTTTTCTTTCTTTCTTTCCTTCTCTTCCTCCTTTCTTTCTTTATTCCTTCCTTTTTCTTCTTCTTTTTTTTTTTTTTCATGGTCCATCCTTGTCCTGAAACTCACTCTGTAGACAGGCTGACTGGAACTAGATCCAAGCCTCCCGAGTGCTGGGATTAAAGATGTGTGTAGCTTGAGTTTTTCTGCCTTGCCCACAGTCGACAAATCTCTGTCACCGCCAGTCCCAGCCGCTCAGACCCACCATAAACACAGACTTTTTGCTTACACTGTTGGCTGCGTTTGTTAACTATTTTATTCTTAGTAGCATTTCTCTTATCCTTCCGTCTTCTTTCGTCTTCCTCTGCTGTCATCGCTGGCCTTCTTCTCTTCTGTCTTTTTTTCTCCTCTCTTTATCCCCTTCTTCCTCCTCCACTCATTTTTTTATTATCATCAGAACAATTGAATACAGACCATCCAGACAGAAGTGCAGACTCTAAACACTCACTCGCCATGTCCTAATCATCCTATGCGACTGCTGGTAACGCACAAAGAACCAAGGGCTCCACAGGACATAAGATATAAAGATGTGTACACACTGCCTGAAGAAGGGACTTCTTGCCGGCGTGGTGGTGCATGCCTTTAATCCCAGCACTCGGGAAGCAGAGCCAAGTGGATCTCTGTGAGTTCGAGGCCAGCCTGTTCTACAGAGTAAGATCCAGAAAAGGCGCAAAGCTACACAGAGAAACCCTGTCTCGGAAAAAAAAAAAAAAAAAAAAAAAAAAAAAAAAGAAAAGAAAAAAAAAAAAAAAAGAAGGACTTCTTAACACTCAATCCAACTTTTTGTTTTTTGAGGCAGTTTCCCTGCATAGCCATGACTGTCCTGGAACTTGTTTTGTAGACCAGGTTGGCCTCAAATTCAGAGATCTGCCTCACTCTGCCTCCCGAGTGCTGGGATTAAAGGTGTGTGCCACTGCCCCCCGGGTCACTGTTACTCTTAATTGGTGAGGCAGGTGGCAGAGCCTAGGGAGTTGGGTGTTTGCCCTAAAAACATCAGCTACATGAGCCTGTCTCAGGGCTAGAGAGATGACTCAGTGACTGTTCTTCTAGAGGACCAGAGTTCAGTTCTCAGCACCCACATTGTGAAGCTCACAACTGCCTGTAACTCCAGTTCCGGGGGACTGGACAACCTCTTCTGCCTTCTTGGGCATCTGCCTACAGGTGGCACTCCCCCACCCATCTGCATCAACAAAAATAAGTTTTAAAAACAAAACCCCGTCTTAAACCAAAAATCAAGAAAAGGGCCAAGTGTGAGGTGGAGCTCATCTAGCCGGTGAGGCCTGGCTTCAATCTCTGGTACCCAAACCCCTCCTCCTCTCTACAAAGGTCCTGGGACGACTGTCCTTCCTTTGCTTTGAGCTGTGTAGCCATATAGAGTTGTGATTGGACAAAAATGGAACCCCTAACTGGAATGTCAGCAGGACCTTGCTCTGGCCTCTCTTCGGCTCCTTGGTCTACAGAAGAATTCAGAAGGCACCCATGGCATAGAGCAGTGTAGAAGACATATAGTTTACTACAGCAAAGCAAGGCACCCTCGAGAGCTGAGAGCACCACGGGACCACTGTCACTCAAGTTTTTGGAACAGGTGCTCTGAAGGGTGTTTTTCTGTTTGGGTGATTGACAGGCCCGTTTGGATTAACCCTCAAGGGAGGCACAATGGTATGTCCTTTTTGTTTGTTTGTTTGTTTTGTTTTTCAAGACAGGGTTTCTTTAACAGCCCTGGCTGTCCTGGAACTCACTCTATAGACCAGGCTGGCCTCGAACTCACAGAGAACTGCCTGCCTCTGCTTCCCGAGTGCTGGGATTAAAGGTGTGCGCCACCACCATCGCCAGGCTGGCTCACTGCATTTTTAATGAGATCACGGTGCTCTGCACCCACTTTAGTTCTATAGAACAGTGAATCATAAGGATGGGAAGCTGCTGGAATCTTCCAGGGGGGTTAGAAAAGGTGCTATTATGTGGTTCCCCCCCCTCCAGGGTACAGCTTGGGCAAGGGAATTGTCCAGGGCTCCCCAGGCGATGGCGGGGTATAACCATAAGTGAGTTTGACAGTGTCAGGGAAGGCTCTGGTGAGACAGGACTCTCAGTCAAAGCCATGTCCCATGGCACAGGCACCTCCCATCATGGCTGCTGAGACCAAGGGGTGCTGTTCCCAAGGCTCCTTCCCTACCCTGTCTGGCTGCCCAACCAGACCCAAGCCTGTTCCCAGGGGCACTGTCAGGCCTCCAGCTGCTCTCAGGGTTCAGGCTATTCTTTGAGATAAAGGGGGGCTTGTTCTCTTATCTGCTTTGTAGTGGCCCCCAGGTGTGGCTGAGCTGCTGCTGAGTGACCCTGGGCAAGACTCTTCTGTTCCAGAGCTTCAGTTTCTTTTCCTCTAAAACTGGATAACTAGTCGACATCCCACTGAAATAAATCCTAGGAGTCACCCACCTGAAACTCACAGTCTGCTCATGCCATGCAAGCTCTCTACCACTGAGATCCGATCCAACTCCCTTCTAATGTTAAAAACACACATACATACACAGGTGCACACACATAAATAAATAAATGAGTGGATAAATGTAACAGGAACTCCACAAACAAAATAACCAAAAAATGATTAGGTGGTTGAGTATGGTGACTCCTGTCTGTAATGCAGTGCTTAGGAGGTTGAGACGGGAGGATTGTTTCCTATTCTAGGTCAGCTTGGGGTATATATTGAGTTCTAGACTAGCTTGAACTGTATAGTGAGACCATGCCTTTAATCCCAGCACTTGGGAGACAGAGGCAAGTGGATCTCTATGGATTCAAGGCCAGCCTGGTCTACATGGTGAGTTCCAGGACAGCCAGAGCTACATGGTGAGACCCTGTCTCAAAAACACACACAACAAACAAACACACAAACAAAAACCAGGGGTGGGCAGCAAGATGGTTCAGTGGTTAGAGGTGCTTGCTGCCAACCTGATAATGTGAGTTTGGTTCCCAAGCCCCACCTGGTGGAGAGAACTAACTCTCACAAGTTGTTCTCAGACTTCCACATGTGTGCTGTGGCACAAAAAAAGCCCTGACCCCCTGCCAATAAACGGTGGGAGAAGAGGTGAGGAAACATGCTTTGGATTTTCACAGTTGTAAGAAGGTAAGTATAATCCACACTGTTCAAAAAGCAAACAAAATCCTAAAACAACAACAGAACAAAACGTGGGGCGGGAGAGATGTCTCAGTGGTCCAAGGCACTGGCTGCTCTTTCAGAGAGAGGACTAGGGTTTGGCTTCCAGCACCCATGTGGTGGCTCACAGGCACCTGGAACTCCAATTTCAAGGGATCCAGTGCCTCTTCTGAACGGGCACCTTGTGCACAGATAGACCCATAGCAAACACTCACTTACATGAAATAGAAAAGAACACAGACAACAGCAACACTTTATTTCCCTAACTTTCCTTAAAGTCAGAGTTTTATCATCACCACAAACAGAACAATTGTGACTTGGAGAAATAGTCATTGTCCAAGGCCTGCCCAGGCTGGCTTCACATTCCTGGCAATCTGCCTCAGTCTCTGGGGTGCTAGGATTATAAAAGCATACTAACACATAACTTAGAGATAAGAGCTGTTATCTAATCTTAAAAGATTAAGTCAAAATGTGGAGTGAGAATAAAAGAAGCTGGGCATGGTGGTGCATGCTTTTTATCCCAACACTGAAAAGACAGAGGTAGGTGGATCTTTGTGAATTCAAGGCCAGCCTGGTCTATATAGATAGTATGAGGACAGCTAGAATTACATAGTGATATCCTGTTTCAAAAAAACCAAAAACCCAGATCAAAACAAAAACCCCAAAATGAAGTAAAATTTTGGGAAAATGGAGGAAGGAGGCTTAAGAGTGCTGGGGTTATTATAGGCATGCTGTTAATCCCACAGATCAAGAATAAGACCACTACCACAGTTTAAAGCCAAATTTGAAGCAAGCTTTAATTAAATACTGGTCAGGTGGATGGACTCTGACCAGATCTATACCCAGGTTCCTGGGAAATGGTCCCAACTCAAGTTTTGCAAGGGCTTAAGAAGAAATATCCATAATTCACTGCATTTCCCATCAGGTCCAATCAGGGGCAAGCATACATCCTGACATACCTGCAGTCTATACCCAATCAGGGGCAAGCATATATCCTGATGTATTTCCTATCTGTGAACCTCCTGCCCACATGTGATCAAGCACACCCTGTGCAGATGTGTCGAACAAGCTTGTTCAGGAAGTGAAAACATGTGACTTGTTATCGCCCATAAACAACAGCCTCCAACATTCCAGGAACTGTCTGTCCTTGGGCAAGGGGCTTGCAGATCAGAGACATTTTTGTTTCATGGATCTCTAAGGCATTTAAAACTTAAAATGTAACTTTGGCTCATCACCACACCCAGCATATAGATTTGTGTTTTCCTTTTTTGTGGGGGTGTAGATTGAACCTAGGACTTCAGGCAAGTGTATAACCACCTACCTATATCCCCATTCCCATTTTGTTTTTAATGATTGCTTGTTTTTGTGGTGCTCAGGATCAAACCTAGGTTTTCAGGCATGCTAGGTAAGTGGTCTACCATTAAGCTACATTCCCCAGTTCTTGTGTGTGTTAAATAAGTAAGTCTCACCTCTGGAAATGTAGATGTCTGGATTCTGACCTGCAGTGAGACTCCACTCTGAGATCTCATTGTTACATTGTGCAGCCCTGGCTGGAAGCCATGGCCTGATTGTTGCACTGGCTTTTAAATCGGCTTTTCTCTCAATGTTTCTCATTTTTCCCAAGAAAGTCAGCCTCCTGAGAGCCTTCTCCTCTGACTCAGGAAGGTGAGTGTTCCCACTTTGTATTACTTTAATGGGAGCTTTGGTCTTTGGGGACTCTTGCTTGGTATCATCTTGTTTATTTCTTTACTTGCTACTGCTCACCACTAAGACTCCAGGCTTGATGAGGATGGGATGTGTGTTGGAGATGTAGACAGGGCCTTCATCTTGTCCAGTTGTCAAATCTGTCAGTGATTAGATAACTTTACTACTGATTCATCATCCTTATGGTTGCATTTATTTATTTATTTGAATCAAGGTCTCATACATTCCAAGTTGGCCTAGACCTCCACAGGGAGCTGAGGTTGACCTTGAACTTCTGATTCTCCTGTTTCTACTTCACAAGTGCTGGGATTACAGGCATGCACCACCATGCCAAGCTTATTCGGTGCTAGGACGGAACACAGGGCCTTGTACATACTATGCAAGCACTCTACTGAATGAACTATACCTTCCCCTCCATCCTTATGATTTAAAATCCTCATTTTGCTATTGGTGAAAATTTTAAGGCCACTCCACGTAGTTAAAAGGGAGGTTTATTTTGTGGGGTAACTTACAAATGAAGGGATAGGCTACAGGGTCTGGGAAAGGTGTAGCTCAGTCTGGCGGTGTTCTCTGGAGAACTCTGCTCGGTCTACCTCCAGCATCCAGGGTCCAGGAACCAAGAGAGCCAGCGCATTCTACGCATCCGGATCTCGGTCTTCAGAGTCTTCTCTCAGCCCCGCCTTGTAGGCGTGACCGTTACCGAAGCCTCAATGGGGGTTGGAACTGAACTTCCAGATCAAAGCTGGAATGGCTACCCACTACATTTTGCAATTGAGAAAACTGAAGTCTGTAGTAGGTGACAGGGCCACAGTGCAAGCCTGTGAAGAAACCTCTGTCCCATCTCCCCTTCCATCATGGTTGTGGCCTTGCTTTTCAGTCACTGTGTCTGTGGGATTCTAGAATTTCCTTCAAGGCCATCAAGGTAATGGCCACACAAATCTGAAGGAATGTGTCTGCTCACCTAGCAACCCTCTACGGTAGCTGTGAGAAGCAACCAACTGCCCAAGGCCACAGACCTCCTAGACATTAGAGAGTGTGAGGCTGAGAGGATGGAGGGTTAGGAGTCAGGAGAAAATGGGGGATGACCCGGGGTGTAGGGACTTGACAGCTGTTGTGGGTTTGTTTAAACTGTGTAAAGATGTATTGCCGTTTTACCTTGCTTGCCTAAGGCACCTGATTGGTTTAATAAAGGGCTGAATGGCCAATAGCGAGAGAGGAGAGAATAGGCGGGACTTCTGGGGAGCAAGAGGAACTCTGTGAAGAAGAGAGGTGAGCCGCCAGGGAGACACAGAGGGAGTCTTACAGAATGAAGGAGGGGTAAAAAGCCACGTGGCAGAACTTAGATGAGTAGAAGCAGGTTAACTGAGTTATAAGAGCTAGTGGGACAAGCCTAAGCTAAGGCCAAGCTTTCCCAATTAATAATAATCTCCGTGTCATTACTGGGGAGCTAGCTATCCAAAGAAAGTCCTTCTACAGGTAACTGTATGGATGAATGAATGCTACCCAAAGGGACTCTGCCTATTCTGTGTGATGCTCCAGCATGTCCAGAGTTGGTACTGCAGTCCTACCCATCCAGTGAAGGCAAGGCCACATGGGCAACCCCTACAACCAGTGGGATCAGCCGGAGCAGGAATGACCTCTCCTTTCACTATGCTATATAACATTGGGCAAAGAGTCTTTCCTCTCTGATCCTATGCCTGCATTTGTGTGTGATGAAGGAGAGTTTATTATGAGAGGACCGTTGGGTAAGCTACGCAGCCTAGTTAATAGTGATGAACCAATGTCACGTTCTTAGTTATATAAAATGTATTTCAATATGAACAAAAGAGAAACCAGAAGAGTTCAGGCCTATTTTTGCAGCTTTAAAAAATAAATTTAAAGTTAATACCAAAATGAAGTTTATTTATATTATTATTATTAGCATTTTTTAAAATTTTTTATTTTATTATTATTATTTTTTTTAGACAGGGTTTCTCCAAGTAGCCTTTGCTGTCCTGGAATTTGCTCTGTAGACCAGGCTGGCCTTGAACTCACAAAGATCTTCCTCCCTTTGCCTGCTGAGTGCTGGGATTAAAAGTGTGTGCCACCATTGCCCGTAAGCAACAAAAATTTATTGTTTCAGGCCAGTGAGAATGGCTTATCGGTTAACGTGTTTGCTGCCGAGCCTGCCGATCTGAATTTGATATCTGGGACCCACAGGATAGAAGGAAAGAACCAACTCCTTCACAGATTGTCCTCTGACACCCCCACACAAGCACACAAATAAAACAAAAACGTAACTTAAAAGACACTTTAAAAGTTGATAGTTTTGTCAGGCACTGGCTATTCATTAGTAACTAAAAGTTGCAGCCCTACTTCTTATAGTAATTTGAAGGAGTATTTCTGAGGCAAGACAAAGTAAGAAACAAGACCCTCACTCTATAATAACAAACTCAGGAGATTTGTCAAAATGAAGCAGTTTTAAAAAACCATTCTGCAGAAAGGGACACAGAGAACAAGCAAAAATGGCTGGGGTGCTGAATGAAAGACACATATAAAGTTTTAAAGTCCCACATATAAAGAATTTCTAATTTGGGACTCAGAGAGGTACAATTGTTGCATTCTTTTAGCATAGCTCCTTCCCGAAATTGTCCATCCTATTGGTTTAGGACAGTCTTGTCTAATGAGCCTCTTGGGACTTGAGGCTGCTCCCTTTTTTTTCTTCTTCTTCCTTTTTTTGGGGGGGAGGAGGGTTTCAAAGCAGGTTTTCTCTGTGTATCCTTGGCTGTTCTGGCCGCTGGCCGCTGCAGACCTCCTGAGTGCCGAGATTAAAGGCATGTACTATGATGCCCAGTAGCCTGCTCCCTTTTTTAATGGTGGCCTCAAAAGACTGCTTATAGCTTTCCAAAGCTCACAGTTTTCAGACAAACAGGTGACAGTCACCGAATCAGGGGAGAGAGGTGCCTTGAACCTCCAGCTTATCTGTGACTCTGAGAAGTTCTAAGGGTACCTCAGACTGAAGACAGACCACATTGATTTATTTCTTAAAGAAAAAAGATAGGGAAAAATCCCGGGAGATAAGAAGGAAAAAAGAGCCCCTTCACCTGGAATCTGGTTGGAGTAGAAGAGCAAGTATCCCAGCACAATTACCTGTTGCTTAAGGCGCTCCCCCCTCATTCCTAGTAATTGTAAATCTACAGTTTTCTAGCAGTCTTGCTAGAAACTCCATTTACCAAAAAGCACATGCACTCGTCCCCTGTGCAAGTTCAGTGGCTTCTGGTTTTAACTGATCAGCTTGGAACCCTGCCCAAGATACCTCTGGAGCCAACCTGTAACTTTAGTTATCAAATAAAGAAACAGGGATAGGGTTCCCAGAAACCCGTGGAGCAATGGAATTCCAAAAGGCTTCCAGAACCTTGTAGATAGTCAGAATGAGGATTCTTGAAACTCGAGTCTCTGAGAAGACCACAATCAACTCTCCAGTGTGTCTCAACTTTCTTCTGAGCACCGTTTTGTCCCATAAGCCTCATGCTTAAACCTATATTCAAATATTTTTAATAAAACCACCAACTCTGTTTCACCATACAGCTAGTCCTGAAATTCTTTTCCTCGACGAAGTCCATGGGGTTTGGCACTAGTGAGGTTTCGAACTCCTTGGACTGCTGCAGTGGCAATGTGTACTATCTCTGTCCTCTCAACGCTGACATTTCTGGTATTTTGTTTGTGCTTTGGAAAGTATACTTTGGTGTCTTAAAGATCGCGGATCCCGATAAGCGCCACCGCCCTCTCAGCTCGGCCCCAGGCGGAGGTGCTTCCTCCGGACTAAAGAGGCCAATCTCTGGACTCTGAAGAAGCCTCAAGGGCTTGGCAGATGTTAAATGCTAGACTCCAGGAGTCTCGGGAACTCGGAAGCGGGAAACGGCCAGGGACCTTTGCATTTCTGAAGAGAAGGAGCGGGGAGGAGTAAAAAATCAGAACCTCCGGGCTTCCTGAAGATAACCTCCGGGAGGTTAGGGACCAGTCTCAGAGCTTGGCCCCGCCCCTCCCAACAAGCCCCGCCCCGTTTCTCACTACGCCCCGGCGCTCGGCCCCGCCCCACCCACGCTTTGGTGCAAGCTTCTGCATTCAGCCCCTCCCTCGCGGTCGGCCCCACCCCTCCCTCTTAGCCACACCCTTCACGCAGCCCCGCCCCTCGCGCTCGGCCCTTCCCCGCCCTCTTAGCTTCGCCCCTATCCTCAGCTCCGCCCTCAATCGGCCCCGCCTCTCGTAGAGCTTGTTTTGTCCTCAGCACTCAGCTCCGCCCCTTGTTCCGCTGGCTCTGCCCCTGCAGTAGGCCGTTGAGGGTGGGGCTGGAGCGGGCGGTGCCGGGGGCGTGGCCGGAGAAGTCCCTCCCGGGGCCTGCAATCTGGGCGGCGCGGGGCGGAGCGCTGAGCGTGGCCAAGCTTTGCATAGCGACCTGCGGGCTTTAAAGGCACCTGTGAGGCTCAGTGCTTAGACCCACCGCGAGGATCGTCATCATGCATCGCGTACCGCTGCTGCTCGTGCTGGGCTTGCTGCTCGCGGGTCCCGCCGCCCCTGCGCGCCTCGGCCCGAAGCGCGTGAGTACCTCCGACCCTGGAGTCGCGTTTCTCAAACAGACCCTCCGCTGCAGCCAGGGGCTGCTGGGTCGCGATTATCCTTGGAGGGACTCGTCTTCTCCGATTCGTTCTGTACCACACTTTCTGGGTGCAAAGCAGCAATGCGATCGCAGCAGGCCCAGGCCCAGGTTCTCCTGTGACTCGCTGCATTATCCGCTGTTCCCTTTCCCTGTTTTCTGCTTGGCTCTGAGGTCTTCCTGAGGGTGGGACGGTTGATCAGGCCCGGACGTCCAAACTTGGCCACCAAGAGACTGAGGGCCAGCGTGTGATCCCGCTGCTCCTGGTTGTGAGTCACTGAGCCCCCCCCCCCCCATCTTTCACTTCCTGGTTTCTTTTCTGCTCCCACGCTGCAGACCCCTGGGAAAGAGAAATTCGGTCATTCTGAGGGAAGAGCCAGTCCAGTTGCCTTTTGCTGTGGCCAAAAGGTGCAGGCCCTCCAGATCCCCTCCCTCCCTCGGGGCGGTTTGTCTAAGCCAGGGCGGTAAAGGGGAAAGGGATGAGACTGAAAGTGGTGGTGGTGTGTGTGTGTGGTGACTTCTGATTCCTCTTCTATCGTCGATTGTGGACGACCTGAGCCTTGGTCTGCTGTCTGTAAAATGGGTGTGATGTCAGCAGAGGGTGAGCGCTTTCATGAAGGAGATGTTTGCAGAATGCCAGAAGAATAGTGTGGTTGAGGCCAGTATGGCCTTGGCCTTGTTTGGTCTGGAGGCAGGAAGTCTAACATGTGGGAAGAAGGACCTTTTGACTTTGTTTGCCCAGAGGCTAGGCAACTTGTCTTTTGGTGTCCTGGAGAATGGCCTGAGAATGCTAGTCTTGACTCCACATCCGGCCTTGTGAGGTGGAGACCAGTTAGAGACTAGGCTTGAGGATATTCCTCATTCTCCCTTGCACTTTGCCTGTGGGTACCATTCAACTTCAGGGGCTCAGATAGCCGATCTGGAGGGACTCAGGCATTGTAGGCACCAATCTCCTGGCCATTAGGGACCTACTCAAGATCTCTCAGTGAGTGACTCTTTTGAGCCTTACCTTCTGTCATGTACATCTTCTCTGTAGGCATATGTGCTCAGAACCTGACTCTGCAGAAGGGCTGAGGTGGGGGGACTGTGACCAGTTGAATGAGTGAGCCTCCGGAGCTCTGGCTTCCTCTTGTATTGTTGACTGGTCTTGTGACCCTGGGCTGCGGTGACTCAGATAACAGCAGAATGGCCGGCCCTGTGCTGGGCAGCAGTGGGCAGTTACTAGACTCTATGTTGTATAGTGTGTACCATTTATTGTATACCTACTGTGTGCTATGGATTGAGCTTTGTACTTTTACTTGTTTTAAAAAAATTTTTTTGAGACAGGTTCTCTGTAGCCCCAGTTAGCCTAAAGTTCTGTATGTAGCTAAGGATGATCTTGTACTCCTGATCCTCCTGTCTCTATCTCCCAATTGCTGGGGTTACAGGGGACTTTTCTCTCTCCCTTCCTTCCTTCCTTTTTTTTTTTTCTTTCCGGTTTTTTGAGACAGGGTTTCTGTGTGTAGTTTTGGTGCCTGTCCTGGATCTCACTCTGTAGACCAGGCTGGCCCAAACTTACAGAGATCCGCCTGGCTCTGCCTCCCCGAGTCCTGGGATTAAAGGCCTGCGTCACCACCGCCTGGTGTAGGGAACTTTTCTAATGATCTTAATTTTGGAGTAATTTATAAGGATAGTATAGAATTCCATGTATTTGCCTAGTTGCCCTTGTTAGTATCCCATATTATCAGTGTAAGCTTGTTAAAACCATGAAGCCAGTGTGGGTCCGTTACTGTGAACTAAAGTAGGATTTATTTGGGTCTCATCAGTTTTCCATGAATGTCCTCTTTCTGTTCTAGCACCTGCTCTGGGGTACCATGTTGTCATCCCTGTCACATCTTCCCACTCTTCTCAGGCCTGGGACAGAAAATTCAAATGAGCTTGGCTGCCTTTAGGAGCTGAGTCCTGCTGCTCTCAGAGTACAGACCTTTTCCTCTGGCCATCCTCCTGGCAGAGGACATAGTTATGCCCCTTTGGTAAATGAAGAAGATAAACCTCCAGGGGTTAGTTAACAGGCCCGAGGCACCTGCTAGTGAGAGCCATAGCAGCAGGTATGTGATTTTAACCTATGCCTGTGTAGCTGTCCCTATATTCTGCCTATGTAACCACATCTTTCCGGTTGTCACATTCTGGCTTGGTCTCGGCTAGGGATGGCATGTTCCAGGTAGACACTGTTGATCTCCATGCTCCCTTTTCCTAGGAGCCTAGACTCAGGTGCTGGGATGCCTCCTAGCTGTAGCTGCCCAGGCCCTGCTAGTGGGAAAACACCTTGGGAGAAGTTCCCTAGGGCCGGGTGAAGAGGTGCTCCGGAGGGTGGAGGATGCTAAAAGGGCACTCTGGAAACTTCCCTTACCCCAAAGTCAGTCCTCAGTGTGAATCAGGCCGCTGATGTAGGGAAAGCAGCCTCCTGTTTCAGCCCAGGTTATTTACTCAGCCATTCTTTCACTTGGTTTTATGAGCCCCCCCCCTCCAATCCATCCTTCTCCTCCAAGCATAGCGTTTTATTCTGAAGGTGTTCTCTTGACTGTGACCTATGACAGCCTATGGTAAATGAGCCTGCTACCCCTCCAGTGTCAGCAAGATCCCTCCTCATTCAACATGGCGAGTCTGTTCGTCTTTGTGCAGTGCCTGGACCGGCTGAGTTTCCACCTCAGGACCTTTGCTTGTGCTCTGTCTGTACCAATGGCTGACTTCTGATCCTGAAAGAATGTCTTCTGTGTCGCCTCTCAGCCACCCTAAGACCCGAGTTACTCTCTGCATCACCTTCTGATACTCAGATTACAAGTGGTTGATCCTCCCTCCCTCCCTCCCTCCCTCCTCCCTCCCTCCCTCCCTCCCTTCTTCCCTCCCTCCCTTCCTTTTTTTCTACCCTCTAGTACTTGGGTTTAAACCCAGGGCCTCAGGCATGCTAGGCAAACTCTCCACCACTGAGCTACACTGCCAGCCCGGGTCATGCTTATTTGCATTAGACGATAAGTCCCACAAGGCTGGCCAGGACTGCTTCCTATTGTTTACGTAGCCCTGAGTCCAGGGCCTGAAGTAGTTGCTCCACAAATACTTGTGGAATGAAGTGTGAGTGAAATACCTGCTGGTACCTACCCTGGCCCTGCCTCTCTTAGTCACAGTGTGGCCTTTCATTCCAGGGATCAGAAGCCCAGGCCAGGAAGCTTGAGCATGGGGTTTAGCAGGTGCGCAGGGATCTCATGGTGGCAGGAAGCAGAGGCCGGGGAGACACATGGCTGTCGTTTAGCGAGCCAGCTCGTGCTTGGTGTCAGACTCTGTGTGTCAGGAACTCTTACATGTGTGTTCCCACCTTAGCAACAGCCCCGAGAGGAAGATCAGAGTGCCTCCACTTAAAAGGTGCAGAAACCGGGGCTCCAAGGCAGTATGTGTGCCAGGCTGTGATTTCAGCCCAGGTCTGTTTGACTGGAGCCTAGTTTTCCTGAGTGGCACTCCAAAACCACACCTGTCCCAGCTTCCTGTAATGCTTTCTTTTTTTTTTTTTTTTAAAGATTTATTTATTTATTATGTACACAGAAGAGGGTGCCAGATTTCATTACAGATGGTTGTGAGCCACCGTGTGGGTGCTGGGAATTGAACTCAGGACCTCTGGAAGAATAGTCGGTGCTCTTAACCTCTGAGCCATCTCTCCAGCCGCCCCCCTTTTTTTAAAAGACCAGTTTCATCCTAGGCTGACTCTGTATTTGAGGCTGACTCTGAACTTCTGAGCCTCTTGTATCCACCTCACAAGTGCTGGGATTACAGGCCCTGTGCCTGATTTTATATTGCTTTTTGTTCCGCTGTGAGGACAAGGTCTTACTATGTAGCCCAAACTGGCTTCAAAGTTGAAATCTTCCTGCCTCAGCCCCCCAAGTGCTGGGGTTACTGGTGTATGTCACCATGCCTGGTTCCTATAGTGGTGTAGTAGATCACATGGGTGACTGACTCTGTGTCCCTTTTCCATAGGACAGGAGAGGCGTTAGTCTCGCTTCTTCAACTTGAGCTTGGTGTTGAGTCACAGGTGTACAGGTTTGGAACCCGGATTAAAACTTTTGACCCAAGACAGTGTCAAGCCTCCTGTCGTAGGGTCACACAGCTTCTTGTGTCTTAATTCCAAAATCGGGCAGAGAGAAGCTGCGGCCCAGCTTGGGTCAGGTGTTCCCTGGGTCCCGGTGGCTATGGATGAATTAAGATATGGAAGTCTGGCTGGGGTGCAGGATTGACAGGTTTTCAAAGGCCATGTGTGGATAATGGCAATGCTAAGGGTCCTTGAGGGTGGCCTTTGAGGCACGTGAGTGTGTATGAAAGAGAGAGGGGGGAAGAGAGGACAGGGAAGGAAGGTGTAGAGTGAATTACAGACCCTGAGGTCCTGGGAGAATGTGGTCACATGGGTTGGACTTAGGGCACACGGAGGAAGATTAGGGAAGGGCTTCTGCAAAGGAGTGGGTGACTCAGATTGGGGATATGGCGTGCGTGCTTCGTGATATAGGGGAGTAAGAATGTGCTTGCAAGATGGGAAGGTCATTTCCTGGGGTTGCTAATCATTGAGGGACCCCTGTGGACCTCGTCCTGTGGGTCCTGTTCCCCGAAGGGTGAGTCCTGGGCTAATGTGTTCCCCATTGTTGCTGGCCTTGGATTGGACATGGGGTGGAATATGACCAGGCTCAATACAAGGGTGAATCTTCCAGGAGCTCGTCCTGTGTGATCTAAAGCTGGAGAGAAGTGGGTGGTAAGAGGGTGGGAAATCAGAGGAAGCACCCCCAAAGCTAGGTGGGGTTAATTCCACTTTTTAAAAGAATATTTAATTGATTAATTGACAACTTGTAGACAATGTATTTAGATCATCTCTAGTATAATCCTCCACCTTCCTCTCCATTCGCCCAGCACATCTGCCCACCATCCTCATCTCCTCTTCCTTTTAATAACCCATTGAATGCCCATATGAGCATGATTTAGGGTGTGGGCTGTCTATAAGTAACCCCCGTTCCCCCCCCCCAAATAGTAAATCCCCCTTTCTTATCTGCCAATACTTCCTTAGGGGTGGGTCCTCCCTCTCTCCCCTTCTCCCTCTCAGTTCTTCTTCCTCCCAGCCTCCCCCCTCCCTCCCTCCCTCCCTCCCTCCTTCCTCCCTCCCTCCCTCCCTTCTTTTCTTGTAGCCTAGGCTGAACATTACATCATCTTGCCTTACCTGAGTGCTTGCTTACATTACAGACTTGCACCACCATACCCAGCTGTCTCCCCTCTCCCGCCCCAGACAGGGCCTTGTGTGTTCAGACTGGCCTGAAATGGGTTATCTAGTTGAAGATGACCTTGAATTCCTGAAGTTCCTGCCTCCATCTCCCAAGCACTGCCTCCGCCACCATGCTGGGTTTGTGCAATTCTGGGGATAGAGTCCAGGGTTTCCAGTATGTCAGGCAAGCATTCCACCAACTGAGCTATGTCCCAGCCCCATTAGTTTTGAAGTCCAAGGCCTGTTTTGATGGGCCTTAGCCTCACACTTTGGGAGACCGTCTTTGGAGCCCCACCTGAAGAGTGGGCCAGACAAGTGTAACCGTTACCATGGGGCTCAGAAGGGCACGTGCAGGCATCCAACTCTGCTGCGCCTAAAACGCTTCTTTTCCTCAACTTCCCCCTTTGCTGTGTGGTTGTCCCTAGCCTTCCCGACTCGGCGGCTTCTCCTGGGATAACTGTGATGAAGGAAAAGACCCTGCAGTGATCAAGAGCCTGACGCTCCAACCTGACCCCATTGTCGTTCCTGGAGATGTGGTTGTCAGTGCTGAGGGCAAGACCACCGTCCCCCTCACGTCTCCTCAGAAGGTGAGCCTGGGCTAGGGGCCAGAGACAAGGGGGGTGGGCAGCCAGCAGGCGCTGCAGGAGGTGCGTGCTCACGGGTTGTGAAGGATTTCAGATTTCACAGACTTACCCAGGTTCATAGAGTCTTGGGGTTAGGGGATGGAAGGGAGACTCAGCCGAAGAAGCAGTCAGATCTCTGTGAGGCTGGCTAGCCAAGTATACGTGATTCCAGGCTAGCCAAAGCCACAAAGAAAGAGAGAACCTGTCTCAAAAACAAAAGCCAAAAAACAAAGACCACCTCCCCACCAAAAAGAAAAAAAAAGGTGGGGGGGGGAGAAAAAGAAAATGCAGGTGATTGCAAAAGGCAGAAAAAGAAAATGCAGATGATTGCAAAAGGAAGAAAAAGAAAATGCAGCCGGGCGGTGGTGAGGCACGCCTTTAATCCCAGCACTAGGAAGGCAGAGGCAGGCGGATCTCTGTGAGTTCGAGGCCAACCTGGTCTCCAAAGTTCCAGGAAAGGCGCAAAGCTACACAGAGAAACCCTGTCTCAAACCCCCCCCCACCAAAAAAAAAAAAAAAGAATTTGCAGGTGATTGCAAAAGGCAGAAAACAAAACAAAAGTCACGGAAGCTCATAGCCAAATGACTAACTAATGCTAGGTCCTTTAGCCATACTGTGTATACTTACTTTTAATGGATATATATGAAAATAAGCAGTGCTGTGTGTGTGTGTGTGTGTGTGTGTGTGTGTGTGTGTGTGTATTAGTTTTGAGGAAGGGCTTCATGGAGCCTTAGCTGACCTTGAACTTGCTACATAGCTATGGGCACCTGGCCTTACTGCCTCCCACCCTGGGTGTGCTACCACACCCAGCTTATTACTCGTTCTGGAGATGGACCCAGGGCCCTCATGAATCTTAGGTGAGCACCCTGCCAAAGCCACGCCCCAGCCTTGTTTCAGCCAGGGTCTTGTGTAGCTCAGGCTGACCCAGAACTCAGTGTAAGTAACTGAGGATGGCCTTGAACTTCTGATCCGCCCACCATCACCTCCTGAGGTCTGGCATTGCAGGCATGTGGCACCATGCCGGCTTCTTCTTCTTCTTTTTTTTTTTTTTTAAAGATTTATTTATTTGTTATGTATACAGCATGTATGACTACAGGTCAGAAGAGGGCATCAGATCTCATTACAGATGGTTGTGAGCCACCATGTGGTTGCTGGGAGTTGAACTCAGGACCTCTGGAAGAACAGGCAGTGCTCTTAACCACTGAGCCATCTCTCCAGCCCCCATGCCCAGCTTCTTATAGATGTCTTCTTATAGTCTGCTCCTCGATGGCTAGTCATTGTCAACTGTTATGGATCCTGTCAGAATCTTCACATATTTGTAGTAATGAAACAACATGATCAATTTGGAGACACCGTGCAAGGCTAGAATTTGTCCTTACAATCATCTATTTATATTTTCGTGATTATAGAGCTTCACATTAATTTTATTTATTTATTATTGTATATGGGTATGATATATGGGGGGAGGCACACATGATACAGTGAGCATGCACAGGTCAGAGGTCAAAGCTGTGTAGTTGGTTCTCTCCTTCCACATTTTTTGTGAGTTCTGGGGTGGGAACTCAGGTCGCCAGACGTAGATGGCAAGCACATTGAGCTGCTGAGCCAGCCTGCTGGTTCAGATGCATGGTTTTAGAGAGCTTTTGATATTCAGTTCTCCAGACAGCCAAACTGTACTTGCATCTAAACTGACAGCTTTGTTTCCCACACACACACTTTTTTGTTGTTTTTCAAGACAAGGTTTTCTCTGTGTAATAGTCCTGGCTGTCCTGAAACTTGCTTTGTAGACCAGGCTAGCCTCGAACTCCCTGAGATCTACCTGCTTCTGCCTCCCAAGTGCTGGGATTAAAGGCGTGCACCACCGTCGCCTGGACACTAAGCTTGTTCAAAGAGAGTTGCCAAAGTTTTTAATATTGTCCCTTATAAGCACAAATGTTTCTTTTATGGTTCACTTGCTTTTCATATTTATTTGGGAGTACTAGCTTATTCCTACCCATTTTTGCATGTGTTTATATATTTTCTTAGGGTATTATAGTTCGTTACTCTCTAGTTAGAATCACCACCTTTCTAGGATGTTCTTATATGCTCTGCAGTCTCTTTCTGGTCCAGACCTATTCTGGAACAAGCTTGGTTTTGATCATTTAAACGATTCTTGGGAGCCGAGCATGGTGATGTATGCCTGTACATTCTAGCACTAGTTCCGGGAACTCAGGTGTCAAGGCAATCCTTAGTCACCACCAGTTCGAGACCAGCCTGGGCTGTCTGGCTCAATCACAGTTCCTGCATCTTAGGCATCTCTTGCAAAAGAACTGAGTTGATCAGTAATGTGGCCAGTGCTTTGCTGAGAGCCTAGCACACAGGATGTGCTCAGGCCATGCTGGCACTTGGACTAGAAGACCTGTAGGAGTTTCAGTGCCTCTCCACCTCTGCCCATGGCTCCTCCTTGCTGGGCCAGTACCTTTACTTCGGCTGTTCCCCAGCAGAGGAAGCCAAGTCCCGTGGATACAAGGACAGAACGTGTCCAAATTGGAAAGGCAGACTGGCCACTGGACAGCAAGTCTGCCAGTGTGGTGTGAATGCCGTTTCTCTGCTCTCATTGCTGAATCTGGAGTGGATGGGTGTGTGTATGTGTGCCTGAGCATGTGTGTGTGTGTGCACATATGTGGGGGCCAGAGGTCAGTGTTACATATTCTCCACAAACTCTTGCCACCTTAGTTTTTGAGATGGGGGTCTCACGTGCCTTGCCTGGAGCTCGTCAGTCCAGCTAGGTAGCTGGCCGGTGAGCTCCAGGGTCCGCCTGCCTCTGTCTCTCCAGTGCTGGGCCTGCATCACTGCACCCAGCTTTTACCTGGGCACTGGGATCTGAACTCGGGTCCTCATGCCAGCCTGGCAGGCACCTTACCAGCTGAGCCATCTGCTCAGCCCTGATTAATTTTAACTCTTTTTTGTTTATTTTATTTATTTATTTATTTATTTTGAGACAGGGTTTCTCTGTGTAACCCTGGCTGTCCTGGAACTCACTCTGTAGTCCAGGCTGGCCTCGAACTCAGAGTTGGCCTGCCTCTGTCTCCCGAGTGCTGGGATTAAAGGTGTGTGCAACCACAGCCCTGCTGACTCTTAGATTCTTGACCCGAGTGGGTCTCTTTGTGATGTGAAATCCAGACACAGCCCTGTCCAGGTAGAGGAATAATGGCCCATGTTAGGAGGGGTAGCCAAGGGCCTCAGCAAGTGCCTGCCAACCCAAGACTCCAGTCCTGATGGTAGTGCCTCTGTCTCTCTGGTCTAGAGCTGGGTATGCTGGTACACACCTTTAATCCCAGCATTTGGGAGACAGAGGCAGGAGGATGGGTGTGAGTTTAGGGCTAACCTGTACATAGTGAGTTTCAGGACAGCTAGAGCTATATAGTGAGACCTTGTCTCAAAACAAAAAAACAAAACAAAACAAAAAAACCAAACAAACAAAAAACAAAACAAAACAAAAAAATGTCGGGCAGTGATGGCGAATGCCTTTAATCCCAGCACTCAGGAGGCAGAGACTGGCGGATGTCTGTGAGTTCCAGGCCAGCCTGAGGTACAGAGAAAGTTCCAGGAAAGGCACAAAGCTACAGAGAAACCCTGTCTCAAAAAACAAACAAACAAACAAACAAACAAACAAACAAACAAAAAACAAAAAAACAAAAATTGGGGGACCTCTGTGCAGGGCAGACCCTATGAAGGGGGTCTGCAGAACAGGCATACAGCTGCTTGGGTGTCAGAAAGCAGATGTGAGTGTGCAGGTCCAGATGTTATAGTGCACTACTACAGAGTTTATGAACTGGTCTAGTTGAGCCAGGTGAACAAGTGCTGAGGCAGAGGATGGATGGTGACATCTTTCTGAGCTCTGCTGGCTGTAGGTGATGAGAGATAGATGGGAGACAGTGTCTGTGATCCCCTAATGGTAGGTGTGGCTGCTGCCTCGGGACTAGCTGTTGACATCAGTGACTTTTTCTCTGGGCTTCCAGTGTTATGCTGGTCCTGGGTTGGGCAGGAACAATGATGGGGGAACCCCCCCAGACATCTGTACTCTCAGTTGGCTAGATTGGGGCCCTGGCTAAGTGAGGGGAGGAGGGAAGCGAGGCAGCTGTCAGATTTGTCTAGTGAGACTCTGAAGTGTTGGGGCAGGTGTTATCTTCCTCCTGGGACCTCAGGAAGGAGGTAGGCACTATACAAAACATCCTGCTCTTGGAGCTGAGGCAGTAGAGACTGAAGGAAGTTGACTAACTCCCTCAGGGACAGAACTTACCTTCCAACCCAGCGCCTCTGGCTGTTCCTGATCTGAGGAGGAGTAGGCTTGTCCAGTGGAGGAGGCAGGCTGGAGGAAAGGGTACTGTGCAATCAGGGTGGATTCATGCTAGTTAGCAGAGCAGGTCTGTGAGGCAAGCAGTTTCAACTCCCAACAGGATTCAGCCCATGCTGACGTCACCCTCTCTTAGCCTTGAAAGAGACAGCCAATACCCTTACACAAGGCCATTTGAAGATTCCGGCAGGAGCCTGGGTCTAGTGGAGTCTGGAGGAATAAGGACAATACCAAGATTTATTTCTCAGAAGCAGAACCCCGGCCAGCAATTAACCCCAGCATCTGGAGGTGGAGGCTGGAGGATTAGGAGGTCACGGTCATTCTCGGCTACAAAGCAAGTTTGAGACCAGCTTGGGCCACATAAACCCTGTCTCCAAACACCAAAGTCCAAACAAACAACACAAAAGTGAAATCCCCAAATAAAGTGAGGCAGAGACTAGATTGCTAGCATGTCTGAGCAGAAAGGGATCTGAAAATCAGGCTTCCGGGTTGGGGAGATGGCTTAGCTGATAATGTACTTCCTGTGCAAGCATTAGGACTGTATTCAATCTCCAGAACCCATGTGAAAAGCCAGGCATGATGTAGTGTGCACTTGCAACCCTAGACCTGAGGAGGTGGAGATGGGGTGGGGGTGGGAGATCCCTGGCAAAGCAGCCTAGATGAATCAGTGAGAGACCCTGACTTAAAAACAAACTGGGTGCCGGGCAGTGGTGGCGCACACCTTTAATCCCAGGAGGCAAAGGCAGGCAGATCTCTTGTGAGTTCGAGGCCAGCCTGGGTTACAGAGTAAGTTCCAGAAAAGGTGCAAAGCTACACAGAGAAACCTAGTCTTGAAGCACCCCCTTCCCCCGCCAGGGGTTGGGGATTTAGCTCAGTGGTAGAGTGCTTGCCTAGCAAGCGCAAGGCCCTGGGGTCGATCCTCAGCTCCAAAAAATAAATAAATAAATAAATAAATAAATAAATAAATAAATAAATAAATAAAATAAAATAAAATAAAAAAGACACCCCCACCAAAAAACATGCTAAAAAGCACGCTTTTGGGCTGGAAAGATGACTCAGAGGTTAAGAGCACTGGTATTCTTCCAGAGGTCCTGAGTTCAATTCCCAGCAACCACATGATGGTTCACAACCATCTGTAATGAGATCTGATGCCCTCTTCCAGCCTGCAGGGATACAGGCAGAACACTGTATGCATAATAAATAAAATTTAAAAAAAATACATATGTGTGCACACACACACATGTGCACGATATCCTGAAACATCCACAGGATTCAAGCATGGAGTGCCAACTTCCTGCTGTCCACTCTGTGCACTTTTCCCTGGCTGGCTGGCTTTGGTGGAACACAGATTTGGCTGAGAGACAACTGGCATGCAAGACACCTGACCTAGTTAATCTTCTTCTGCGTGTGCCAAGCACAACTGGGCTGTTTGCTGGGGGTCCTGGCTGCGTCTTCTCAGTCAGGTCGGCAGTCATTAGAACAGGAGTGGGATCAGGGTAGCTTGGCAGTGGGAAGAACATTCTAGAGTTCTCATCCAGGTGAGTCTGGGGAGGTCATTCAGTTCCTGTAATCAGCCACAATAAGGCTCATAGACCAATCTCGGAGTAATTTCCCCATATATTTCCATTGGTTTGTTTGTTTGAGACAGGGTCTAGCTATGTAGACCAGGCTGGCCTCGAACTTGCAATTCCCCTGCCTTTTTCTCCACGGTATCTTGATTTCAGATGTGCACTGTTGGGTCTACCTACCTTTCCATTTATAACTCTGCCTTCTATGGCGCAACAGAGAAAATATGAGCCAGGAACAATCAACATTTAGAGAAAGATTCTAAGACTGGGCCTGGAAGGCAGGCCGAACCAGGACATGTGCCACAGTCAACCAGCTGGGGTATAGTGACATTGGGTAGTGACAACTGGAAGATGATTTCTGGGTCAGAGAAGGGACATTCACATTTGATGATCAGTGCCCACCACATGCTCAGGAAAGGAGAATACTGGGACTCAGTGAGAACATCCCCTCAACCAAACCCTCCCCCTGTGGTACCCTGGAGGAAGAGACAGAGGGGAACTGCAAGTTAGTTCCAGGCCAGCCTGGTCTACACATCTAGACCCTGTCTCATGCAAACAATGGAAATATATAGGAGATTACTCTGAGGTTGGTCTGTGAGCCTTATTGCAGCTGGCTATGAGCTGAAACTTCAAGAGGCCGGAGCTGGAATGTGTGCCCTGGAGCTCACACTGTCTGTCACCTTCTTCAAATCCTGTGACAGGTGGAGCTCACTGTGGAGAAAGAAGTGGCTGGCTTCTGGGTCAAGATCCCCTGCGTAGAACAGCTAGGCAGCTGTACGTACGAGGACGGCTGTGAGCTGTTGAACATGTACATTCCCCCCGGAGAGCCCTGCCCGGAGCCCCTGCACAGCTATGGCCTGCCCTGCCACTGTCCCTTCAAGGAAGTGAGTACTTGGGGTGTCAAGGCACTGACGTTACTCCTCTGTGGTAGAGTGAGAGAGGGTGTGGTCTTCCCATTCTGCATAGTGCTTCTATGGGTATATGAGAACTGCTATGTTGGAGGCCAGGGACCTTGGTATATCCATCTGTGAAATGGGGCAACTTTGTGCTTACATGTGACCACTGGTGCCCTTTATACTTACTCAGCCTGGAAAAGGGCTATGGCAGCACTCCTGGCTCTTAGCGGAATGGGAGGGAGGGGCAGATCACAGCTGTAGGCTGTCAGCCGCAGGCTACCCTGACCTGGGCTCGCTTCTTCCCCTCAGGGCACCTATTCACTGCCCACGAGCAACTTCACAGTGCCAGACCTGGAGCTGCCGAGCTGGCTGAGCACCGGCAACTACCGCATCCAGGGAATCCTGAGCAGCGGTGGGAAGCGCCTGGGCTGCATCAAGATCGCCGCCTCTCTCAAGGGCAGATAGCCTGGCGGCAGCCATCACAGAATGAAGGGGCACCAGGGAGGCATGCCTCTTCTTCTGTGTTCCAGGGCCCAGACCTGCCCGCCTCAAGCTCTCTTCTCCAATGATTCTCTACCCCTCTCTGCAAATCACTGTACAACCTGACCTGAGGGAGGATGGACCAGACGGGTCTGGACATCTGCTGGGCTGTGAGCCATGCTCCTCCCCACTCTTTCTAAGCATTTCTTTCCTGTCCAAAACAGTCAAGGAATGGGAACCAACGTGTTGGGGGAATCTTAAGTTCAAACTGACCCAACCTTGGCCTCCCGAAGTTTTCCCTACCCCACCCCTTCTTTTTAGTCATCGACTTAAAACCAGACTAACAGTATTAACCTTTCTCATTCCGCCCTAAACCTCTCCTGCAAAGAGGCCTAGGTAATCCCTCTTAGTCTGTCCCCCCATTAACTTCCATTGCATTCTCTTCTCAGCTTGCCTAGCCAACACAGGGGCTGATGGATCCAGGAGAGGCGGGGCAGTGTGTGGCAGAAACCCCATGGGAGTTATGATGGGCATGTCCCACTAAGCTCCACAAAAGCCCAGGTGCCTGCAGGGCCAAGCAGAAGACCTAGGGAGCCAAGGCAGTCTCTTCCAGGCATGGCTTTCACATTTCCTTTTTTTTTTTTTTGGCATGATACACATACAAGGAATGGAATGGCATTCCTTATACTAGACAAGGTATAAAACCCCAAACCCAATAGCACATGTGCCAGGTGGCCAGGGTCTGGAATGGCACATCTAGTCCTGGGAGGTACAGTCTGATGTGACCAGTAAGTGCCATGTAAGAATGTTGCCAGATAGTCGCAATATTTTTCTCCCTTAGGCCCCACACCCAGACTTTTATACGAAATCTTAGCATTTTTAACTATTGGTAACAAATTGTTTTTTTTATATGCTGTACAGGCCAAAGGGGCCATGTGGGCTTGTCTGGGGGTATCTGGCTCACAGGTGGCTGTTTTCTCAGTCTCAAGTTACCTGGCACCACCTCTTCCCTCTTCAGGGTCAAGTCCATGGTGCCTGGCCTCAAGGAGGGCTCAGCCTGTACCAGGTCTAGGTGGCATCTGAGAGCTCGGAACTGTGCCAGCCTCAGAGTACATCACCATCAGGGTCCAGGGGCTCACACTGGAGTGGGCCCCCCAGAAGCCACCATGTGGAACAGGGATCCCATGAAGAGAGTGGATCCTACATCAGGTTGCACCCTGACAACTTCCCGAGCCTCGGACGGACAGCTCAGGTTCTGGGCTGGAAGCCTAGGCTGGCAATAAATCTTTTTAACTTGCTGAGCGCCCTCCTTTTTTTGGCTGCGTGCTTCAGTGGGCATGGCTGAGTGTTTTGGAAGTTTGTTTGTGATGGGCTGTTGCCGTGGGAGGGCTTGGTACAGGGGAGTCCAGGCATCTCAGAACATGGGCGCTTGGGTTTACCTCAGCGGTAGCTGGGATTTCTGCTTTGCTCCGACTGATTGAGCTTGATATGCTTCCACTTTCCTTAACCTACTGTTTCCTGTCATCCCACCTTTCTTTGCTCTGCATTTGTTTTCTGCGTGCGTGCGTGCGTGCGTGCGTGCGTGGTGTGTGTGTGTGTGCGTGCGTGCGTGCGTGCGTGCGTGCGTGTGTGTGTGTGTGTGTGTGTGTGTGTGTGTGCCAGAGAACAACTCTGGGTATCATTCCTCAGGTGCTATCCACTTTTTGTTTGAGACAGGGTCTCATTAACCTGGAGCTTGCTGTGCAAGCCAGGCTATCTGGCCGTTGAGTCCTAGGTATCTATCTACCTGCCTCCACCTCACATCACTAATGGGATGACAAATGTATTCCATCATGCCCAGTGTTTTACGTTGTTCTGGGGATCTGAACTCAGCTCCTCACACTTGTAAGGCAAGTACTTTACTGACTGAGCCCCCTCCCCCACCCTTTAATTTTGAGACAGGGTCTCACTCCAGCCTAGACTGGCCTCAGACTTCTTATCTACCAAACTCCTATGTCCCTAAACTTGACCTCGTCCTTATGCCTTCAGGTTTACAGGCCTGTACCACCACGTCTAGCTCTCTTTTGATTTCTAGTTTGCATTCTGCTTTTGGACTTTGGTTTTGCAAGGTGGTATAGACTAGCCTGTGCTGTGGGCCACAGCAGAACTATGAAGTAGAAATTCAGCTGGTTATGACAAAGCTAATACCTGGAAGAAGCTAAGGGCCTTCCAGAGGATTAAGCCAAATCTCAAGGAGTATTTGGTGTTATTCGGCTTTTAATGTATCAGCTGTTCCCTGCTATGAATTTCTTGTGTGCTCTCATACCTTCCTCAAGAACTTCTAACAAGGGTATTTTATCTGATATACTTCTCTAGCATTCAAAGCCAAAAGGCAGACAGGACAAAGCAATTCAGACCAACCACTGAGTCTCCTGAATTAAGGTTAGGTGCATAGCTTTGTTTCTTGTGCAAATTAAGCTCAGACCCTCCTTTCTTATACAGCCTTAGTGGTATTTATACTAAATTGTTTAGACTCCTAACATTTTACCTACCCACTTCTAGGAATGTAGTTTGAGCACATAAATTCCCATTTTCTGATATATTAACCGATTTCAGCTCTTAGTTGACCTCCTCCTTTACCACTCCCCTTTTGGGTTGTAAAAGAAAGCCTGACAGTCACTGCCTGAGGAAAACTTATCTGCCTTTATGACCCTGTAAGAATTCAAGCTTGGTGACCTTGCCTTAGCCAGAGCATTGCTATTGCATGGGTATATAACTGTAAACCTCAGAGACTGGGGACTAGGTTGGAGAACTGGTTGGAGAACTAGAAGGACAAGATGGGAGATGAGGAAGAGCCTGACTGGGAAGAACTAGGCTAGGCAGATAAGAACGAGATGGGAAAGACCAAGATGGGTCAGAACTAAGATAAAGAAATTAAGATAGCATTTAGAGGGAACAGTAGGAAGAGGTAGAGAGAATCGGGCAAGAAAGTAGCTAGGCATGAGCAGAAAAGAAGCTGTGTGTATAGAGAGAACTGACTCGGAAGAATCAAGTATATCGACTAAAGAGTTTTGTGTACATAGATTTATTAGTGAACCCCTCAGATTAATCTGCCACCGGTAGCATCTCTTCTAGAACTCTGGATGAAGGGACAGGAACCCAATAGCTTTCATTAAGCCTGGAACTCAATCCTCCTGCTCCAGCCTACTGCTTGCTGAGATTATGGGCATGTGCCACCAAATGTGCACCCAAGTTCAGAACAACCTCACTAACTCAGGAAATCTTTTTATGTATGTCATACTTACTAAAATGTGCCTTGATATCTCTTGAGGGGTGGAGGTAAGTTTTAAAGGTGACATCTCAGATCAGATCATGGAACAAAATAGGATGATGTGTTTTGAGGCCTAGTAAGAAGGAAACGAGGTCTTTGGGAGCATGCACTTGGGAGCAGGCATACCAGCCCGTTCTTGTTTCTCTGTTTGCTTCCTGTCCCCATGAGGTGAGCATGCCTGCTTACATCCCACCATGGTACCCTGCTTCCCAACCCTGTATGTATCATTCCCTCATGGTACTCTGTTTCTCAACCCTGCATACATCATCCTCTTATACTACTCTGCTTTGCCATTCACCCTCCTGAATACTGGGATTAAACGTGTGTGCCAGCATGCCCAGTCTGGAAGGTGGGTTTTTATTTTTGTGTGTGGATTTTTTTTTCCTCTTACTTGTTTCGTTTTGAGATAGGATTTCAATGTAGCCCTTGCTAGTCTCAAACCTTCTTTGAAGCTGAGAATAACTGATCCTCCATTTTCAGCTTTCACAGTTCTGGATATGTATATATATAATTTTTTGAGAGAGGGTCTCATTGTATAGCCCTGGCTGGCCTTGAACTCACAGAGAACCACCTGTCTCCGGCTCCAGGGTGCTGGGATCAAAGGCATGGACCCCCCTCCCCCCCAATTAAAAGAATGCAGGAACCAACCTGAAGCCAATGTGATGACCAAGTCTTGGTCAACTTGAGTAACAGAAAAATGACAATAATTCATTTGAACCTTTTAAATAAGAACACAGATTAGAGTCTTGTATACAGTAGAATCCCGAGGAAAAACAGAAATAGAGACAGACAGGCAGCTTCAGGAGTAAATGTCACAGGCAAGAATCTGATGTGGATGCTAAGCCTGGGGATATAAAAAAAACACAGACAGCGAGTATCCACCTGCTTTAAAGGTCTTACCTGGCAGGGTGTGATGGCTCACACTTGCAGTCCAGCCCTTAGAGGGCTTTAAATTCAAGGCTAGCCTGGGCTATAGTTGAGACCCTGTGTCAAAAACAAAACAAATTAAAAAAAAAAAACCTATAAAATGAATATTTATTGAAGGACATAGGTCATTTCTCTAAGATTCTCTTTAGATGTACGTCATTTCAATATAACCATGATCAGACAGCCTGGAACAGCTCTCCAAGGTTGTCAAGGCCAGGAACAATAAGGAAAGATCCAGAAACAGTCACATAAAGTATAAAAGATGTGCTGGATTAGAATAGCATTTCAGCCGTGTTAATGACATGGTTCTGGCTGTGGTTGGGGTGGCCGGTTAGTGTGAGTGACAGGTAGGGGAAGCGACGCACAAACTATTCCGTCTTGCTCTAGAAGTTTTTCGAAATAAAAGGGTGTGAGACTGTTTTGGGGAAGTTTCTATTAACTTCTTTTACACGTATTTCGTGTGTTTGTGCACGAGAGAGGAGAGAGTGAGTATTCGGGGCACTTGTGCCATGGTGTGTATATGGAGGTCAGAGGATAACTTCTGGGAGTCAGTCTCTCCCCTACTGTGGACTGGGGATTAAACAGAGGTCAGTTTGGGTGGTAAGTACCTTTACCTGCTGAACCATCCCAATATACATATAATTTAAAAATTATTTTTAGTTAGCACACACCATTCCATTTCATTGTGGCATTTTCAAACAAAATTTGTTGATTCTCCCCCCCCCCCACTCCCGACCCCATGGCCCCTTCCTGTGAGCTCTTCCCCTTCCAGCAAGTGCCTTTCTGTGTCTGGATCACACATGGTGCCCTCCTCTGTAGCCTCCCCCACGACACTGATTTCTCCATCTCACGGTCCCTTTCCGGTTTCATTATCTGTACACACGCGATGCACACAGATCCTTCTAAAGAGGAAGAAGACCCACAGACTGAGCCTGCTCTTAGGTCACTTCACCCTGGGAAAGAGAATACACAGATGTGTCGCAACATACAGGCTCTGGGGAAGGCCGCAGCTCTGTCACAAGATCTGAGGATGAGAAAGGCTTCTGTCGGTGGAGAGAACGGAGAGGCCCAAATGGAATGAAGTAGATGGAGGGGGAGCATGGGACTTCGGAGGGGACGGGCTGGCAGGGCTGCAAGGAGGCGGTGCTCTTCGTATCAGAAGAGGCTGGGAGCCAGGCCGTGGTGTTGGGAGGCAGAGGCAGGCAGATCTCTGTGAGTTCGAGGTCAGCCTGGTCTACAGAGCGAGATCCAGGACAGCCAGGACTGTTTCACAGAGAAACCCTGTCTCAAAAAGAAGAGGCTGGGAAGATGGGAGAGGCTGTTAGCCCCCAAGACTATGGAGATCCAATTTCTAGAGTTACTTGCAGTCAGTCAGTTACTTGCAAATGGAGTGGCATTCATACCACAGAGAGGTTTTACCTGGCATTGGGTACCAGCTTATGGGGACTTTGTGTAGGTTTGAGTCAGGTACACCCTGGAAAGTACCAACATACACATTGTCACTCTAAGAGAGTTACCTGCTAGCTTTACTCATTCATACAGTTTGGAAACCAGTTGTTGCCTTTATGTTATGTATGGTCACATGGTAACTAATGTGTTTTTGTTTTTGAGAATATGTCTTACTGTGTTGCGTAGACTAGACTCCAATTCATGGTTCCCCCTGCCTCAGCTTCCTGAGTTCTGGGATTACAGCCATGTGCCATCATGCTTTAGTTTGGCAGCTAATTTAAAGTCTTTTTTTTTTCTTTGTTGTGGATGTATGATGTGTGTGCAGGTGAGTGTGGGCACATGTGCCACCGTGTATGTGTGAAGGTCACAGGGCAACCCAGGTGCCCATGTCCTTGCCTTCCACCTTGAGACAGGATCTTTGTTGTTCAGCTCTGCGTGTGCCAGGCTCCCTGCCTTTGGGCTTCCCGGGTTCTCCTGTTTATGCCTCCCATCTGTCTGTGGAAGAACTTGGATTGAAGACTCATGCAGCCACAGACTCACACAGCCACAGACTCACGCAGCCACGGACTCACGCAGCCGTGCTTGCTTTATGCAGTGCTGGCCATTTAAACTGGGCTCATCAGGCTTGTGCTTTAGCCACTGAAACTTCTTCCCAGCCCCGCTAACTATTAAAAAGTCAATAAATTTGTGTGTGTGCATGCATGTGCCATGCATGCGCATACACTCCTCTGAGTGTGCATGCCTGTGTCATAGTGCTTGTGTGAAGGTCAGAGGACAGCTTTTAGAGACTGGTTCTCTCCTTCCACCATGTGAGTACAGGAGAATGATCTAGAGTTGCCAGGATTTGCAGCAGCTCCCTACCCACTGAGCCATCTTGCTGCTCTCTCCTAGAACGTTAAAACATTTTATTTTGAAATAGGCTCTTGCTAAGTTACCTAGGCTGGCCTTAAACTCACACTGTAGTAAACACATACACACACACACACACACACACACACACACACACACTCATACACAGACTCCCTGAATTTTTTGTTTGTTTTTAAACACATAAACACAGGGTCTCACTATGTAGCCTTGGCTGGTCTGGAAACTCTATGTAGATCAGGCTATCTTTGGACTAACAGAGATTCCCCCTGCCTCTGCCTCCTGAATGCTGGGATTAAAGGTGGGCACCATCATGCCCATTATACTTTTTGTTTGTTTGTTTGTTTGAGACAGGATTTCACTGTGTAGCCCTGGCTGTCCTGAAACTCACTCTGTAGACCGGTATGGCCTCGAACTCACAGAGATCTCCCTGCCTCTGCATCCCTAGTGCTGGAATTAGAGGAGTACACCACCACTTTGGGCTCCATTGTAAATTTGTAAACCTTAATCTCCCGAGTAGCTGGGACTTTGGGCCCAGCACCAGGCCCAGCTAGGAAGACTATGCAAATATGTCAACCAGAGAGCTTGGTGTGTCGTTCACACTGAAACTTCCACCGTTGGTGCGTTAAGTTTCTCTTCTCTTAGCTTTGAACAAATATCTGGAAAAAAGCAACTCAAGGAAAGAGGGGGTTGTATTGACTCGGTTCAGAGGCACGAAGTCCCTCACAGCCCGGCAGCCATGGTGGCACGCTTGGCCGGGGCCACGCCGTTCTCCAAAAATCATAAGACATGTTTTATTAGTTTGTGTTCCCTGTATAAAGTGCTGTCTTAACAATAACAACCTGCCATTCAAGATCTCGTGTACTGGCCTTATTTACTCTTATCCCTCCCACTTTTCATAGTGTCTGTGTATGTGTGTGGAAAATCTAGATTCCATGGATAAGAGAAACCATTTGACATTTGTCCTTCTAAGTCTGGCTCCTTTTGCTGAGCAGACTGATCTCCAGTCCCCAATACAGTCTGTCCACCAGTTCCTGATGTTCCTCAGTGCTCATCCTCACATGGGCGACTCCCCCAGCCTCCCACTCACAGGCTCACATTGTTCAGCCATTTCAACTACCTATTCCTTTTTCTTTGGGTAACCTTGGTGAAGTTCCAGATCCAGCCGGATGGGACATCATTCCTCTCTGTGACTGAAACACAGTGCAGCTCAGAACCAACGACGTCTGGACGTCACATTCGCCCAGTAGAAAAATGCAATGGGAATGATTTTCGAAAGCCCTGGGGATCATGACTCACCCCTCCCCCATCGTCTATATCCCAAATTTCTTGCTTCCAGTACCCAGTTTTTTCCCAGAGACGCTTTTAATCAGAGGTTGCTTGCAGAAGTTGAGGCCTGGATGCTGATAAACGTGTGCTCCCAGGGTGCATAGCATCAGCTCATCCTGCCAAGCGTGGGGGGAGGGGGGCCTGGGAACTGGTTCAATCTCACCTGCACTTATTTTGTCCTTCCTGATAACCTTGAGCTTATCACAGTCTCATAATAATAACAGGGCCACACTCGCCATGAAATCCCACAAGAGGTGGCATCCTGATTCCTGGACCCTCCCTGCTTCCCATGGCATGCTCTGAGCACAAGATACATGCCACATCCTCTCATAGCTCAGCCCCGGTAAAACCCCAAGCTCCTGGGTGTAAGGTGTTGTAGAGTGGGAGGTGACACTTCTCTCCTCTTAAATTATCAGGTTTTTTTCTCTATTCTATCTATCTATCTATCCATCTATTCATTTTTTGAGACAGGGTCTCACTCTGTAGATCAAGATGCCTTAAACTCTTTTTTTTTTTTTTTTTTTTTGTTTTTGTTTTTTGAGACAGGGTTTCTTTGTGTGGCTTTGTGCTTTTCCTGGAACTCTCTCTGTAGCCCTCGAACTCACAGAGCTCTGCCTGAGTCTGCCTCCTGAGTGCTGGGATTAAAGGCGTGCACCACCACCACCTGGCAAGATGCCTTAAACTCACAGAGATCTACTTGCCTCTGCCTCCTAAATGCTGGGATTAAAAGCATGCGCCATTCGACATTTAAAATTAAATATATATATATATATATATAAAATTGAGTGAATACTGCGAATGTAATCTAAATACCACAAATGTGATTAATATCATGAGTGTAATTTTAAAAATTAATTAATTAATTAAAAAAAAGCATGTGCCACTATGCCCAGCTTGCTTGCTTATTTATTTATGTATATTTATTTATGTATGTTTATTTATTTATTTATTTGAGACTCTCACTTAGCCCAGGCTGGCCTGAAACCATGTAGCCAAGGTTGATCTTGAACTCCCGATCCTCTTACCTCTACTTTTAGAGCAAGAACCACCACACCTGGTATGGTTTATATTTTAAATTTATTTGTTTGTTATTTATTTTTTACAAAGTCTCATTACATAGCCCAGACTGGCCTTGGCCGCTTGAGTGCTACAGTTACAGTTACAGGTAGGTTCTACCATGCCTACCTTTTCCCTTCTTTAGTCTTGAGCTATGGAATGGCATGCTCGCCTGCTCCTGGAACCGTTAATTGTTTGTGGAAAGTACTGAGAAAGGAAAGAACCTGCAGGGCAAATAGCATGCCCTCTGCTCTATTGTTCAACATTCGGCAAAGTTTCTGGGTCTCAGGCTCGTGCACTAGCACAGTAAAGCAAAATCTTATTATTGACATATAGTGCCCCCCCACACACTCCCGCCCGGCCCAGAAGGAGGTTTGAGATATGGTCTCAGTCCAGCTGGGCCTCAGTTCACTATGTAGCCAATGATGGCCTTGAACTCTTAATCTTCCTGCCTGCACCCTCCAAGTCCAAGTGTCAGGAGCACTGGGGTAGCCTACCATACTGGGTTGCCAAGCCTAGGCAGATCTTGTTTTATTATGCTGCACGAATATTGCCATTTTTCTAACAACTTGAAGCCCTGAGGGAACCCTGTGTCAAGCAAGTCTACCAGGGCCACCTTTTCAGCACCACATGCTCACTCTGTGTCCATCATATTCGGTAATTTGTACATTTTTTAAAGCTTTCATAATTATCACTTCTGTTATTTCAACCTGTGGTCAGTCAATAAATAAAAGATTTTTATATATGTATATGTATGCATATGCACATGCATGCAGATGCCTATGGAGGCCAGAAGGGGTGTAGAATCCCCTAGAACTGGAGTTACAGGCAGTGAACTATACAATATAGGTGCTTGGAACAGATCTCTGGTCCTTTGCAAGCACAGGATGTGCTCTTAACCACTGAGCATCTCTCCAGCCTCTGGTCTTTTCTTTTTAAAAAGACTCTAGACATTTGTTACATTTACCTATCTGTCTGTCTCCTGTCTCCTCTCTCTCTACCACATGGTGATGGGAAATGAACTCAAGTTGTCAGGCTTGGCAGCCGACACATGCTGCCTTTACCTACTGAGCCTTCTTGCTGGCCCAATCTTTATTTTTATTTTTTTCAGACAGGATCTCATGTAGCACAGGCTGGCCTGGAACTTGCTGTGTAGCAGAGGGTGACCTTGAACATGTGATCCCTCTGCCTCTACCTCTCCAGTGTTGGGATGACAGGCCCAACACTGAGGTCACTGTGCCTGCTGTCAGTGATCCTCTGTGTTACTGTTGTAACTGTTTTGAGGGCTCCTTGGTACTCATTCATTAAGGGGTATGCTGTTCCTGTATCACCCTCCCTCACCTCTCTGTTCTTTCGGTATACAAAGGTGCCACAATTAAGCCCCTTAGGGGTGTGGTAAATCACTTGCTGAGCAGTTGTGAGGACCTGAGTTTGAATTCCCAGAGTCCACAGAAAGTATGCTGTAGTGTATCTGTAATCCCACTACTCCAACAATGAGAAGAGAGGGAGAGACAGGCATCTCTGGGGAAGCGCATGGACTTCACATGTGCATACACGTGTGCATACCCACCCCCCCCACCCCACCCCCCACACACTTAAAAAAATAGCCAGCTTGTCTTAGTCATTGTTCTACTACTGTGAAGAGACACCATGACCAAGGCTACTTTTTTTTTTTTTTTTTTTGGTTTTTTGAGTCAGGGTTTCTCTGTGTAGCTTTGCGCCTTTCCTGGGACTCACTTGGTAGTCCAGGCTGGCCTCGAACTCACAGAGATCCACCTGGCTCTGCCTCCCAAGTGCTGGGATTAAAGGCGTGCGCCACCATCGCCCGGCTACCAAGGCTACTTTTATAAAAGAAAACTTTTAATTGGGGACTTGCTTATAGTTTTAGAGGCTTAGACCATGATCATCACGACAGGGAGTGTGGTGTGGTGGCAAGTAGGCAGACACCGTGCTGGAGAAATAGCTGAGGGCACTACAAGGCCATCGACAGAGACAGACAGCTGGTCTGGTATCGGCTCTTGAAACATCAAGGCTGGCTTCCAGTGACAGTCTCCTCCTACAAGGTCACACCTCCAACAAGGGCACACTTCCTAAACCTTCTAATCCTCAGACAGTTCCATTCCCTGATGATCAAGCATTCAAATTTATGAGCCTTGTGGGGGGGGGCATTCTCATTTAAACCACTACACACTCGTAACCACACAATGATTTCTAAGTGTGTAAGCAAAAGCAAAGACTCACATGTCTCACTTTAAATCTAGTCGGAAGGGATTGTGGTTAGTGGGGAGGCATGTCACAAGCAGAGGCAGCGGCCAGGCAGTAGGCCTCTTGCAACAGAGACTTAGCTGGGTTAGGAATGCAAGGGGAGAATGCTAGACAGAACTTAAGAGAGTCACCCTAAGAGTCACCGTAAGCCTGGGTGGTGGCTCCGGTGGTCTGGTGTTTTTCTAGTATGCACAAGGCCCTGGGCCCCAGTCCCAGTGCTCGGCTGTGTTCACAAAAGAGCTTGTTCTGTAGCATTATTTCCCCATAATCCTTCCATCCAGTGGTGGCTCACTCACATCCTTCTGTTGGTTTGCTTTCTGCTCTCCTGGGGATTTAATCGCAAGTCTTCCACATGCCAGGCCACAGCTTTGCCGCTGAGCCACGCCCCAGCCCCTTTGCCTTCCCTCTTTAGTTTGGAGACAGGCTCTCACTAAGTTGTGGCTCAGGCTGACCTTGAACCCCCTCAATAATCCAGGTAGACTTTGAACTTGTCATTCTCTTGCCTCAGCCTCTTGTGTAACGGGGGATTACCTGCCCGCACCTCCAAGCCTGGCTGACTCACTTGTTGTTGTTGTTGTTTTTGTTGTTGTTGTTGTTTTAACCCGCTTTTGCTCACTGATAAGTCACAGTTACCCAGCAGTGTGCTCTAAGTCAGGTGGCAGGCTAGTTTTTCTGGACTCATCATTTTAATTGGGTGGGCATGTGTATTTCTAACTTTCTACTATTTTATGTTAATCTTTTCAAACACAAAAGATGCTTGGGACACATGCCCAGGAATGCTACAGTCAAGACTTCCGCGTTACAACACTGTCCTTGAACAAGAAACACAGTAGCAGTGTGCTTGCCGGGAGGGCTGTCTCTTTAAACCCTTCCCCCCAGACGACTGTGGTTGAAAAAGTAGGTCGATAATCCTTGCAGAGGATAAAAATCTCTTCCTCCACAGGAGGGAGAGGAGGGGAGAGGAGAGAGTTGGGAGAAAAGAGGGGTAGGCAGGCAGGGGGAGAGGAGGGGAGTGGGGAAGGGGGGATGAGGGGAGGGGTGAGATGGGAGGGAAGGGGGGGAGGAAAAGAAGGAAGAAGGAAACGGTGTAGATGGGACAGCGGCTCCTTTCAGGTGTTAAAGAGAACATGCCTTCTCTGAATGATGGGCCTGTAATGAAAACTTCCAAAGAAGTGAGCTTTTATCTCTGGCTCTCCTCAGATGGCCAGGGCAGCGGGGTAACTAATTTATGGGAAATTATCTTGTAAACGTTTGGGGGATAAATTTTGACTCAGTGGCTGAACAAGGTTAAGGCTACTTTCTTTGTGAGACTCTTACTGAATAGGAGAATCGGATTCCACGGTGAGCACTTCCTAAGCCTGGTGCCTCAGAAATGCTTTCTGGATATGGGAAAAGCAACCGCTCAGGCGTTATGTGATTTTCAGGGCATCGGGGGATGTGGGTGGGGTGTGCCATCCATTTCCTTTAAAATCTTTTAATTTATAGATGTGTGTGTGTGTGTGTGTGTGTGTGTGTGTGTGTGTGTCCGTCCAGAAGGCCAGAAGAGGGTGTCGGAATGCCTGGAACTAGAGTTACAGGCCATTGTGAGCTGCCTGACCCGGGAGTTGGGGACTGAACTCTGGTCCTGTGCAAGGACAGCAAACGCTATTAACCAATGAGTCATCTCTACACCCGCGCCCATTTTCTTTTTTATTTCCCCCACTTTGGTTATGTGTATGTGGTACGTGTACTTATCAGTGTGAGTGTGTGTATGTGTGTATATTTATATGTACATGCATGTGGAGGCTGAGGTTGATGCCAGGTCTCTTCCACAATTGCTTCTACCTGTATTTTTGAGAGACTCGGTCTCTCAGTGAACCTGAACTCACTGATTTGGCTAGACTGGCTGACCAATGAGCTTTAGGCCTCCGTTTGTGCTTGGCCTGTCTCCCCTTCTCTCTGGCATTGGGACTACAGGCATGCACAGCCTTGCCTGGCTTTTTGAGGCTGATGGTATCCAAAGACTTGACCTGATTTGGGTATCAAGGTACAAAAGAACTATCCAAGAAACCCAGAACCAATAACAGGGCACCTTTCAGGGATCTGTCCTGACCTGCAGCACCGGCACCCACGTTCCTCTTGGAAGATAAAGAAGCTACTAATTAACATAGAGATGCTGGGTTTTGATGAATGCATATAATGGGAATCCGACAGAGGATGGGAGGAAGGAAGGACTATTCAAATAAAAATAGGCAATTATGTGTAGACTCTTGTCCAGTTAGCCATGGAAAAGTGGGCCTGCTGAGTCATCTCGTAGAGGGCTTGGTATGTCCCAAATACACACCCTAAGAGGCCCAGGATGCTGATCATGATGTCCTTGGCAATGGTCACACAGCTCATTTTCTCGGAGTAAAAAGTGGTGATCTCCAGCAGGGGCGGGATGATGAGGGCCAGGGCGCTGCTGCTCACGGAGCCCACCAGGGAGATGACCAGGTCCAGGCGAGGGATGAGAACGGCTGAGAAACCTGCGGAGAGAGAGGAATGTAGACTCATTGAGTGTGCCTCAAAGAGGGGAGTCCCCAACAAGCATGGCTTTGGAGTTTAAGGATTAGGCCAGGCACCATGGCTCTGGACCCTGCCTGCCCCCCAATGCTTTTTTAAAATTATCATTTCTGTAGAGAAAAAAAAAATTGTGTGTGTGTCTGTGTGTATGCATGTGCACCTGTGTGAGTGTGGAGGCCAGAGGAAGGATTCAAGTGTCCTGTTCCATCATCTCACACTCTGTGCCTCATTCCCTTGAGACAGGGTCTCTCTCTGAATCTGGAGCTAGTCTGGCAGCCGGCACCCCCCTCCCCCCACATACACAGAGTCTCTTCCACCTCCCACTATAATAAACACCAGAAGTCCAGCGCCCTTGCTTCTCTAGGTCAAACATCCCCAGTTCCCTCGCTCTTTCCTCCTGGGCACCTCTTCTGAACCCTTCTCTCTCTCTTCCTAGAATGTTCCAGAGAAAGGATTGCCCAGCCCTTCTTCCAGTGTTTCCTAAACAGTGCTCACTGCGAATGAAAGGGTGAATAAATGATGAGAAAAGAGGGAGGAGAAAGTACTGAAATACCCCCCAAGTCTTTAGCTGACAAATCAGCCCTTTGGGGGCTTCTTTACAGTTAAAATATGTAAATTTCTTTCCAATTAAATAATTGAGGACACAGGGACTTGGCCCTACATGAAATGGGAAGGAGAGAGGCCCTAGGGAACCAAGTCCCCCATTCTGTCATGGAGCTGTGTGACGTGGGGATGAGACTTAATTTCTCTGGGCCATGGCTCCCTCGGTTGGCAGGAATGCTGGGTTGGTGTGAGTGTTAGACACACCGGTACAGCGGCCAGCAGGGAGGCAAGTGGTTGTGTAAGAAAGATCTTGCCCTCCCCCGTGAATCGGTCAGTGCCCACTCCCTAGGCAGTAAGACTGGGGGTGCCTCTCCTGATGTGGGTTCTCTAAGCCCGTTTTCAGGAGGAAAGGTGAGAACAATGAGACAAACATCCTGTTGATCACAGAGGTAAGTGGCGGAGCCAAGGCTGCTGGGGTGGGCACTACACCGGGGTATGACACACGCCAAGGGTTTGTGTAGATAAGCACCGTCTCCCCAACTCACAGGTCAGGCAGACCAAGGCGGTGCGGACGGTCAGGTCTACAAACAGAGCCCAGTTCTCAGACACTCTTGAGATGACGTAGGGGATGATGATCTCGGCTGGGACGTGGAACTGGAGGGCATAAGTGAAGAAGATGCCAACAGAGTACATCAGCTTGACTGACTGGTACAACCTGCAGACAGAACACGGAAAGGATGTGAGATGCCACCAGGCTTCCGGGAAAGGTGGTTCAGGACTCATGGGAAGCTGCACAGGTCCAGAGTCAGCGACCTGGGTCAGACTGGCTCAGAGGGGATGTGGAAGCATGCATTCCTGGAGGTTCCGAGGCCATAGGAACCTCCAGGTATTTCATTTAAATATTTCACTTAAAAAACTATAAATGTCGTATCTGTGTACAGTAAAATTCACAGTGCAGAAGCCACACAGCCACGACCATTTCCCCGCCCCTGATTCTCACTGCAGTTCCCTCAGCGTTTGCCATGACTCCCATGTGGAGGTCAAAGGATGACCTCAAGTGTCCATCCTCGATTTTTCTACCACATCTGGAACAGCATCTGTTTGTTCCTGCTGCACATGCCAGGTTGGCTGCTCTCCTATCTCTGCCTCTTGTCTCCCTCAGGAACACTGGCATCACAGATGGCATCACCACCGTGCCCAGCTTTTATGTGGGTTCTGAGGGCTCTAAGTTGGGTCTTCATGTTTGGGTGGCAAACACTACCCACTGAGCCACATTCTCAGCCCTGTGCCTACAATCTTAAACAGAAAGTAGGGGAGCCACACATACACCCACAGATGCACGGTGGCACGTCTCTAGGAATTGTTGACCTTTGTTATTTCGTCAAATATAAAGCTGGATGTGGTGGCACTTGCCTGTAATCCCAGGACTTGGAAGGCAGAGGTAGGAGGATTGCCATAGGTTTGAGGCCAGCTTAGTATACGTAGTGAGTTCTAAGTCAACAAGGCCTAGACAGTGAGATCCTATCTCAAAACAATAATAAACAAAGTATTTCTTGTAAGTTGTTCCCTGTGAATACATGTCTGGGACTTTTTTTTTTTTTTTTCAAGACAGGGTTTCTCTGTAGCTTTGGTGCCTGTCCTGGAACTCACTCTGTAGACCAGGCTGGCCTCGAACTCACAGAGATCCACCTGGCTCTGCCTCCTGAGTGCTGGGATTAAGGGCATGTGCCACCACCGTCCAGCATATGTCTGGCACTTCTATTTAACAGCACAGAGATTTTTTTTTTCAGTTTTTTAACTAGTCAAAAGTTATTTTTGTCTTTTGCCAAGAAAACAATGCAGCAAAGACTATCTCTACATATATCTGCATATCTCAGCACACACCATGTGCTCACATAGCTCACGCCTACATATCTCAGCATATATGACACACCCCCTACATCCCACATCTGCTTATCTCAGCATATATAGCACACATCTCCATATTCCTTGCCTACACATCAACTCCAGAAGTAAAAATGACTTTTCAATGATTTTTTTCTTGACATTGGCTCTCACCCTATGTCCCAGGCTGGTTTCCAGGTTGGTATGCATCTAAGAATGACCTCGAACTCTGGATTCCATTTTGAAAGTGTCGGGATTTGTGGCATGAGCCACCGCTCTGGTTTATGCAATGTTGGGGATTGAACCCAGAGTCTCATGTATGCTATGTAAGCACTCGACCCCTGAGCTATGCATCAGACCCCAGCCATCGTTTAAAATGTATGACTATTGACATACTGCCCTTTTGTCCTAGTCTACGGCTCTAAGTGCCAACATGTCAGTCTCCGATATTGCAGTATGTGTGTGTTCCTATATGCACACACACACACGTGTGTGCAGGCATGTAGTGGTGTCCTTCTTCAGGAGCCGCCACCTTATTTTTGATGAGGGGTCTCTCTGTGGGCCCCGGAACTCTCGTTGATTTGTCTGGGCTGGCTGGCCAGCACACTCCAGGGATCTGCCTGTCTCCATCTCCCCAGTGCCAGGATAGCAAGCATACACCCCCAAACCCAGATTTTTTGCGGGGGAGGGGGTTGAAAAAGGGTTTCTCTGTTTAGTCTTGGCTGTCCTGAAACTCACTTTGTAGACCAGGCTGGCCTCGAACTCACAGAGATCCACCTGCCTCTGCCTCTGCCTCTTGAGTGTGGGATTAAATGTGTGTACCTCCACCGCCTGACAACACTGTAATTTTTAAAACTGGCATTTCTTTTGTATGTTTGGAGGATATTTTTTGTGTATAAAATTCTTATTTTATGTACTTACCCTCCCTTCTTTTCTGGAATTGTTGGTGTTTTTATTGGGAAGGTTGTTTATTCAAGACTTCCCTCAAGAGTGAGTTCCTCTCCCTCCACTCACAAGCTGGCTCACACCAGCGTACACCAGTGTGACTGGAGCTCACTGCCCATGTATTTAGCTGCCACCCTCAGAATGAAAAGGCTCTGCCCAGGATAGCTAGAGGAAGTGCAATCAGCCAAGAATAAGACCCACATATTAAGATAATATCTCGCTTGCATAAAATAAGGCAGAACTTCAAAGCATCCACATTCATGATCTCATCTGGTCATTAGCAGGGCACAGGGAGGAGGGTGGAGCTCGGGACATTTTCCTTATTTTACTGCTCTGGCTTTGGGGAAGTGAATGCCATTATTACCCCACCCAACTGGAAGGCCAAGGCTGTAAGGACCCATAACAACGGTAATAGCTGATAATCTGCAGAGCTTGCTGCATGTCAAACACTTTCCTAACATTTTCTGTATATTGAAGCAATTGCTGCCAGCACACGCTGCCAGCAAGTGCAGCAGAGTGCCGTTCATCAAAGGTGTCTAGGCCCTTCCCTGCCGGGGTGAGGAGTCTGACAGGAGGGCTGCCTCAGCTAGCTTAAGTTGAAGTTCACGCTGCTGCACGAGCTGCTTGGGAAGGCCAGACTCTTTGTCATGACAACCAGAACACTCTGGAGTGTGGCTGGTCCATTAGAATGAGAACCTGGGCCAGCCCATAATGGGTTGGTGTGAACAAAGAGTTAAGCACTTGTGTGACAGCCACGGTGATGGTTCACGACTGAAGCATCACGAAACTGTCCTGACTGATACCGAGAGGCACGTGTGTAAGCCTTACTGTGCAGAAGGGTGGGAGGCTCGCCCACAGGCATGGAGGAAGCAGAATGCGGATCCTATTAGGTAGCTTTAGAACATGTATTTAGTCACTGGGAGCCCAAGACCTCCTGTAAAGATCCCTCTTACAGATGTTTCCTGGATGGATGGATGAGAGAATGAATGACTGAGGGTAAGAACTCCAGGCCGAGTTCCAACTGGGGATACTCAATAGCTTAAGTAGCAGTCCATCTGTGGTACATACCTGAAATTATTTATTGTTTTTACCCAGGTAATGGTAGTGCATGTCCGTAATCCCAGCACTTGGGAAGCAGAGGCAGGTTGGATCAGGAGTTCAAGGCTAGCTTTGGCTACAAAGGAAGTTTGAGGTTATCCTATCTCAAAAATTAAAAAAATATTATTCTTATTCTTATCCAACCTAGGTCCTCAGACAATCTGCACAAACGCTCTACCATGGCGTTTTCATGTTCTGTTTCCTCAACAACCCCGCATTGCTCATCTTAGGGCCTTTGCATTTTGGGGTCAAACTTGGAAGTCAAGTCTGCACTCCCACTAGACAGTGTTAGCTGGGAAGGTCACTGAGAGCCTCTGATGTTGACTGTTTTCATCTGTTCTATGGAGTCCTCATTGACAATGCTTAAGGCTGCTGTGGGAAACTGAGAGGAAGCACAGTGCCTGGTCATCAAACTCACCCGTAATCATTATTAACATGAATGTCAACAGTTCACAACAGTTCATTGCTTCCTAAAGGTAACCGGTTCACGCGTGCGCATTCCGCCACCAAGGCTCACCGCCCACGCCTCCCTGTCCCACTTGAGGCAGGCAGGTTCCTACCAGCAATTGGGCAAGTTGAGGGTGATGCTAGCCTGAGTGTCTGAGCCGAACTTCATGTAGCCCAGGGTCCCCAGGCAGATATAGAGGAAGATGACAAAGGACATCCCCAGATACAGCACGGCAGGAAACTGCTGTGGGCTCTTCATCTGGCTTTTGAGAGGAAGAACCTGGAAGCAGACGGTTTGGGAAAGACCAGGTCGGAAGGAGTGGCCATGGTGGCTGTAGGTTCCCTTATAGGCACAGGTGTTCTTCTCCTGGTGGATTGAGTCAGCAGGGACCCCTCCACAAGGCCACCCCCCTCCTCAAGGTCACACCCTCCATACAGCCACACTTGCTATATTGCCACATCACTCCAAATGGCCACGCCCCTCCACATGGCCACATCAGCTTTATGGCCACACCCCTCCACGTGGCCACACCTCCTCCAGATGCTCACTCCTCCTCCATCTTGTCTCACGCTTGCTATTGCCCCAACACCCTGCTCAGTGTGGGCTGATTAGTCAATTTTCCATCTTTGTCGTTGTCTTGGGAACTTGAGGTGTGGTCTGGGTTGGGAGGTGCCCTCATGAGTGCAGACTTTCCCGTCCCCAGGAGGGAATCATGCTGCACTGCCCTCAGCACTGCTAGGGTGACAGGGACTCACAGCTGACCACTCTGTGGGGTACCTCATCGTTCTTACCATCCCCACGCCTTCAAAGGTGAAGATGGCCGTGCCAAAGAACAACAAGAAAGTCTTCCAGCTTGCGACCAGGGGCAGGCTGCTGTGACGTGGGGTCTCCTGAAAGAGAGGAAGGGTGTTGGCTTTGCCGTGGGGAGGTCATCTCGGGTCATGTCCGATGACAGATAGTGTAAGGGGCACTGTTACATGCTGTCTTATCTTTTTTTTTTTTTTAAAAAAAGTGTTCTAATTAATTAGGTAATTTATTTTGGGACAGAGTCTCCTGCAGCCCAGGCTGACCTTGAACTCAATATGTCCCTGAGAATGATTTTGAATTCCTGACCCTCCTGTCTCCGTCTCCATCTCCAGTGCTGGGACTGCAGGTGTGCACTACCAGGTGTTGTTTTCGGCAGTGTTGAAGATGGAACCGAGGTCCTCCTGCATGCTAGGTGAGCACTCTACCCATGTAGTCCCATCCCAGTCTAGTTTATTTACATTGACCGTGGCAAAGTAGCATCAAACTTTCCACTTAGTCATTTTACCCACTGAATGTGTGCACCCCGTGACATTCCGTCACTACTGTTCATCAGCAGAGCTTTCTTACCAACCCAATCTGAAACTCTAATTCTTTGTTCTCTACCTCTTAGCAACGCCGGTGTCTGTTCTGCCTGTATAAATGTGGCTGCCTAAGTGCCTCCTGTGATCAGGAGCTTGTAGCATTTGTATTTTTTGTGCTTGGCTTATTTCACTTAGCTTAGTGCCTTTTAAGGTTCATGCATGTTGTAGCATTCATTAGAATTTCATTCCTGAACCTGGAGAGATGGGCCCAGCGGTTAAGAGTGCTTGGTGCTCTTTCAAAGGACTGAAGTTCAGTTCCTAGCACCTACATCAGGCAACTTACAACCACCTGTAACTCTAGCTTCAGGCATTCTGACACCTTCTTCCGGCCTCATGGACACACACACACACACACACACACACACACACACACACACACAGAGAGGAGAGAGAAATATTTTTAAAAGCCCTCTCATTTTTCTTTAGTGCTCAGTAATATTCTACTCTTCTCCCCCCGGCCCCCCATACAGTTTGTCTTCTCATCTTAAATATGGAACAGTCAGGACAGTGGAAGAAGGCAATTGCCCAAGGCTATTTTGCAAGCTACTCACACAGCCCAGGTAAGGATGCCTGTCCCCTGCTCCTGACCTTTAACATCTCTGTACCACCGTTTCACTTGGGGCTATGCAGTCTGCCAGCTGATACAGTAGCCATCGTAGACAAAGAGAGTGATAACTTATTTGTGTCAGTGTATCAGGTAGCCCAAGATGCCCTCAAACTTGTTCTGCAGCCAAGGAAGGAGTGATTATAATAGATTTCTGTGGTGGGTAGGATAAATAAAGGTTTCTCAAAGATATCCTCATCCCAGGAACCTGTGAGCAGATTATTTTATTATTTATTTATTGCCATGGTCTCTCTGTGTAGCCCTGGCTGTCCACTCTAAATGTAGACCAGACTAGGCTCGAACTCACAGAGTTCTGATTGCCTCTACTTCCCAAGTGCTGAGTTCAAGGCATGCGCCACCAAAACTGGGTGGATTATGCTATTTTTTTTTTTGAGTTAGGTTCTTGTTATGGAGACCAAGCTATCTTCTTGTCTTGGCCTCCCAAGTGCTAGGATTAATGGGTGCATGCCACCATGCTTGGCTAGAGTGTTGACTTTTCAAAAGGAATTTAGGATGTTAAAGCAGATGACCTTACACAGGGAGACAAACTTGGATTATTTGAGTCAGATAAGAGTCCTTAAAAGAAGAGAGAAGTGGAAGAGGGAACAAGGATGCAGCAAGGAAAGACTCAGTGTTGCTGACCTAGTGTTGCTGGTTTTGATCACGGAAGGGGCCATGAGCCAAGGCATGCTGGGAAAGGCAAGAAAACAGACTCTTGAAACCTCTGGAAAAGCTATAGCCTTGCTGATCTCTGATTAGTCAGTGAGACCTCCAGCACCATAGAGGAAATCTGTGCCATTTTAGGGCTGGGGATGTAGATTAGTTGGTAGCATGCTTGCCCAGCATACAATAAGACCTGAGTTTGATCCCCAAACTCTCTAGAAATCCAAATACAATGACACATGCCTGTAAACCCAGCTCTTGGGAGGTAGAAGCAGGAAGACCAGAAGTTCAAGGTCACCCTCCAATACTTAAAGAGCTCAAAGTTACCCGGTTTCAAGACAAATACCCTGAAACCAAAGAAAATAAGCCCAAACAAAAACAACCAAAAACTGTCCTGGGTTATAGTTTAGTTTGTAGAGTGCCTGCCTAACAGACAGGAAGTGCTGCATAAGTTGGGTGTCAAGGTGCATGTCTGTAAGTCTGGCACTCAGAAGTGGAGTCAAGGTCATGCTTAGCTACAAAGCCAACCTGGGCTACATAAGACCCTGGGTTTTTGTTGTTGTTTGTTTTTTTAAACTTTGCAGATTTGTGGTTATTTGTTATAGCAGCAACAGGACACTAATATAATTCCATAGACTTTCATGATCAAAGAAATGAAGCAACAATGGTGGAATGCTAGCGGGAACGATGGGAGGTAAACCAGTTGGCCCTTCAGAAAGATCTGCCCACCTGCTGCCCCTGCTCCTTAGAGACTTTTTCTGGACCTGGGATAGAGATAGTATTTTGCAGTTGTTTTATTTCGAAGATAGGAGAAGTTGTGTAAAGTCCTTCGTACCAAGTAGATCAAATTCCTTATCTATCTATCTATCTATCTATCTATCTATCTATCTATCTATCTATCTATGACTTTAAAATGTTTCTAATACATTTATATCACTGGGGGGAGGGGCATTTCCTCTATTGTTTTACTTTTTTTTTTTTTTTTTTCATTTTTTGAAATAGGGTTTCTCTGTATAGCTTTGGATCCTGTCCTGGAACTCACTCTGTAGTCCAGCTGGCCTCGAACTCACAGAGATCCGCCTGCCCTGCCTCCTGAGTGCTGGGACTAAAGGCGTGTGCCACTACCGCCTGGCGATTATTAATTTTAAGAGTCTCTGAATGAACTTAGAGTTCACCAATTTAGCTAGACTGTCTGGCCAGTGAACCCCCCACCTGCCTTCACTCTCTCAATTCTGGGGTTACATGTGTGCCCCACTGTGCTAGGCTGTCATGTGGATACTGGGCATGGGAACTCAGTTCCTCTGCTAGGGCAGCAAGCACCTCACCCACTGGTCCCTCTCCCAATCTCCACACTGTTTGTATTTCTTGGTATTTCATTGAAATGATGGGGAGTGTGACATCCTTCTTTTTCTCTTGTTACTGAGCCCCAAATCCCCATCTTCTCAAACAACACCTGATCACAGATGACATTCAGCAGCTAAATTACCTAGCAATTCAGTTTTTGGATATGACTATGATACTGAAGATGAGGGTGTTGATGATAATGATGCCTAACTTTTATAGCTTGGGGGACCCAAGTATTTCTAGAAATCATCTAGACTCAGAGCAGGGGACCGACGACTTTCCCAAAGCATCGGTAACCCTGCCATGCCTCAGAAGCCTTGGACCTTGACCTCCTTCTGTGTGGCGTCAGACACACACCTGGATGAGATACTCGAAGATCAGAGCCAGGCTGCCCAGGGTGGTGATGGTGGCCAAGGTGGAGAAGATGGACAACACCTGTGGGTTCTGGACCAGCACCAGCAGGATGAGGAAGGGCAGGATGGTGAGCATGTAGAAGCGAGCATCCAGGACGGGGGTCAGCACCAAGCTCTTCCTGGGCTGGCAGACATTGGAGGTGAAGTGAGCTTCTTCCACAATCTGCCAAAGGGGCACAGTGAAAGTCGGGGCATCAATCAGGAATCACTAAGAACCGTTTCAATTAAGATTTCAGTTGAATGGCTGATGACCTACTGCCCCAGCAGAAAGATATTATTCATGAGTTGTGTAAAATTTCAACATAACAAGATGCTTTTGAAAACATATTTTTTTTCGAGGCAGGGTTTCTCTGTGTAGTTTTGTGCCTTTGCTGGAACTCACTTTTGTAGACCAGGCTGGCCTCGAACTCACAGAGATCCACCTGCCTCTGCCTCCCGAGTGCTGGGATTAAAGGCGTGCACCACCACCGCCAGGCTCTGAAAACATTTTTTAAGGGGCTAGAGAGGTGGCTCAGTGGTTAAGAACACTGGTTGCTCTTACAGAGGACCTAAGTTCAATTCCCAGCACCCACATGGTGGTTCACAGTTCCAGGAAAGCCAACACCTTCTTCTGACTTCCATGGGCTTGTAGTACGCGTACATACATGCAGGCAAAACATTTCATACACATAAAAATAAAGTAAATAAACCTTTAAAACATTTTTAGATTTATTTTAACTTTATTGTATGTGTGTTTTGCCTGCATATATGTAAGTGGATCATGTACATGCCAGGTGTTGGAAGAGGTCAAAAGACGGAGTCAGGTTTCCTGAAACCAGAGTTACAGACAGCTGTGAATCACCATGTGGTGCTGGGAACCAAACCCGGCTCTGGGTCCTCTGAAAGAGCAACAAATGCTCTTAACTGCTGAGCCATCTCTCCAGCTCCATAGGTGAGTGTCTTCTGTGAGTCTGCGCACTTACACATATGTGTTCCTGGGGGTGGGGCTTGCAGAGGACAACTCAGTATTGTTTCTCAGGTTTGTCCACCTTGAGTTTCTGACACAGGGTCTCTCATTAGCTGTGTACTGGGCATGTTAGGCTAGATTGGTCATCCAGTGAGTGTCAGTCACCTGTCTCTGGCTCTTCAGCACTGGAATTACAGCTGCATGCCGCCAAGCCCGGCTTTTTTATATGTGGGTCCTGGGAGATGGTACCCATGCCCTCGTGCTTGCAAAGACAAGAGATTTTACTGACTGAGCTATGCTCTCACGTCCCCTCCCCCCACTTTTTGAGATAGGGTCTCATGTATCTGAGGCTGGCCTCAGACTTGCTATGTAGCCGGGATTGATCTTGAACTTTTGAATATTCTGCTTCTACCTTCCAAGCATGGCATTATGGATGTGAGCTGCCATGCCTGGTTTTCGGTGTCCTGTGTTTTTATTTGGCAAGCCTAGAAACCTTTAACTGTAGTGCCTGTGATTCTGACACCCGGAAACCCTGGGCATCATAAAACCCAAAGACCCAACGGTCTTTTTGTCTGATAGACAGTCTCTTGGTCCCCTCCCCCTCACATGACTAGAGAAAAGGTTTCAGTTGCACAAGCACACCCTCTGGGCAGGACTGGGAACCCAGCGGCTGCTCCTCCACCAACCCCTCCGTCACACAGCTCACTGTTCTTCCTGGATGCCTGGGTGTGCTCTCCCGTCCCACAAAGCCATAAAAGAGTGCTCTCACTGGCTTGTCTCATGTTAGAGACATGATGAGGGGAAGGTGACAGCCTGTTAGACATCTTGGATGTGACAACCTGAGCTGCCTAAGGTCGACTCCATCTGTGCTTTCCAGACTGAAGATGTGGGGCTTTGGCTCTGCTCTGGTCCCAACTGTGGTCTAAGACGGGGCAGACTGGCTCAGATGTTATGGTCTCACTAACAGCCCTGGCATGGGAGGTCTGCTCTCTTGCTCTCCTCGTTCTCCTCTCTCTCTTCCTCTCCTCCCACTCTGCCCAGAAGAGCCCTCTTTACCTGTTGTAAATTGTCTGCCATAAACATGAAATACACGCTGCAGAAGCCCAGCTGAGTGATGATCAGCAGGAAGCTCACAATGTACCTGGAAGGAAGAGGATGAGGAAAAGAAGTTGTTGTTTAGAATGGGTTTCATTTTCAAAACAATTATTTCTGATGATTGTATTTTGAGAAATATCAGGCCCTCAGAAAATGCTGATAGTATGGTAGAATTAACAGCCATAAATTCTGGCTTTAGGTTTTGTTTTGTTTTGTTTTGTTTTGTTTTGTTTTGTTTTGTTTTGAGATAGGGCCTCATGTAGCCCAGGCTGGCCTCTCATTAGCCAGGTGGCTAAGTGTGACCTTCAACTCCTGATTTTCTAGCTTCTACCCCAGGAGTGCTGAGTCACCACAACCAGCCACATCCACACATTCTCATGAATGTCTGAGCAGTTACCTTTGCCCTAGTTACATTCTGGGTATATATATTCAACACATACAAACACCACACACACACACACACACACACAACACACACACACACACACACACACACACACACACACACAGCACACACACACAGCACTCACAGCACACACACACAGCATACACACACAAGCAACACACAGCACACACACACAGCACACACACACACACAGCACACACAGCACATACACATAGACACACACACAGCATACACACACACACTCTTTTTAGAATCATTTCAATGATAATTTCAGAAGTCATGAAACATCTACCTGGAATACCTCAAGCAGATTTCTCTTAATCCTTGACAGACAGAAATTAACTTTAACATCAAATCTGTAGCCTATATTTTAGATATCTTATCTCACAAGTGTCTTTTTCTTTTTTGAGAGGGGCATTGTCTCATGTAGCCAAGGCTGTAAACTCCCTATGTAGCCCAGGCTGCCTCTGAATTCCTGATTCTCCTGCTTCTACTTCCAAGTGCTGGAACTGTAAGTGTGCCATTATACCTGGCTTAACTTTTATTTATTCATTTATTTATTTATTCATTCATTCATTTATGTATATATGTATGTGTGTATTTATTTATTTAATTTCCAAGGCTGTGTGTTATACTTAGCTGTACCTGTTTAGTCTTCCCCCCCCCAACATGGAATATTTTGTGTGCATGTACACCTGTTGGTTTTTTGTTTGTTTGTTTTTGTTTTTTGAGACAGGGTTTCTCTTCATAGTCCTGGCTGCTCTAGAACTAGGTCTGCAGGTCAGAACTCACAGAGATTCTCGTGCCTCTGCCTCCTGAGTGCTGGGATTAAAGGCGTTGCAGCTTTTCACTAGTTTTGAAGTCCAGCTGGCTAGTAAATGCCACAACTGTGTGTGACCATTCTCAGATTAACTTCTGAACACTTTGGTGGGACAAAAACATCAACTCTTTTCTTTTTTTTTTTTTTTTTTTTTTTTTTTTTTTTTTTTTTTTTAGTAATTTATTTTTTTTTTTTTTTTTTTCGAGACAGGTTTCTCTCTGTTTTGCTTTTTTGTGACAGCTGCTCGACTCACGAGATCTGCCTGCTCTGCTCCGAGTGCTGGGATTAAAGGCATGCGCCACCACCGCAAAATAATTTATTCTTATTTTATGTACACTGATTTTTTGCCTGCTGCATGTCTATGTGAGGGTGTCAGATCTTGTAGTTACAGACAGTTGTGAGCTGCCATATGGGTGCTGAGATTTGAACCTGGGTTCTCTGGAAGAGTTTTCAGTGCTCTTAACTGTTGAGCCAGCAACCCCCATTCCTCTTTCAGAACCGGGGGGGGGGGGGGGGGGTGTCAATAGCCTGCTGTCCTGTGGTTTTGGATCTCTCTTCATTCATGTACCCCCTCACACCCAAAGCTTTAGAACTTAATGACAGATACCCTTTTATAAAGCTGGTTCAAGGCAAACCTGTGCACTGCACTTATTACAACTCTTAAATTTGAAAAATTACCATGTTCATCGTGCTCTGTGGGTTTTTGTTCGCTGTTTGGTCATTTCCTGTTTTCTGATACTGGGGATTAAACCCTGCATGCTAGGCAGGTGCTCTCCCTTGAGCTACAGCCAAGTCCTGTTTTTCTTTTTGCCTTCAACTTTTTACTTTTTTGGTGGTAGCTTGCCTTGGCAGCTAGCTTGTCCAGTCGGTATATCCAATTTTCTGGATCCTGCTGACTTTCTTGTGTACCGTTTATCCTGGTCTCCCATCCTTGGGGGTTTCTTGTGAGCTGATCTCAGACCAGGAGGTTTGATTAGGTGACATTTCTTCACTGATTTTTTTTTTTTTTTTTTCTGGCAAGAGGATTTCAGATTAGATCTCTATTCTATCACAAGACACCTGTGGCATGGGCTGGTGTGGGCTTAGCTTGGCACCCTGGGCAGGGCCACCACTGCACCCTCCTTTATAAATTCCCCACTGACTGTCCATCTAAAGGCTGAGCATCCATCAATGATTGCTACCTAGGGGGGCAAGCAGTTCTTCCTCAAGTCACTGAGTTCCTCTTAGTGCCCCGAAAATGAAGAATCGCTGGTTGAAATGAGACTTCCCTCCAAGTATTTCCAACTTTTCTCAGTTACTGATCTCCAAAGCAATGGGACAAGGAAATCCTGGCAGGTGGAGAGTAGAGATCTCAAGTTCTAGTCCTTACTCTGGCACTAAATTCCTGTGTGGCTTTCAGCAACCTGCTTGTCTTCTCTGAGCTGTATAATTTATCCATCTCTACAGGCATGGGTACAGTGAACTCCGAGGGCTGTTTTTGTCCTACATAGCTACTTAAGATACCATCAGCATGGATCCTGACCTCATCTGGCTGATAACGAACAATTCCTGATTGGGAGATCAGTGCTGGCCTGAGGAGCCTGAGGTAGGCGGTACGGAAGGGGCCTCAGTGTTGACTCCCTGCCTGGAGAAGAACTGTCAGAAAAGGTCTCACGGAGGGGCCTCGGGGCATTTCAGTTCCTCCACTATCAGGGTCTTCTGTACTTTTGAGGTGTTATTTTGTTGTGAGACTCTGGTCACCCCTATTTTTCTAGGGCAGTGAAATCTCACCCTGGGTCCTATTCGAGATTGGTAAGATGACCAGCGATGCTCAAATAGAAAAACATTTTGAACACACCATCAATGTGTGTGTGTGTGTGTGTGTGTGTGTGTGAGTGTTGTGTGAGTGGTGTTTTTTTTTTTGTTGTGTTTTGTTTTGTTGTGTGTGTGTGTATGTGTGTGTTTGTTGTGTTGTGTGTATGTGTGTGTGTGTGTGTGTGTGTATGTGTGTGTGTGTATGTGTGTGATGTTGTGTGTGTGTATGTGTGTGTGTAGAAAACTCACTGTGCTCAAATAAAGCCAGGGCCTCTAAAAAAGACAAAAGGCTGTAGAACTCACTCTGTAGATCAGGCTGGCCTCAAACTCACAGCAACTCACCTGCCTTTGCCTCCTGAGTGTTGGGATCAAAGGTGTGCGCCACCACTGCCCGGCATGCCTAGCTGTTTTAAAATCCTGGCCCAGGGGTCTCCCTACATCACTATGTCTTGAATTCAGGGAGGCATTGAGCTCCGGGTATTTCTGACAGCCTTCAGGGAGGGTGGCTGTCCTGGCTCCCTCTGCTACTGTGATAAAACACTCAGACCAAAAGCAACATAAGAAAGGAGGGTTTATCCAGCCTACACTCCCAGGTCACAGTCCTGTTGAGGAAAGTCAGGACTGGAGCATGATGTAAGAACCTGAAGCAGAACTCACGGAAGAATGCTTCTTACTGGCTTGCTCACAAGTTCATGTTTAACTAGGTTTTTTGTTTGTTTGTTTGTTTGTTTATATAGACCCCAAGAATGGGGCTATGGGCTGGACTCTCCTACACCAATTAACAGTCAAGACAATTACCGATAAGCCAATCTGATCAGGGCAGTTCATCAGTTTAGGCTTTCCTCTCGGATGACTCTATGCTGTGCCAAAGGTGACAATTAAAGCTAACTAGGACAGTGGCATGAAGGTCTATGCTACCAGGACTGACTCACCATTAACTTCTTATCAAACAAGGTGTAACAGGGTAAAAAGTTCTCCATCTTGTCTCAGCGAAGCCATATTTGGTCTCTATCTCCTGCCCTGGAAAGTCCCGTGGGAAAGCACCCAACTCCATTCTAGACACTCGGTCGAATGCTCCAGCTAACTGCATGTTCTTGGCTCTTGTTAAACTGCTTGCTAGGTTCCCCTTGCAACTGCCAGCCAGGATGTAGTTTTTCTGTGTTCTTTGTCTTTAAAAACTCCCTGTAATATGCATCCGGGGCTGCTCTGTGAGAAGTGTTTCTCTCCAGTCAGTTGCAGGCCAGCTTAATACGGACTCTCAGTTCGAACTTTGGTTGTGCAAGTGGTCTCTGGGTCTTTACCCCATAACAAAGGGAACACGCTAAATGTCCATCTCCAGGGGAGTGTTCAACAAACACAGGGTAAACTTCTGCACCAGAGAACTCTGTGAGCCTTTAAATGATGAAATGTGTCTGCATGTCTCAAGATGAAAAAAAAAAGAGGAATATTGTCTCTGATGATTGATTTCTGCTGTTCGGGTGGCAGGATGTAGAATCACAAGGAAAACAAATCTTTGGCATGTCTGTGAGAGACATTCTAGAATAAGTTGGCTATCTGGGTTTAGTGATGCATGTCTTCATTCCCAGCACTTGGGAGACAGAGGCCAGCCTGGTCTACATAGTGAGTTCCAGGACACTCAGGGCTATGTAGAGAGACCCTGTACAAACAAAACCCAAAAAAAGTAAAAACCAAAAAATCTAAAAAAAAAAAAAAAAAAAAAGGAACAAAAACAAAAAAAAAAAAAAAAAAAAAAGAAAGAAAGAAAAAAAAGAATAGGCTAACTGAGGTGAGAAGACCCACACTGGATTTGGGCAACACCATTCTGTGTGCTCGGGCTTAGACTGAATAACAAAAGGAAACCGTGAGCTGAGCACCAGCAATCATCTCTCTGCTTCCTGATGGTGTACACAATGTGACCAGCTGTTTCCTGTCCCAGCTGCCATACCTTCCCTAACACTATAGATAGAATCCTCTGGAACTGTGAGCTGGAATAAACCTCCATTCCTCAGGTTGTTTCCCTCAGATACTCTGCTGCAGCAACAGAACAAGTAACTGTTACATTGTTAGATAAAAACATCTAATTTTGCTAGTTGTGGAGGTGCACTTGGGGAGGAGGAGGGTCAGGAGTTCTTGAGGCTACAAAGCATGTTTGAGGCCAGCCTAATGATCGGGAAACCCTGTCTCAAACACACAAATAAATAAGCCAGAAAGCAAAATGAACTTCAAGTTTACACGATTCTAGGCAACATACAAGAAAATGTAAAATGATCTAGGTCTGGGGCTGTAGCTGGGTTGGTAGAGTTCTAGCCTAGTGTTTGTGAAGCTTCACTTCTCAGCACACTATGAGCCCAGCTAGGTCTTATACAAGAAGTTCAAAGTCATCCTTGGCTTCTTAGCTAGTTCAAGTCACCCTGGCTATATGAGTTCTTGATGTTAGGGTCCTGGAGCAGTCCCACAAAAGGCACCATCCAAGTATGCAATCAACAAGAGCGTTTATTATTCCAGCATGCTGGGGCCTGCAATCCCACACAAAGGCAAGTTGGTGAAGACCCCCAAGAGGGATGTGTGGGGCTCCTTTTGAGCATAGCCAAGGGGAGGTCTTAGAGTAGTTAGGTCATTTTATCTGTGATTGGCTTAAGAAAGTGGCAATCATATTAGTACATCTGTATGGGCCAGGGCTAGTCAGAGGCTGATCAGGGCTATGGTTTTCCCATTTGGGGGCAGGCCTGGGAGAGTCCCAGGCTTGTCCTTCTTTGGTTATCACCTTGAGCTGTTTGTGGCTCAGGTCTGCAGTGCATGTATCAGGCCTCCTTGTCCTTGCTATTGGGGGTGCTGGAGATTGATTGTCCTTTGTGACTCTTTCAGAAACTGCTTATTCAGTCTCAGGAAATTGAAATGAGGCCTGATCTCTGATGAGCAAGACTGAGACAGTGGCTGTTACACAGGTTCACTGACTGGTCCTCTCACTTGTCTTTCTTTCTTTCAGAAAAAAAAAAGCAATTAACACATACCTTTCAGACGACTCAGCACACACACACGACACACACACACTATTCTATATCTATATTTAAAAAAAATAATTAACATATACTTTACACTATACATATTATATATATATATAGCCTTGAAAGGGCTATTTATGAACCAGAGTGAAGAAGGAGGTAGGTTGGGGCCATGGGGAGATCTTCTACCTTGCTTGATAGTTTCCAAAAAGAGCCTGTCTGCTTAAAAACTTATGCAAGCAGGGGCTGGAGAGAGGGCTCAGGAAGAGCAAATGCTCTTGTAGAGTACCCAGGTTCAGTTCCCAGCACCCACATCAGGTGGCTTATAACCGCCCATAACTCTAGCTCCAGGGGATCTGGCATTCTTTTCTGGCCTCTTTGGGAACTTGCACTCATGTACACATGCTCACATATAAACACAGAGATAGATATAATTAAACATAAAATTAAAAAGAGAACAAACTTGTGGGAGCAGACATAAAGACAGGGTAGGTGGGGGTGTGATCATGGTGTCATCACTGTGATGTTTGTGACCGGTACCTGCCCCACACTGAGTGCGTCCTCAACCAAGGATTTGGGCATGTTTCCAGGCTGTACATTGTGGTCTCTTCATAGCTGACAAAACTCTTCTGCAGTCTAGGATGAAAGGACAAATGATGCATAAGTTAAAACACTTTGGCTAAAGGTATAGTATGTGCCTAAGCTGGTGACTGCTGTGTATTTGTGTGATAGGGTAGAGTGTTCTGTGAATTTTCTAATAATAGTACCATTAATGCAACTTTCAGAAGTTAGTTACTAGCTTATACAATTTTTATGCACTTATGCTTTTTTTTTTTTTTTTTTGAGACAGGGTTTCATGTAGTCTAGGGTGGATTTGTGCATCTGGGGATGACTTTGAACTCTTGATTCTTCTCTCCCCACCTTCCTGAAGTCATACATATGCTCAGCAGCATGCTTTAAACACAATATTTAAGAAGATTTCCTTGGTTTTGTTCTTTGGAATAAGCAGCATTGGTGCACTGGTTTAAATAAGCAAAGCAGGAGACGAGGTGGAGGAGAAGGGGGAGTGGGTGTGGCCGGCCAATGACTGTTTTGGTTTTCAAAGTAAACTTGACACTTCGATTTGGGAACCCTCGAGAAGGTGATCTTTAATTTGATTTTTTTTTTTTAGATTTATTTGTTTATTATGTATACAGCATGTATGCTTACAGGCCAGAAGAGGGCACTAGATCTCACTATAGATGGTTGTTGAGCCACCATGTGGTTGCTGGGAATTGAACTCAGGACCTCTGGAAGAGCAGTCAGTGCTCTTAACCTCTGAGCCATCTCTCCAGCCCCCAATCTTTAAGTTTTTAAGGGGGAGTGGGTGGCTCTGCAGAAGGACCCTTCTGGCCCTGAGTGGGAACAGAGAGGAGCAGTTACTGCTGAGCAGATGCCACATGCACAGTGCTAACTACAGGGCTGGGGGAGAGGAGGAGGCTCAGGACTTTTATGGAGCCTTCTAACCCAGCACCCCACTGGACCTGGTGTGTGTCTGTCATCTCAGGACTGTGGAGGTAGACACAGCAGATCCTGAGATCAAGTTCGTTCTGGACTACATAAAGAGTTAAAGACAATCTGGGAAATAACCCAAACAAAAATGGCAGAAGGCCCTAGTTGGACAAAAGACCATTGTCTTTGTGTCAGAGAAAAAGGAGAGACGTTCAGCCAAAGGGCAAAGCCAGACTGATGCAGCTGTGGGCAGGTTGGTGCCTGCAGGAGATGTGAGGGCCCCGAGGGCTTGGGAGGGGGCACCTGGAGATTCCCTGATGGTGAGGAATGGGTCTAATAATAAAAAGAAGGAGAGAAGGGAGGAGAAAGAAAGAAAGAAAGAAAGGAAGGAAGAAAGGAAGAAAGGAAGGAAGGAAAAGGAAAGAGAAAAGAAAAAGAAAAAGGGTACTACAGAGTGGGAGGGAAGGGGGTAGGTCTGGAAGGAACTGGGGGAGGCTGAATATGATCAAATTACTTTGTATGACATTTTCAAAGAACTAACTTAAAAAAAAAAAGAATGAAGTTAGACAGGTCTTCAGAGACCAGCTCTGCCATTTCCCAGCTGTGTGACCCAGGGCAAGATATTTAAGCCTAAGTGTATTCACCTGTAAAATGGGAATAAAAACAGTCTCTATCCTGGGGGTTCCTGGAAGGAGTACAGAAATCTTGCAAAGCCCTTGGCTAAACAGAATTGCACCATGACTGCTGAATGAGCAAACACCATGATTGATGACATGTTTCACGAGCCGAAAGGGCTCTCTGGGTTGAGTGTGGCCAGCACACACTCCAGGCACATCCACTATTTGGATTGTGTTTATTCGGCTTTATGATGAGTTCTGGAGACCGAACTTGCATGCCAGGCAAGTGCCCTACCACTGAGCTGCATCCCCATCCATTACATTAACTTCTACTTAATATCCTTGCTTCAAAAATGCTTGTGATATAGCCCAGGCTGCCTGGAACTGACAATCTTCCTGCCTCAGCCTGAGTTGCCTTGCTTTGACTTCTGTATAAGGCCTTGCCTCACTTCCAAGGACATACTGAATGTAACTCGAGTGGCTGGGTCCTGAGGAGCTCAGTATTCTGTATTTTCATTGTATTTTTTTTTTCTTTCAGAGAAAGAAACCCCTGAGCTGTTTCTCCAGCTCTCAGTGATTTTTATATTAAGATTTCAGGTGTATAAATCTGTGTCTGTGTGTGAGTATGTACATGTGAGTTCAGGTACCAATGGAGGAGTCCCCAGAGGGCCTTGGATCCCCTGAAGCTACGTAATGTAGGTGCTGGAACTACCTTGCATCCTCTGGGAGAGTGGCAGGCTCTCCCATCCACTAAGTCATTGCTTCAGTTTCCCTAGATGTGCAGTTAATGACTGAAGCCATTGTAAACCACTCACAGCGAGGCTAACTGAGTTTTGCACTTTTATTAACTTGCCTAGAAAGGGTTTTCCTGGAACAAGTGCCCTGACAGCGTACCTGTATTGGGTTAGGGAGATGAAAAGGTAAACAGGGGATGGGACTGTAGCTCATTTGATAGAGTACCTCTCAGACATAGGTCCCGGAGTTCGACCCCCTGCACTGTATCAATGAGGCATGGACTCACATGTACTAGAACGTGGGAGGTGGAGACAGGAGGACCAGGAATTCAAGACATCTTCAGCTACATAGTGACCTTGAGGCAAGCCTGGGCTACATGAGACCCTGACTCAGATAAAAGGTAGCGCTGATGAGATGACTTAGTGGTTCAGAGCACTTAACCGCTTTCACGGAGTACCTCGTGCCCACATGGTGGCTCACAACCACCTGTAACTCCAGTTTCAGGGGACCTGATTCTTTCTTCTGGCCTCAGGGGACTCCTGCACACACATGGCACACATAAACTCGTGAAGGTATGCACATACATACAGATTAAAAAAATTTTCAAAAAAATCCCCAAATGAACCAGGAGGCTTGTCTGAGGGTCTTGCACACACCCAGTAGTTCACAGGGCACTTTTGCACATTTTGTTACCTTTGGTGGCTCCATGGGAAGAGAGTGAGGCTCAGAGTGGTGTGGGAGCCAGAGTGGCTTCCAACTCACTAGCTGCAGAATTGGGCCCACACCAAGATGCCACATTAGCTTCTTTTGGAGGTGCTGGGGAAGGGACCCAGGGGCTCACACACACTAGGTAAGCTTCTCCCACTGGCCTGACCTTATTCTGCTGTAACCATACACTTGACACAAAGCAATTTAAGGGAGGCAGGGATTATTTTGTCTCACAGTTTGAGGGGGCACAGTCCACCATGCTTTGAAAGCCATCAGGGATTTTACAGGGTAGGAGTGTGAGACTAGAGCTCCCCCACACCAACAAATCAGGAAACAGAGTGTGAGCAGGAAGCACAAGGCTTCCTCCCACAAGTTCCACCTCCTAACTTCCTACAGCCTCCCCCAAACAGTGACATCAGCTGGACCAAGTGTCCAAACACATGAGCCTGTGTGGCCATTTCTTCTCAGACTATAAGACAACTTGAGACTCTTCTGTAGCAGGCTTTCTTGAACTGCCAGCCCCCAAATCATGACACAAAGACTTATTATTAATTATAAATGCTCGGCCTTAGCTTAGGCTTGTTTCTAACTAGCTTTTTGTTTCTTAATACAGGGTTTCTCTGTGTAGCTTTGTGCCTTTCCTGGATCTCGCTCTGTAGACCAGACTGGCCTTGAACTCACAAAGATCCACCTGCCTCTACCTCCCAAGTGCTGGGATTAAAGGCGTGCGCCACTACTACCAGGCTTCTAACTAACTTTTTAAAACTTAAATTAACCCATTTCTGTGTGCTGCCCTGAGGCTCATTTACCTCATCTACATACTGTCCATCCTGCTTTCCTGCTTCTTTCATGCCTGGCTGCTCCCCACCCCTGACCACTGCTGGCTGGCTACCAGCCAGCTTGCCCCCAACTGGCTGGCTGGCCCTTTTTTTCCTCTCTGACCACCAGCCCTGCCTATCTTTCCTCTGCCTAACTATTGGCCATTCATCTTTTTAATTAGACCAATCAGGTGCCTTAGGGAGGCAAGGTGAAACAGCAACATGTCTTTATATAGTTAAACAAATGCAGCAGCAACAAATGCAACACATCTTTACATAGTTAAACAAACAGATATTCTATTCCACAACACTCTTCTGCAATCCCTTTGCCACCTCTGGAGGATCCAGAGCAGCAGAGGTGGTAGCCTGGAGAAGTGGCCCTGGAATGGATGGAGCCCATGGGGTGAGAGATGTGGACTCTGACCTCTGAGTGAGGTGGCTGGCACAGTTCAGCAGGATATCCATACAGTGCACTGTGAGGACCCCGATGGCCAAGAGGCTGATAGGCCCCACCTAGAGGGACAAGACAGGAAGACAGTGAGATGAAATCTAGCAACATCCACAGCCCAGCCTAGTACTGGACACTAGGCTCTTTGCAGAATGCAAGTCTCTAGCTAGGCTGTAGCTCAGTGATAGGGGCTTGTCTAGCAGATGTGACACCCTGGGTTCCATCCTAGCATTGCCCCCAAGCAGACAGAAAACTTTCTAGACATTGAGGCACGTGCCAAGAATGCCAACACTTAGGCTGAGGCAGGAGGATCACTGTGAGTTTGAGGCCAGTTTGAGCTATGTGGGAGACTCTGTAACCAACCAACTAATCAACCAATCAACCAGCTAACCAACCAACCAACCAACCAACCAGCCAGCCAGCCAACCAGCCAACCAGCTAACCAGCCAACCAGCCAACCAACCAACTGGAAGTTGTCCATGATGAGCAGCAAGCTCAGTGTCCTCTGCCCTGGAGGCTATGTTCAAACATCCTTTTTTAGTGTCACTGTTGACGGGCCGCCCCACACTGGCTAGGAATGTTCTTCCAGGGGCAAAGAGTTCATCACCCCACACAGCCCAGGCCTTTTTCATCAGCCTCTGGGTATACTCTACCTGAATCCCCATGCCAAAATTAATTCCTTTACACAGCTTAGCCTCAGCTCTCCTAAGACCCTTAAAGACCTTGGTTAATGACCAAGGTTCTTTTTGTGATGTAGTGCCCTTCTCTCAGGATAGTTAATCAACAGGCCCCAGGGACACTATGGCAGGTGAGTCTGTTTGGAAGAGCCACCTTGTGTAATACAGGATGGGGGGGCGGCTGCACCCCTGGGCAGGGACCGTCCCCCCAAGATTTGACAAGTGAAACTGTTCCTGGACATTGCAGACTGTTGGGGGAGGGAGTGGAGCCAGTACAGAACACTCTCCCCAGCTGAGGACAGCTGCTCCAGTGAGTCTGCTTGTCAGACCCCATTTAAGAAGCAAGGTTGATTGTGAATCACAGTCTTCTGGATGTGACCAAAGGGCACAATGTGTGACTTTATAGATATGTTCTGGGTGACAATTGTTTATTTTGTCACAAATAAACAAATGAGGGGGCAAGAGTGCTGTAAGACCCCACAAGGAGGCAGCCTCCACATGGCAGAACCTTTCTTGTTTGCAACCTTTAACCCTGGGGCCAGGCACACTCCTGGAATAACCCAGTAAGCATTCATCAGCTGGATCACTGTCAGAAGGGGATGGAGGGTCTCCACATCACCCAACAACTCTTGGAGGCAAAGAGAGCAATCTAAAGAGCTAGCAGGACATTACGGAGCTCGCTGGTAAAGACAGTCTGGCTGAGGCCACACACGTTTAACACTCTTCTGCAGACATCGATCTAGAACCTAGAGGGCTCCCAAGGAGAGGCTCCTCCCTCTGGCTGGGACTGTTAGTCATCGAAATCAGGTGGAGGAAGCAAGGGACCACTTCTCAGGCCTGGGGAAGACAAGCAGACTAAAGAAAATTTCTGCATATGGGATCAACCTGTCCTCACGGGCACCACTGGGGCTTTCTGTGTGCAGGTCTCCAGAGTAGGACTGTGGAGAGTCGGGGGTGGGGTGGTGGGGTGATGGTGGTCACAGATTCAGAGCAAGTATGCCAGACTTTTGCAAGCTTCCTAAGGACTCCAGAGGAGACGCATGCAAGGGACAGCTTTCATGTCTGTAGGACACAGTACAGTTTTTGAAAGGAGACATAACCCAGGAGATAGTGTCAGCTGGGGGTAGGGGACATGGGGATTGATGGGGACATCCTTATTCCTATGCCTCGCCCCTATCTCATACACCATCAGATGGTTTTATCCTGACTTTTATTTCTCAGTGCTTAAGATTGAACCCAGGGTTTCATTCCAAGAGTTTTGAAACTAAACTACACCCTCAACCCTTGTGGGTTTTTTGTTTTGTTTTCTTTTTGAGATAGTCTTGCTATGTAGCTTAGGCTGCCTTGAAACTCATTCCATAGTCTAAGTTGGCCTTGACCTGCAGCCTTCCAGCACCACTTGGCCCTTCATGAGGTGGTGTGAAACAGGACACACACACACACACACACACACACACACACACACACACACACACACACATGCAGTTTACAGGGAGGAGGTCTGCAGTGTCAAAGGGGAGGTGGGAGACATAATACCCCAGGGACCGGGGAGGAGAGTGGTGGACAGGGATTCTACACGTGCCCCTGGACTCTGAGTAACAGCTGCCCACTCCAGGGGTGCTCAGTGTGTTTCCTGGTTGGCTCCCGGGAATTGATGGGCACAGATGCTGTTGCAGAGCCTAGTCCCCCAGAACCACCCCACCACAGAGGTCTAGAGACTTATCTCCCCTCACCACAACTTGGATGAATCTAGTTTCTAGCCCATGGCGCCTCTTACCAACAATCCAGCATTTTTCACAGCCAGGGGAAGCCCCAGGAACCCTGTGCCAATGTTGCTTTTCAAAAGGTGGATAAAGATTTGCATAAACCTGTGGTGGGGAAAGTGAGAGAAGAGAATATTGTGTGGAAGGGATGGGGGGGAGGGCAAGGGCAGGAGAAAGGAGGGGAGGGAAGGAAAAGGAAGAGGAGAGGGACTGGAGAGGGAGGGCTGCCTCCACCCCCAACCCCCAGCATTTCTGTGTGTGTGTGTGTGTGTGTGTGTGTGTGTGACTGTGTGTGTGTTTGTGTGTCTGTGTGTGTGTCTGTCTCTGTGTGTGTGTGCGTCTCTCTGTGTCTGTGTGTGTGTGTGACTGTGTGTGTGTTTGTGTGTGTGTGTGTGTGTGTGTGTGTGTGTGTGTGTCTCACTTTCTCCGTTTCTCTGCCCCCTGTCCCCATCTCTGGAACCCAGGTCCTCAGGCAGAGTGGGTAAGGGCTGTAGCCCTGAGCTCCAGCTCTAGCTTGTCTCTGTGCTCTCAAAGACACGTCAAATACGTAGTTGTAGATTTCACATAAACGGCATTTTAGGATTGGATGTAAAAACATCACCATTGCTTGTCAGGTTTGAGGCATTCCGGCAATCCCAGAACTCAGAAGGCTGAAGCAGGAGAATTGCAAATTTGAGGCCAGTCTGGGTTACAGAGTGAGACTCTGTCTGGAGAACATCTTCTATCTGTCTGAGTTTGGGGCAGTAAAAATGGAACATGGGGCAATTGTTTACAGGAAGATCTATGTCTGTGGGGGAGAGGGCCTGGGATAGAGACCCGGCAGAGGGGAACACCTTCCCGTGTCAGGGGTGTGCTCTCTATGTCCCGCAGCTCAGGCTACAGACCGTGGGCTAATCTATACGGGTTCTTTGCAAGAATTAGGAAATACGGTATATGCAAATATTCTCTGACAACTTTCCAGAGCTACAGTCATATTCTTAGGTCTAGAGCTTTGCTGTGTCATGGGGAACATGAGGAGGCCCTTTGGAGCTGAAGTCCGGCTGTGCTTGCCCTGGAAGGGTAATGGGACCACTCACAATAGTGCATCGGCTTCCTCTGGAGGGTCCTTCTGTGGGGAGACAAGGCTGTTGTTGCTGCTGCTGCTGCTGCTGCTGCTGCTGCTTTTTGAGGCGGCCTTACACACGCTGAACAAATTCCGCTCACAGTTGTCATCTTTTCTAAGCAGCGACATCTTCCCCATGGTGACCAGCTAGCAGAGGTATGGCACTCAGCTCCAGCAGGCTGGAAGGAGCCCGCCGTGGTCTTTCATCAGGAGAAGCCACACAGCAGGTGTTGGGTGCTGGCTCCTGATGCCTGGGTGTAGTCCTGAGTGTGGGAGTCAGAGGAGAGTGGCTGGAGAAGCTGGAGTTGAGGGTGCCTCTCGGGCTCTTGAGGCACCTAGGACAGCGTCACGGATCCCCCTCAGGACTGCCTTGACGGGACTCACACACTTTCAGCCTGTCTCCCAGCTCAGCCCTTGATGACAGGTCCACAGGGAACACTGACTGGGAGGAGGAAGGGACCATTAGCCTGGAAGTTCTGGCACCTCGCTGTGGGCTCAGGCTCAGGGTTCGCTGCCTCTGGCAAGAACAAGCCCCAGCTACCTCACAATGGAGGCTGCCCAGGCAATAGGCTGCTGCCCAGGATGCAGAGGGCCACCTGTACCAGCATCTCTAGCTGGAGGTAAACACTGGTTTGTGCCAGCTTAAATGCCAACTGCTCAGGAGGACAGTATGGACCGCCGCCTAATTAGGAAGGGGGTAAATGGATACTTCTAAAAAGCTATTTGTGGGCTGGAGAGAGGGCTCAGTTCAAGCATGAGGACCTGAGTTCAATCCCCAGAACCCATGTTAAAAAAAAAAAAAAGCCAGGTGTGGTGGTACACACTTGTGATCATGGTGCCAGGGAGGTGGAGATTGGAGGATTCTCACTAACCAACCTAGACTACTTGGAAAGCTCCAGGCCAGTGAGAGTTACACACACACACACACACACACACCACACACACACACACACACATACTGGTTGGGGCATGGTAGCAGATGGCTTTAATCCCAACACTCAGGAGGCAGAGACGGGTGGATCTATGTGAGTTCGAGACCAGCCTGGTCTACATAGTGAGTTTCAGGCCAGCCAGGGCCACATAGTGAGACCCCATCTCAACAGGCACACACCCCAAATCAGAACCATGAGCTGATGAACTGCAAGCCCTCTGGAACCACAGGCCAAGATGAACCTTTTCTGCTTCAGTCAGTTATTTCTGGTCTTTTGTTTTTTGTTTTGTTTGTTTGTTTTTTAGAGACAGGGTTTCTCTGTGTAGTTTTGGTGCCTGTCCTGGATCTCTCTCTACAGACCAGGCTGGCCCCAAATTCACAGAGATCTACCTGGCTCTGCCTCCTGAGTGCTGGGATTAAAGGTGTGTGCCACCACCGTCCGACCCTATTTCTGGTCTTAACAATGAAAAGGTAACCTCTGGAATCACCCAGGGAACTCCTGTCCAGGGCAGTGAGCAGTGATTTAAAGCGAGACAGTAGGGAGACAAAGTGGCTAATTTTGAACAGTTACTTTTTTTTTTTTTACCTCTTTTTTCTTTTTGTAAAAAGATTCATTTATTTATTTGGGGATGTGCCACAGTGTGTGGGAGGTCAGAGAACAACTTGTGGGACTCAGTTCTCTCAGCGTGCGGGTCCTGCAGTTCCAACTCCGGTTGTAAGGATGGGCGGCAAGTCCTTTACCTGCTGAGCCATCTCCCATCCCCTCTGGGTACTATATTATTACTGTTGTTGTTATCATTACATTTTGAGATAGGGTCTCTTTAGTAACCCTGCCTCTCTCTCTCTTTTACCAGTCTGGTCTTGAACTCACAGAAATTCACCTGCATCTGCCTCCCGAGCACTGAGATTAAAGGCGTGTGCCACCGCCCCTGGCTGGTGAGCACTGTTTTAAATATGACGGCCCAGAGGATGTGCTGATGGACTTTATATGTGAGGTATAAAAGAAAGGGAGTAGTCAAGGATCACCCCGATCTTTGGGGGCCGAGGAAGAGGAAGAACGGGCAGGGCATCAGCACAGTATTGAAGCTGCCTTCCCAGAGCTGGTGCGCTGTGATTTCATCGTGTGTCTGTGGGCGTGGTCTGGAGGCTTTGCTTATGAGGGCTCCACTGTCACATACTTCACCCTTGAGCATTACCCTCGCTATGACAACCTTGAGGAGACACTTGCTCCCTGTAACCTTTAATCCCGCCACAGAAGGCAACTATGAGTCCCTTTTACTCCTCAATGGCAAGGAAATCTCTCTCTCTTAGTCTCTGTCTGTCTGTCTGTCTGTCTGTCTCTCTCTCTCTACACACACAAGCCTTCACCCTTTCTTTTATACCTCACATATAAAGTCCATCAGCACATCCTCTGGGCCGTCATATTTAAAACAGTGCTCACCAGCCAGGGGTGGTGGCACACGCCTTTAATCTCAGCGCTCGGGAGGCAGATGCAGGTGAATTTCTGTGAGTTCGAGACCAGACTGGTAAAAGAGAGAGAGAGGCAGGGTTACTAAAGAGACCCTATCTCAAAATGTAATGATAACAACGACAGTAATAATATAGTACCCAGAGGGGATGGGGAGATGGCTCAGCAGGTAAAGGACTTGCCGCCGATCCTTACAACCTGAGTTGGAGGATCCAAGTTGAGGAGCTACTTGGCAGTTGATGGCTTCTAAGGGAGGAAGAGCCAGTTTTAAGGCCGTGGTAGGATGCGCATGCTCCATGGATGGCCCCACACCCATGAGTGTATGGGTGGTGCAAACTGGACTCAGCGGGTAATTAAAAAGAAGAGGAAGCAAGATTGGGAGGAAGTGGAGAGTGAGGGTGGATCTGGAAGGATTGAGGGATGTGCTGGATAGTTTTATGCCAACTTGACACAGGCTGAAGTCATCTGAGAGGAGGGAACCACAATTAGGAAAATACCTCCATGAGACTGGGTTGTAGGCAAGCTGTAAGGTATTTTCTTAATTAGTGATTGACAGGGGAGGGCCCAGCCCATTGTGGGTGATGCCGTCCCTGGGCTGGTGGTTCTGGGTTGGTTCTGTAAGAAAGCAGGCTGTGAACAAGTCATGGAGAGCAAGCCAGTAAGCAGCACCCTTCCATGGCCTCTGCATCAGCTCCTGCCTCCAGGGTCCTGCCCTGCTTGAGTTCCTGTTCTGACTTCCTTCAATGATGGACTATGATGTGAAAGTGTAAGCCAAATAAACCCTTTCCTGGTCATGGTGTTTCTTTGTAACCATAGAAACCCCAACTAAGTCACGAGGAAAAAGGAGAACATGCTCAAAATACATTGTATGCATGTGTGAAATTCTCAAGGAATTAGTGCAAATATTATATTGAAAAATAGAAGAGTCCGGCAGGGTCGCATGGTGGTTTTGCTCTTCTGTTCTGAGGAACTCAAACATGCCCATTTTCAGTGGCGGACCCCTTTGACAGCCCCCCCTGTGGTGACTAAGCCTTCCTCTTTCCTGTGGGTCTGTGTTAAGGAGTCTGAACTTGAGCAGGGTGTAGGAGGACAGAATAAACACTCAGCTAAGAAGACAAAGGAGCAGGGTCACAGGTCACAAATTCCGTGTGCAGGTTTCAGGAAGGCAAAACTCAGATGAGGAGGAAGGAATCACACCCTAGAGCCAACAGTCTTCTCCAGTGTCTGAGTGCTGGCACGTGTCGTTCCCCCCCCACTCCCCCCCCCACGGCCACGGACACCATGTGGCAATCCTGCTTTTGGAAGAGTATGGTAATAGTACATGTATGGGAAAACTTATCACTGTCACCATGCAGGCCATTATCACTAAGCACAGGGGTCACTGTGCATTCACAGGGCTGTGCAGTTTCTAAGACTCTTCCAGAAACTTCTTTTAGGATAAGTGGGCATGGCAGTGCATGGGGTGGGGGTAGGGGGACAGAGGCAACCTGATCTCTCTGAGTTTGAGGCTAGCCTGGTCTACACTGGAAGTTCCAGGTTAGCCAGTGCTATAGAGCAAGACCCTGTTTCAGGTTTTTTGGTTTGTTTTTTTTTTTTTTTTTTGGCCAGTGAAATGGATCTGTGGGTAAAAATACTTGTCACCAAGCCTGATGACCTGAGTTCAATCCCTGAGACTCACATGGAGAGAGGAGAAAACAGATTCTCAAAGTTGTCCTCTGACTTACACACACACACACACACACACACACACACACACACACACATACACACACCCATAAGAAATACAATGTAATTTTTCTCCTTTCTTTTTAACTTCACTTTCACTTTGCTCAAAGACCTTTAGGCCTGGCAGAGCAGCAGGGAGCTGTGATAACAAATGCCTGGGTTCCACACCCTCTTCTCTCTATGATGGATCTTCAGCTAACTGATGTTTCTGAGCCTGGCTCATCTGAAAACAGCGGTATATACCTCAGGAACTGTTCTCACTGCTGTGACCACAGGCCCAACAAAAGCCACTCAAGGAAGGAAGGGGTTAGATTGGCTCCCGGTTTGAGGACACAGTCCATCATGGGGGGACAGCATGGTGGCAGGAACATGAGGCACTAATCACGTGGCATTCACAGTCAGGAAGCGGAGAGAGAGGAATGCCCACACTTAGCTTGTTTCTTCCTTTTTATTCAGTTCACAGCCCAGCTCATGGGATGGCGCTGCCCATATCCAAGATGGGTCTTCACTTCTCAGCCAACCCTGTCTGGAAACACACCTCACCTGTGGGTGTGTCTTCAAGGAGATTATTATACACGATCTTCTGTACTCCCTGAACCAACAGGGAGCCCCAAAAGTTAAAGAAAGGGCAGTTGAGTTGGGCGTGGTGGCACACATTTATAATCCCAGGAGAGGAAAGCAGGAAGATCAGGCACTCAGGACAGCCTCGGCCACATAGCAAGGAAACCCTGCCTCAAAGGAGGAAGAGGAAGAGGAGGAGGAAGGGTTCTTTAGTGAAGATGGGGAAAAGTCACGTGTACACCCATGACTATGTCTGAATAACCAGACAATACTAACAACTTGAAAATAGAGCTGTCACTCAGCTCTGCTCATCAGTAGTTGAGATGATGTGGATAATTGCTAATGAGCCCTGCTGGCATCTGTCCCTTACATCAGTGTTTCTTATGCATTCCAAGATTTAGTTATAGCCAGTTAGGTCTCAACAATAAGATTAGGGGCTGGAGAGGTGGCTCAGTGGTTAATAGTGCCTGCTGCTCTTGCAGAGGACCTGAGTTCATTCCCAACCACCTGTAACTCCAGCTCCAGGAGAGCTGATATCTTCCTGTGGTCTTTGAGGACACACACACACACACACACACACACACACACACACACACACCTAAAAAAGTCAGCTCCACAGAGCTGAAAGAGATGGTAGTCTCAGGGTAGAAGACATCACCAAATTTCCATTTACACCACATTTACTGTTGGCCAAAGCCAGTTACAAGGTGACACGTAGACCACCATTTGGTAGACCACGCTGCCACACTACATTATCACAGGGTATTTATAACACTTTTAAACTATTATATACGAACCTCGTATTATGTCTGTGCCCAGTAGGTAATCGAGGATGTTCATTGCAAGAATTCAGAAATAAAAACCTACTCCAGTGATGTCTGTGTCTGCTGCCCTTGGCTCATAAGCTTGACCCGGCTTTTTTCTTACTCACTGCCGGACTTCTGAGTTGGGCTAAAACTTCAGTGGTCTAGAAAGTTCAGTGCCCTTATCTGTAACACAGACGGTGTCTTTTTGCCTGAGCATTGTGACTCACCTCAGCCCCCTCTATCTTGATGCTGGGGTGAGCATCCTAAGTGTTCCCAGTCACTGCCAGGAAAAGGATGTGACCTGTTTACCAAAGGTTGAGCCGGCGGAGATCTCCAAAAGCTGGCCCTTGCTGCCCCCTAGTGGCTGCTTTTTGCATAGCTCCACTCAAGGTATGAAATTCGATAAATGACCAGAAACAGGAGGGTGGAATCCAAAAGCTTCCATAGGAGAGCTCTCCACTGTGAGGAAGGCTAGAGGATGAGCAAGGTTTGCTTTTGGCTTTGTTTTGTTTTGCTTTTGTTTTTTTAAATGACAAGCTACACCTTGTATCTGGTGAGTCTTGTTTTTTCACGTCTTAGACCAGTGAAAAGGGGAAACAATAGACAACGTACGCCACCGTGGGTGAGGGAGGCTCTGTCACTGAACAAACACAGTGGTGTTGGACATGGGGAGAGAGTTCCCGGGCTCAATCAGCTCATCCAGGGCCTGGTAGGTCCCCACCACGAAGCCCACGAAGCCCAGAATGCTGATGAGGGCATCCTTGATGATGGTCAGGGGGCTCAAGCCCTCCCCGTAGTAGGTGGTCACCTCCAGCAGGGGCGGGATGATGAGGGCCAGGGCGCTGCTGCTCACGGAGCCCACCAGGGAGAGGACCAGGTCCAGGCGTGGGATGAGGATGGCCAGTGTGCCTATGGGAGAGGAAGGGGGACAGATGGAGAATCCCAGCTTTAAAGCCTTTAAAGATGGCTATTGAAGTTACTTTTAAAAGAAACCAAACCTCCCTCAGATGTTCAGTTTTGCAAATAAAAGTTGAGGGCTGGGGATGTAGCTCAGTTGGTAGATGCCTGCCTAGCGTGCGTGAAGCCCTGGTTCTATCCCCGGTTTCCATGGTAACACATGCCTACAACCCCAGCATTTTGGAGGTGAAGGCTGGAGAATCAGGAGCTCAAGGTTTCCTTTGGCTACCTAGTTTAGTTCGAGGCCAACCTGAGCTATATGAGACTGTATAAAAAGGGACAACATGAAATTAAAAAAAAAAGGCAGGGTGTGGTGTTGCCTGCCTTTAGTCCTAGCACTTGGGAGGCAGAGGCCAGCCTGGTCTACACAGTAAGATCTAGGCTAGTCAGGGATACATACTGAGACCCCATAAAAACAAAACAAAACAACAAAATTAACCTTAAAACAACAACAACAAACAAATGGGAGATGGCTCTGTGGGTGTAGGCATGTGCTGCTAAGTCTGATGATCTGATTCTGATCCCCAGACACATGGGGTAAAAATTGTCCTCTGACCTATACACATGTGAACGATACATAAAATAGATGTAAAAAAATTAAGAAGAAGGAAAAGGTGGAGAGCTCCCAGGACACCTGTTCTTATCTCAGGGGTGACACATTAATGGTTGATGCCGCTCATTCCTGTGTCCAGATCGAGTGTGACAGGGCAAGACAGAGCAGAGCTTCCTCCATCTTGTATTCTTGCTGAGGCCATTTCAGGTTTAATTAGAATTTGATCTCTTTGATGGAGAATTCTGTGGAAAATGACCCAACTCTATTCCAGGAACCTGAGGTCAGGATGCCCAGATAACTTATCTCAGCTTCTGTTAAACTATCTGCTTGTGCAATCCCCTCCCCCTTCAGCTCCAGAGTGAGGCACTGAGATGTGGATTTTGCATTTAAAGACCTCTTGCTCTAAGTATTCAGGGCTATTCTTGGTCCCTGAATACCTGAGTATAGTCTCGGCCGGCTGGAATAAAGACTTCCAATCAGCTACAAACGGAGTGGTCATCCCTGGTGGGTTCCCCACAACACTGTGTGTTCATATTGTTGGGTTGTTGGGGGGGGATTTTCTTTACTCACTTAGGTTCAGTGTCTGGGGTTCTTTCAGAGATTATCAAGAAAAAACACAATGTTCATTTGTGAGCTGCATCCAGGAGAGTCCAGGTGATGGCAATGTACACTCAGGTAATGAAGGAAGCAGGCTTGACTCATAAGCACAGGGTCCTAGCAGTACCCACCATTCCCCAAAACCAAAGAGAATGGAAGGCAGGCCAGTTTCAGATGGTTCCTTAATTCCAATATGACAATGCTAGCCTTCTGTTGGGCTGGCCTTGCAGACAGCGGTGTGAAGGGGGGTGGGGTGGGCGGGCTGTGTTTCCAGAACACCCTAGCTAGTCATGACTTTTACTCAACCTCTGTTCAAATGTCAATAGCTTCAAATGATCTTCTGTTACTACCATTTCATGCATGTGTGTTCTGATTCTTTCCCTGTCAAATGATTTTTGTGCATATTTTCATTTTTTATCCTTTGACAATTTCCTGTGGGTATATACTGTATGTTGGTCACACTCACCCCCGACTACCCTCTCTTGTCCCTCTCCCACAAGCCCCCAGCCACATTCATGTCTTTTTAAAAATGACCCTCTGGATTTAATTAGGGTTGTCGGCACGAGCCTGGGTATGGGACTCGTTTTAAATGTTGGCCTAAATTTACACGAAGTCCTGGGGACCAATGAGCACTTGTTGCCCGGGCATTCTCCCTGCCAGCCTTGGAGGGGAGGGGTGCTGCCTCTGGGCTTTGATGACCTGGCTTTGAATCCCGCTTGCTTTTCTTCATTAATATATTTCTTTAATTTAGTTACATTTATTTATTGAATGTATATATGTGGAGTGTGTGCCTTGGCACGTGTGTAGACGTCTGAGGCGACTTTTAGGAGCTGAGGCTCTCCTTCCACGGTGTGGGCTCCGGGGACTGAACTCGGGTTGTCAGGCTTGGGAGCAAGCGGCTGCCAGCTGAGCCATCTGACGGGCCCTTTACCACCACTATTAACTATCGAGAAAGCATCTCATGTAACTCAGGCTGGTTTCAAACTTGCTACGTAGCCAAGGGTGACCTTGAACTTCTGATCCTCCTGACTCTCCCTCCAGAGTGCTGGGATCACAAGAATGCATCAACACACCCTCTTTAGGAGGTTCTGAAGAATGAATGCATGCCAGGCAAATACTTAGACACTAAGCCATGTCCCAGCTCCCAGCACTCACAGGCCAGTTATTTGACAGTGTCCTCCTTCACGAGCATTCTCATGGGGACTGAGTAAATGCTATGAAATACAGCCTAGGAAGGGTTTACCACAGTGCCTTGCACACTCTGTCTCCTGATTATTATTTAACACACTGGATATCAATGAATCCGTCCTTTGGCTGGGCATCAGCACACCTGTCTAATTAGGGCACATGTAAGAATGGTTTAAATGGGGATTGGGGAGATGGCTCAGTCAAGTGTCTACCTTGTAGGGCCCAAGGACCTGAGCTGGATCCCTAGAACCAGGCATGGTGGGGTACACTTTTAACCCCAGCACTGGGGAGGCATAGGCAAGTTGATCTCTGGAGCTTGCTGGCTAGGTAGCCTCCTAGCCTAACTGGTGAGTTCCAGGCCAAAGAGAGACCATATTTAAAAAAAAAAAAAAAAGGTGGTAGTACCTGAAAAATGTCACCGGAGTTGTCATCTGCCTCTACATGTATGCACACATATGAATGTGCACACACACACACACACACACACACACACACACACACACTTCTCGGGAAATGGCCAGGAGGCTCCCTGAGACTCTGTTCTACTCACATGTGAGGCAGACCATGGCGATTCGGATGGACAGATCCACAGGCAGTGCCCAGCGCTTGGACACCTGGGAAACAGCAAGGGGGATGATGATTTCCGCCGGGACATAGAACTGCAGGGCGTAGGTGCACAGGATGCCGACAACATACAGGAGCTTGACCGACTGGTACAGCCTGCAAGACATACAGCCATGTTCTCCGTGGTCTGACACCCCTCCTGGGGACAGCAGCCTCGGACTTTGGGACAGTCCCCTGGGTCTGTGTTTCCTTCCCCGAGTATGGAGGAGTCTCACCAGAGTGGAGAGAACAGAGAAGCATGGAGGGTATGACGGTAGCAGAGAGAAGGGCCATGTAGATGAGAAACCAGCAGCCCTGAGCATGTGCACACGTGGTGCCTTGACAGACCACTCTGGGAAGTGAGGACAGACAGGCTGACGCCAGGTACTTCTCCCAGGAAGACTCAACAGCTAAGTGGCCAGGGTCCCAAAGCCTGGGTCTAAAGTCCTTTGTGATTGGAGTCTAGTAATTGTCTGTGCCCCCCAAGTACTCAGTACATCAGGAGCCCTCAACAAGCGCTCAGCTTAGTTTGGAGACCTGCCAAGTCCTGAATAATTGAGAGGGAAAAGATGTTGTCTGTGGGTTGTGTGGAGACAGGAAAGGAGAAGCAGGGTCGTGGGCGGGCTTGAAGCTGAGTGCAGAGAGAAGGGCGAGGCTTCAAGGGAGTTAAACGTGTGTGTGTGTGTGTGTGTGTGTGTGTGTGTGTGTGTGTGTGTGTGTGTGTGTATGTGAGTGTGTACGCCACACGCATGTAGAGGCCAGAGGTTGATGTCAGATGTCTTCCTCAGTTCCTTTGCACTTTATTTTTGGAGACAAGGTCTCTCCCTGAACCTGGAGCTCACCAATTCAGCCCGGCTGGCTGGGCAGTGAACCTCAGGGTTCTCCTGGCTCTACCTTCCCAGTGCTGGGATTACGGGCACATGCCACATGCCTGCTTTTTTTTTGGGGGGGGTGTGTGTTGTGATCGGATTCAGGGTGTTCATGCTTGCATATCAAATTCTCTTACCTGCTAAACCTTCTCGACAGCCCTGTTTCAAGTTTTCAACCCTAGCTCCCCTGGCTTGAGGGGAGGGGTGTCCAGTGGCAGGGGACACTTAGTCATGAGCCTGGGAAGGGGAACCAGAAGGTTCCATCCCACAGACAGAAGCCTTTGGTCTTCCTCCCGCACTCCCATCTTCTCCCCCAACGTGACCAAGGACTCTCGCTTTCCTTCTGTCCTTTCCTCTTAGCTGTGTTTCCTTCCCACTAAGCTACCAAGACCCGACTCAACCTGGAGGCTGCTGCGGACACACCTCTGTAGCCCAAGGTTCCAATGGTGGCTCCATGGCTCCCAGTGGGAGTGTCTCTAGACCTGGGTCTCCCTGCTCCGACAGGGAGAGGAAGAGAGCCACACGTTTCTACACATCTCTCAATCCCCACCACCCAGGAGCCGTGAAGGTACCAGCAGTTGGGCAGGTTAAGAGTGATGCTGGCTTTGATGTCATCTCCAAACCGCAGGTAACCCAAGGCTCCGATGGCAATGTACAGGGAGGTGACGATGGACATCCCCAGAGACAGAATGGTTGGGAAGCGGCGGGCATCCTTCATCTTGTTTTCCAGAGGCAGGACCTACAAGAACATCACATTGTAAGGATAGGATAACAACAACAATAGCAGTAGCAGTATCAACCAGGAGCACAAAGAAGAGAAAGCCTTGCTGCCTCTGGAGTGCTCCCAAATGAGTCAAAGAAGGGACTTGAAAAGATGTTTGTAGGCTCTTGCGCATGTCAGTATTATTCATGATTATTAGGTGGGAGGCAGACAAGCATCCACCATTAGAAAATGAATAAATAAAATGTGGTACATCCATGCAGTGGAATATTATACAGCCTTTAAAAAGGAGGAAATTCTGGGGCTCAGCAGTTAAGAGCACTGGCTGCTCTTGTAGAGGACCCAGATTCAGTTCCCAGGACCTAGATCAGGCAGCTTACAACCACCTGTAACTCCAGCACCATGTGATCTGACACCCTCTTCTGGTCCCTGTGGGCACTAGACACATATGCAGTGTACATACATACACGCAGGCAAAACACTCATACACATAGAATAAAAAGAAATAAATCTGTTTTAAAACAAAGGAAATTCTGACACTCATTGCTACATCTGTGGAGGCCAGAAGAGGGTGATGGATCTCCTGGATCAGCAGTTACAAGCTGATATGGGTGCTGGGACGCGAATCTTGGTTCTCTCCCCAGAACAGCCAGTGCTCTTAACTGCACAGCCATCTTGGCGCTTCTGATTTATGATGATAGCCATTTGGACAGGAGTGAGGAGATACCTCACCGTCACACCCAGTGGCTGATGAGAAGGTGCATATTTTCATGTAGTTGATGGCCATTTGTAGTTCTTCTAGAAGTCTCCACTTGGGTCATTCACCGATTTTGCAGCTGGATTACTTTGCTGCTGTTGGCAGGGTCCCTTATACATCCTGGCTGTCAGCCCTCATCCTGGGTGTCAGCCCTCATCCTGGGTGTCAGCCCTCATCCTGGCTGTCAGCCCTCATCCTGGGTGTCAGCCCTCTGCCGTGTGAGCATGCGCCTCTTGTTCTGAAGGCCGTCTCCCCTCCACTCCTTCCTATGCTCTGAAGATGCCCTTAGCCCCATTTGTCGGTTTACTTTTGTTCTCTGTGCCTTTGGAGTCGTACCCAGAAAAGCCAGTCCCCAACCCACCACTGTGTCTGACCACCCCACAGCATTCTCTTCTAGAAGTCTGAGACTTTCCAGTCTTCCATTAATGTCTGCGATCCATTTTGAGTTTTTTCTTTTTTTAAAGATGTTAAAAATTACGTTTATTTCTTTCTTTCATGTGTGTGCGGAGATCAGAGGACAATCTGGCAGGAATCAGTTTTCTCCTTCCACCATGTGGGTCCCGAGGATTGAACTCAGGTCGTCAGACTTGGAGGCAAGCACCTTTACCAGCCAAACCATCTTGCTGGTCCTTGGGCTGCTTTTTGTGTAAGGTGAAATTTCCAGTTTGGGCACAGGGATAGCATGAGTTTCAGGATATTTTTGCTTCCTATCTCCATGAGTGTAAACTCAAGGGAGGCCCCAATCCTGGGATGATTCAGTGGTTGAGGAAGGAAACCACTCCATGGGTTACCTTTTCTTCTTAGCAGGTCGCCCTTGTGGGGCGGAGAGTGTGACAGGAACCCCGATTTCCTGTTTCTCTCTGTTTCTGCCAGGCCACGTCCCCAAGGGCAAATCCCAGCACAGAGTCACATTCTGGTGTGTGTGTGTGTGTGTGTGTGTGTGTGTGTGTGTGTGTGTGTTTAAGCCACCGAGAAACGCATGGAAGAAACACAAGAAGTACATGCAAGCATAGGGAGACAAAAGCCAGGCTTTCTGTCCAGAGGATAATTAAGAGGAGATTGGCTAGAAGCTGGTGAACTCAGATAAAGAAGTGCTTATAAAAGATTTGTACAGGCTGGGCATGGTGGCATACACCCAGCTTGGGAGCAGAGGCAAGGGGATTCCCATGAGGACAAGGCCAGTCAGGGAAACACCAAGGCCGTGCCTTAAAAAACAAAAAATACAACAAAACAAGATTGAATAGTTCACAAAGAAGACATCCAAATGCTAACTAAAGAGCATGAAGCAGGGCCTTGCTGGGGGAGACTGATGACCTGAGTTCAATTCCCCGAGCCCACAAAGAGCTGGATGTGGTGGCACACAGCTGTAATCCTGGCACTCCTCAGGTGAGATGGGAGGCAGAGCCGGGAGAATCGGCAGAAAGGTCACGGGCCAGCTAGCCTGAGGGCCCAAGAGCAGCCGAAGCAGTAAGAGAGACACCTCAAAAGCTGAAGGGGAGAAGTGACCCCTGACCCCGCATGCACACCTTCACTCTCACGCACACGCTACTAAAAACAATTAAAGATGTATAAAAAAGTATAAATGATACTCATAACCAGTTATCACTAAAAATGCAAATTAAACCATAATCAAATGCTATTATATATCTATTAGAATGGTTGGAATAAAAATATCCTGGGGCCGGGGGCACAGCTCAGTGATAGAGCACTGCTTGGCATGCATGAGGTCCTGGGTTCAATTCCCAGCATCCTCCCCCATCCACTCTGAACTGACAGTCCAGATAAGCGCTGGCCCATATGCAGAAGGGCAAGAAAGCTCACATGTTCTGACCCAAGTGAAAAATGCCAGTTGGGGCTGGGGTGGAGTTCAGTGGTAGACCCACTTGCCTAGCCCGCTGGGATCCAGTTTCAGCCCCCAGCACTCAGAGCAAGGACAAACACATCTGACCAAAATTACTGTCTTTCTGAGACCCGCTGGGCAGTTTCTTATAAACCTCTCTAACTATGAGACCCAGAAACCTATTCCTAGAGAAGAAAACGTGAAATCTACATAGCGACCCGTATACGAGTGCTCGGAGTCAGGAGCATTACTCACAGATGTTACAGACTAGAGACAATTCAGGTGCCCTCTGTGGGTGAGCTGATGAGAGGTGGCACCCACCTGACCCCTCAGTGGCTGCTCTGAGCGAGGGATGCAGGCAGCAGCAGAGAAGAGAGTGACTGAATGAAGCCGAGAAGATGATCGTCTCAGTATTGTTATGAAGCCCTTCAACAGGGAGGAAAGAAATTACCTTTTTTTTTTTTTTTTTTTTTTTGAGACAGGGTCTCAGGTAGCTCAGGCTGCCTGTGAAAATGCTGTGGCACTCAGGACGACCTTGAACTCCTGATCCTCCTACTTCCCCCTCCCGAGGGCAGGGTTTACAGGCTTGCACCATCATGCCCACTTCATGTGGTGCTGAGGATGGAAGAGGTCTTTGTACACTCAGGGGAGCTCTTCATTGGCTAAGCTACATCCCAGCCCACAATCAATTGCAAACACACATCTCTTTTTCAGGTTAAAACACCTATATTTTTGGGGGTGGTGGTGGTGTGGTTTCAGACAGGGTTCCTCTGTATAGCCCTGGCTGTCCTGGAACTCGATCTGTTGATCAGGCTGACCTTGAACTCAGAGATCCGCCTGCCTCTGCCTCCTGAGTGCTGGGATTAAAAGCATGCACCACCACCACCTGGCTAAAACACCTGTATTATTTATGGAGTCTTTTCATTTAAGTTATGTACAATCATTAGTCTGGTTTTTTTTTCTTTCTGTTTTTTGTTTTCTAAGACAAGATTTCTCTATATAACAGTCCTGGCTGTCCTGGAACTCATTCTGTAGACCAGGCTGGCCTTGAACTCATGAGCCCTGCCTGACTCTGCCTCCCGATTTTTTTTTTTTGTGTGTGTGTGTGGACTAGTCTTGATTTTTGTTTTTGTTTGTTTGTTTGTTTGTTTTTGTTTTTTATTTTGTTTTTTTCAAGGCAAGCTTTCTCTGTGTAGCCCTGGCTGTCTTGGAACTCACTTTGTAAACTAGCTGGCCTTGAACTCACAGAGATCTGTCTGCCTCTGCCTCCTGAGTGCTGGGGTTAAAGGCATGCATCATCACTATCTGGTTGACTAGCTTTAATTTGAAGAAAACTAGAAAACTCATATTACTGGGAAGATAAACACTGAGAAGACATATTGACAAAAATATTCTGATTGTTTCTCTGCTGTGACCTACTTTTTGTCTGCTGGTGACAACCGATCCAAATGAGACCAGAGGTGGCTCTATCCCATGTGTGATTTCCACAGGTCCAACCCAATGGCCAAGAACACACAGAAAACTAGAACTCATAGCTCCTTTCCAGAAACTGGTGCACAGGTTCAGGGGAAGGCCACCTTCATTCCAACCTTACCACGCCGATGCTTTCAAATGAAAAAATGGCTGTTCCAAAGAAGAGAGGGTAGGTCTTCCAGCTTGCTACCAGTGGCAACTGGCTGGGGTCTGGAATTCCCTACAGGAGAGGAAATGAAAGACTGTCACTCTATGGGCACACTTAAGCTTCTTTAAGAAAGAAGGATTCTGAGAGGAAAGCTGGGTTTGAGAATATTGAATGCCACAAAGTTCAGCCAGCCTTTAGAATGGGTTAAAATGATAAATATTGACTTTAATATTGCACAGTACCAAAGAGCCAGAGGGCAGGAACGTACAGGCATTGTCAAAGCATGGAAGATCAGTTTCTCATGAAGGGAGCAGGTTTACCAGAAGTCTCTAAACAATATTGTATGCATTACAGATCAGTGACACCCAACAGCACCCAAGAACAACCATGAGTGGATACTGGGTGTGAGTACTAGAAATTATCATAATGTAGTTATAGAATATTCTAGGGAGCCCTAGATAGTTGAATCTGAAAGTCTGCTTTTCTCTTTCTGAGCTGTAGATTAAAGGAGGAGAACAGAATGGGTAGAGTAAATCCTCTACTCAGCCAGTGGCCCAGGATGTTAAAAGAAACACAGAATCATTTTTTATAAGCAAGGATTCCTGGAATAGCCCCAACATAAAGCAGGAGTAGCATATGTGTGTACAGGTGTGATGTACATGTGTGGAGGCCAGAGGTCAATGTCAAGTGTCTTCATTGGTCCCTCTCCACTTTAATGTTTGAGTCAGGGTCTCTCACTAAACCTGGAGCCCATCCATTTGGCTAGACTGGCTGGTCAGTCAGCCTCAGGGATCCTCCTGTTCCTGCTCTGCTCACCCCAACTCCCCTCCTCCGGTGCTGGAATTACAAGCATGTGCCACAGCACTCTGGCTCTTAGACAGGTTCTGGGACTCTCAACTCAGGTCCGCAGGCTTGTGTGGCAAACGGGTTACTAATAGAGCTCTGTAACCCTGCAAACACAGCTTTTTAAAAAGCTCGATTCGGTATTAAAAGCAGTCATTTGGAGACAAAGAAGGGATGAGAGAGCTAAAAAGACGAGATGGCACAAAGAGGGAATGTTACAGCAAGATGGGTCCTAGGCTGAAGGTGAGGAACACACCCATCTTAGGACTTGGGGCCTGATGTCTCGTATGGATACAAGGGCCCTGTCTCCTGGGGAGTTAGCGGATGCCGATGCACCCACCTGGACGATGTACTGGGCGATGATGATCAGGCTGACCAGCATGCTGACGTTGGCCAACAGGGAGAAGATGGTGAGGACGCGGAGGTTCCGAACGAAGACCAGAAGGCCCAGAACGGGCAGGAAGGCGAGCATGTAGAGTCGCGAGTCCATGGTGGGCGTCAGAACTAGGGTCTCGTTGTAGTGGCAGCTGATGGTTGTGCCATTAACAGCTTCTACTACCTGAGGAAGAGATGGGAAAAGCAAGAGGAGGAAAAAAGTCTGAGCACGTGGTGGACTCAGTGCTTTCTCCAGATCCAGGCTCTCATTAAAAAGTCAGGGGTGGTCGAGCAAGTGTAGGGCACTAGAAACTTCTCTTTGGTTTTAATTTTAGGAAACATTTACATTCATTGATGTGTTTGTGTGTGCATGTATGCACCCCATGGTGCATACACGAAAGTTGGTTCTCTCCTTGCACTATATGGGACCCAGGGCTTGACCTCAGGTCATCAGGCTTGGCAGTAAATGCCATCTCGCCAGCTCATGAAACGTCTTGTTCTAATTCCTCTTCACCAGACTACCTTAAAGGAGGCTACCAAAACAGCGAATTTCATGACAGATAACTGCATTTGTCTGTGTGTGTGTGTGTGTGGGTCTGGTGCCTTGGCTCCCTGGCATCCATTTTTCTGGTATTGATTATTCGTACTGAATTCTCTTTGCTGCTGAATGCAGTCTTGGGAAAACTGAAGGTCACTGGCTGGAGGGCTGGCCTGTGAGTCAGGCTCTGCGCTCAGAAATACAGATGGGCATCTCAAGGTAAGTGACACAAAGACCAACTAAAGAAGGTGAGAGTGAACTCTGACAGTGGGGTCCCAAGGGATGACTCACTCTTTCTGGTGTCTGCAGCCCGCTCCCCGCAACACACACCATGCTCTGGCTTCTGGTCTTTTTGGAGACCTGCATTTTAGCCTTCTCTTCCACATTGTAAGTCGGCTTAGATCCTTCCACTACACATATTTTCTGTCTAAAAATTTCCCAGAGTCTCCTTCTTTCACTCATAACCCCCAAATCCCATCAGTTATTGCTCTGTAACTGGTCTGGAGAGTTAGTCTCTCTGTCTTTAAAACAAAAATGATAGATGCATTTATTTTTTTTTATTTTGTGTGTATGAGTGTTTGACCTACGTGTATGTTTGTGAGCCATGTGCATGTCTGGTGCCTGCTGAGGTCAGGAGAGGAAGTCAGATCCCTGGGACTGGAGTTAATAGACAGCTATGAGCTGTCATGTGGGTGGTGGGAACAGAACCCAGGTCCTCTGCAGGAGCAACAAGTACTCTTAACCACTGAGCCATCTCTTGAGCCCAGTTCTTTCTTGACTGGATTAGTAATAGCATTTTGAATGCCAGGGCCCCCTTTTTTTTCTTTTGCATGGATTGGACCACTTATAGAAGAATACTACATCCTTGAAGCCTACTTAGTGAAAGCCATTAACACACTCAAACATGTTGTAAGTAAGATTCCAATGGTGGTTAGTTTTAATTGTCAGCTCATTATAATCTAGAATTACCTGGGAAGAGTGTCAGTGAAGAATTGCATAGATCACGTTGGTCTGTGGGCATGTCCTTGGAGGATTATCTTGATTGTTAACTGAGGTGGGAAGATCCAGCCCACTGTGGGTAGCACCATTCCCTAGAATTGGGTCCTACACTATGTGATCACAGAGAAAGTGAGTGAAGGAATAAGCATGCAGCATTCATTTCTCTCTGCTCTTGACTGTGAATGTGATGTGACTAACTGCTTTGGGTTCCTGATACCCTGACTTCCCTACAATGATGGACTGTAACCTGGAGTTGTGAGTTAAAACACACTCATTCTCTCTTAAGATTTCTGCTGTGGATATCACTCTGTATAAATAAAATGCTGATTGATCAGTAGCTAGGCAAGAAGTATAGGTGGGACAAAGAGAGAGGAGAATTCTGGGAAGTAGAAGGCTAAGGCAGAGAGATGCTGCTAGCCACCACCATGAGAAGATGTTAAGGTACCGGTAAGCCACGAGCCACGTGTCAACTTATAGACTAATAGATACGGTTTATTTAAGATATAAGAACTAGAAAACAAGCAGCCTGCTACAGCCATATAGTTTGTAAGCAATATAAGTTTCTGTGTGTTTACTTGGGTCTAAGTGGCTGTGGGACTGGTAGGTGAGAGAGATCTGTCCTGACCATGGGCCAGGCAGCACTGGAGAACTCTTCAGCTACAGATTTCTTTTTGTTGAGATATTTTATCACAGCAACAAAAATGAGACTCAATCTCCCAACACACACAGTATACATGCCCCTTCTTTATAAGGTCAGGGTGAATGAATGGTCTACCCCAAGTTTAAAATCAGCCTAATTCTAATATAACAGTACAACTGTTCAGACAATAGGATTCATGGCAGAACAATTAGAATCTAGAATCATGTAAGAAGAAAGTGTAAAGCTGTTGTTGACATCAGTACTGGTGGAGAAGCATGGGGTCATCTTCAGAATATCCATCCATGCATTTTCTACAGAACATCACAAGTTACATGATGAAGATTCGTTTTATTTTGTAAGATGGCAATCACTGTGTCCATTCTTATTTTGAAACCTTATTTTAACTTAAGCACACATCACGATATAGAAATATGAGTCGTTACTCCTTGAATTTTTTTCTGCTTCTTGCATGTGTGTTGCAGGGGTGGAAGCCTGGGGTTGGGCATGCACAGCAAGCACTGTGCTGCCGAGTTTCTGGGCTTGGCTATTTTTGGGCGGGAGAGGAGCAAGATCTCACGTAGCCCAGGTTGGCCTCAGACTTACTATGTAGCTGAGAACAACCTTGAACTTCTGATCCTCCTGCCTCCACATTCCCAGTTTGTGAGGTGCTGGAGACTGAGCCCAGAGATTTGGGAATGTTAGACAATCAGTCTACCAACTGAGCTACATCCCAGCTCTCCGACCTTTGCCTTTTTGTTTGTTTAATGATTCCTCCCTACAGTAGGAAACATCCCCAGATGATTAGTGTGGTAGTTTGAATGTAACTGGCCCCATAAACTCACAGGGAGTGGCACTATTAGGAGGTGTGGCTTTGTTGAAGTAGGTGTGGCCTTGTTGGGGGAAGTATGTCATTGTGGGGGGCAGGTTTGAGGTCTCTTATGCTCAAGCTACATCTATTTCAATTCACTTCCTGTTGCCTGCAGATCAAGATGTAGGACTCTTAGCTCCTTCTCCAGCACCATGGCTGCCTGCATGCCGCCATATCCTACTAAGATGATAATGGACTAAGCCTCTGAACTGTAAGCCACCCCAATTAAATATTTTCCTTTATAAGAGTTGCTGTGGTCATGGTGTCTCTTCACAGCAATAGAAACCCTAACTAAGACAATTAGTCAGGCACTCACAGACCTCCATAAAAGATCTCTGTACAGTAGTCAGGACTCTTCCTGAAGGCAGCCACCACTGTCTTCTATAATCAGTAGAATTGCTTCTCTTGGGCCAGTCCCCCATATTCCTGCCTGGAAGTTTTTTCATGGTCTATCTCCCTAGCTTGGCTGCTAGCACTCTGCAAGCTGCCCAAGCATGCCCAGCTTGCATATGGCTCCTGGAGGCAGCCTTCTCTGATGCCAAGGGCTTCACAATGATACTTCTTGACCACAGTGTGTGTTCCCAACACCCGAGCTGCCTCCCGGATATCACATGGAAGTTTGCCCATGTGTTTTAGAACTACCCACTTAGCTTGCAACCCCCAAGACAGCGCTTGCCTTGATAGGCAGCTGACAAAAAAATGCAGATTGTGAGCAACAGATCATAAATAAAGGTTTGCAGATAGCGGCTTGCTTTCTAAAGAGCTTCTGCATAGTGAGTTTGAGGCTAGCTTGAGCTACATGAGATCCTGCCTCAAACAATAAAATAAAGATAATACAAACAATAATATCCTTGGGCTGGGGATATGGCTTAGCTAGTAGAGTGCTTGCTGGGCAGGCATGAAGTTCTGGATTTGATTTCAAGTTTTGCATAAACCAGGCATGCTGGCACACACCTGACATCCCTATACTTGGTGGGTAGGGGTAAGTGGATCAGAAATTCAAGGTCATCTTTGGCTATATAATAAGTTTGAGGCCAGCCTGGGCTACATGAGACCCTATTTCAAAAAAGAAAAAAAAAAAAAAAAGAATAAAAGAAACAGTGGAAATATTCAGCAACCGAATACAGATCATGTTATGATCATTATTAGTGATGAACTGCTCCAAACTATTTAAAATGGAAGAACCTGGCAAAATGTGACTCAGTTATGTGACTCAGTTATGATAGTCAGCTTTCCATTGCTATAATAAAACACTGGAGATAATTAGCTTTTAAAGAGGAAAAAGTATGGACTCCTAAGATGGCATGAGTATGTATACACACACACACACACACACACACACACACACACACACACACACACACACAGGGTAATGGCTCAGAAATCTGTAGCTATCTGGAGGGTAGGGGAGGCCAAGCTACCTGATAGCATGCCTTTCCCTTCCCATGTTGTATTGATGAGTTTTTGAGGACTCAGATGAAGTAATGTGGTAGGCAAAACACTGGTAGAGAAGCTTCCTTCTGTGTCCTCCCCTTCCCACCTTGTCTAGACTACCTGTTTTAAATTGTCGGCCAGAAACACAATGTACACACAGCAGAAGCCCAGCTGGGTGACAATGAGGAAGAAACTCACGATGTGCCTGGAGGGAGGAGGAGGAGAAGAGAGAGACTTGTTATAAGAGAAATTGACTTTTCTGTTCCATTTCTTGCCATTCTGCCCTCTGTCCCCAAGGCTGGTGTCCTCCATACATGAGCACACATGTGCGCTACACATACACCATCCATCTTTCTGCCACTAGCAAGAGGCAACAATAGCTCTTTGTAAACAGCAGTTGGACACTCACAGTAGGGTAAGTGATTAAGTTCCTAGGAATGGGACCCTGTGTCCCATCTGGCTCCATGACATTCTTCGCCCATGCTTTCAAACACACAGCATTTATTAGCTTCCCAGAACACATAAAACATTTTTCCTAACATGTGTCAGACACTTCATTGGGTGTTGAAGATACATAGATAACACAGGGACTCTTGCTCTGGTAGTTTATAATAGAATGGTTTGTAAGATGGACAGAACTTAGCATTACAGGGGCAGAGGAGATGATGCAATTTCTTGTGTGTTCACAAGCGTGAGGATCTGTATTCGAATCCCTAGCACCCATGGAAAAAGCCAAGCATGGAGGTGCACACCTGTAATCCCTGGGAAGGTGGAGACAGAAGTAGTCCCGGAGCTTGCTGGCTGGCCAGTGTAGCCAAATCAGTGAGTTCTAGATTCAGTGAGAGATCCTGCGTGTGTGTGTGTGTGTGTGTGTGTGTGTGTGTGTTTGTGTGTGTGTGTATGTATATATCTGTAGACATATACATGTATGCATAAAGTGAATGAGAAAGTCACCAGATGTTGACCTCTGGCCTCCACTTACACAAGCATATGCACATATATGTTCATGAACATCCACACAACAGACATGTGCATGCAGACACATAAACACGCACTCACACATAGGCATCCAAAGAAATTAGCATCATACTATGGCTTTAGATGCCATGGTGAAAAGAGACATAGTGTTATAATGAAACCCATTACTTTGCATAATTATGCAATCAAAACATATCCATATAAAAGGTTGTCTGCTAAGAAAAGTCTTAATAAATGTGTAAATCCCAATAATTTATCCCCAATATGCCTTCATTCCCTTGATATAGTGATCATTAATTCTAAATGGGGGAGAATAAGGGAAAGAGAGAGAGAGGGATAATATTAGTGAATTGTGGAGATAGGAAGAAGCATTCCTAGACAGACCACCACTGGCTGGAGGGATGGCTAAGTAATCAAAGTGCAGTCCAGTCCCCAGAACCCACATAAATGCCAGATGTGCATGTTGCTCTTCCAGCGTTGGGAGATGGAGATTGAGATCTCCATAGCAAGATGGCTAATGACATTAGCCATATCAGCAAGCTCTGGATTTGGTTGAGAGACCCAGCCTCAGTGAGTGCAAGAGTGATGGAGGATGATTCTGACATCCACCTCAGGCCTCCACATGCATGAGCACACATGTGCCCTTCATGTACTCCTACACATGCAAAAGTACTCACATTACACATACATAGGAAAAATAATACACGAGAAAAGGCACCCTTGGAAGGGGGAAGAGAAAGGGGGGAGAGGAAGAGAGGGAGGAAGAAAGAAGAGGAGAAGGAGGAAGAGAAAAGGAAAAATAGGAGGAGGTGGTGGTGGAGGAGGAATGAGGAAGGATTTATGCAGAGGGAACAGGTTTCACTACCTTCCAAGTTCAGTATTCACTCGGAGGTGTAAGACTTAGCCAGAGGGTGTGACAGTAGATTCTCTCCATAAAGAGTGAGAGAGCAGTTGTCTGTATGAAGCTGTGGTCACTAGGGCGGGAGGATGAAGGCATGTCCAAAGTGCAAGGGGGCTGGAATGTACAGACCCTGACCATGGACCACTGGGTAGGGGATGGATAATCTTACATGATGTACCTGGTTTTGACTTGGACCACTCAGAAGGAAGGACGGGCCTGAGGAGAAGGGGACAGGACACACTCATTTGGTATCTGAAGCTGAACACTGCATGTGTCTCTGCAGCTGGGATGATGGGTTGTGGCAATGGACAAAGCCTTGAGGAGGCAGATCAAGGTTGAAAAGTATGCAGAGTCTGAAGAGGAAAGGGCAGAGGTGCTAACTGTCAGATCCAAAGGAAACTCTAATTCCCCAAACTCCAAAAGGCAGTCCATGTATCCAGAACATACTCAATGTGTTGGACTATAGGGTTTCTGTGGGTTAGAGAAAAGCCAGCATACCTCAGAAACTTATGCAACCAGTTTCCATCTGCCAAAAGAGTAATTTCCCTTTCCTCTGGCAGCAGGGACATATGGCTCTCCATTGACATATACCTGTGGTTGCATATCAAAGCACACACTGACCTTCAGGCTCCCTCAGTATCACCAGTACCTGTTACACACTTCAAAGTCCATGCTGGGATTACAGGTGTGCACCTCCATGCCTGGCTTTTTACATGGGCGCTAGGGATCCGAATACAGGTCCTCACTTGTGAGCAAGCAGGAAATTGCGTCATTTCTTCAGCCCCCATAATGCTAATTTCTGCCCATCTTACAAACCATTCTATTGTAAACTATCAGAACAAGAGTCCCTGTGTTATCTATGTATCTTTGCAGGTTCTCTTCTACCCTAAACTCCCCCCAGCTACTCATCCTTTTTATAACTCTGCTATCCCCACTGTTCTCTGCTCTTGCTGATTTTTAAGCTTTATTTATTATGTATACAGTGTTCTGCCTGCATGTATCCCTACCTTCCAGAAGAGGACATCAAGATCTCATTACAGATGGTTGTGAGCCACCATGTGGTTGTTGAGAATTGAACTCAGGACCTCTGGGAGAGCAGCCAGTGCTCTTAACCTCTGAGCCGGTCTCTCCAGCCACTCTTGCTATTCTTACTATGTTTTCTCTATTCTCTACCCTCTGTTCTTCTCCCCTCTCTCACAGATAGTCCTACCATGTTCAGTCTACTTTCTCTCTCTGCTCTGGACTCTTCCGGATGCCTCTGGCTACTCTCTCTCTCTCTCTCATATAAAAACCTCCTAACCATACCACAGAGCAGTGATGTTGGCAGTTTCTTTACCGCATCCCTCTCACATACATCTGGAGCTGAAACTCTCCCAAACACCAACCCTTCAGAACATCATTTGATAGACACAGAGACCTACAGTGGATGTGATGGAGAAAGGGGAAAGGCCAACAGAGCCAAGCGGAAAAGAAGAAATGATTGCCCCTCCAGCTGCTGAGGTGTCCCTAAGGGTAGGGAAGGCTCCACAAGAAGGTCTTTTAGGACCATAGTGAAAGAAATCTCAGTGTAAATAGAAAGGCAGCAGAGACAAGAAAGCATGAATGCAATGCTAGGAAGTAATTAGAGTTTGTTCTCTCTCTCTCTTTCTCTCTCTCTCCTTCCTTTTTTTTGTTTGTGTGTGTATGTGTGTTCACTGTGTGTGCATGTTTACTGTGTGTATGGGGGCATATTCACTGTGTGTGTGTACAGTATGTGTGTGCATGTGTGTGTGCAGAGGCCAGAGGTTAATGTCAAATGTCCACTCTCCACTTGATTTTATCAAGGAAAAGGTCTGTTGTTGAACTCAGAACTCAGTAATTCTGCTAAGCTGGTTAGGCCAGCTCCCCCAAGCGATAGATCCCATCTCTGCCTCCCAAGTGCTATTCCAAGTGGGCCACCATGCCTGCCTGGCTTATATATGGGTCAAAGGGAGCTGAACTCTGATCCTGATGCTTGTGTGGCAAGCACTTTATCCACTGAGCATCTCCCCAGTCCTTGGCCCAGTCTTTTAGGAAGCCAGACAGTGAAGCCCCAAGCAGTGGTACACATCTGGCTCAAAGTTTGGATGCAATGTCAAAACTACCACCTGACCCACTGTGGGTGTGCTGGCTGGTTTTGTGTGTCAACTTGACACAGCTAGAGTCATCAGAGGAAGGAGCTCCAGTTGAGGAAATGCCTCCATGACATCCAGCTGTAAGGCCATTTCTCACTTAGTGATCATTGAGGGTGGGCCCAGCCTATGGTGGGTGGTGCCACCCCTGGGCAGATGGTCCTAGGTTCTATAAGAAGGTGAGCTGTTCGGGCCAGGAGAAGCAAGCCAGTAAGCAGCACCCTCCATGGCCTCTGTATCAGCTCCTTACTCTGGGCTCCTGCCCTGATGAGTTCCTGTCCTGACTTCCTTCAGTGATGAACAGCAATGCTGAAGTATAAGCCAAATAAATCCTTTCCTCCCCAACTTGCTTTTTGGTCATAGTATTTCACCATAGCAATAGAAACCCTAACTAAGACAAATTTGTACCGGCATAGCGGGGTATTGCTTTGGCAGACCTGACCGTGATTTTTGGGGGAATTGTGGAAGGACTTTGGAATTTAGGCTAGGAGAGCCACTGAGTGTTGAGAGATCTCAGTGGGATGTTCTGTGGGAACCTGGAAAGATAAGAATGTTGAGAGCAGTGCAGAAGATGGAGGCCAGGCTTGTGAAGTTTCAGAGGGAAGTTTAAAGACTCTATCAGGGACATTTGTTATTTTGAATTAAGCTCCTGTGGTTCTGGTTAGCTGGGGCTGAAGAATGGGCTGTGAATAACAAGACATCAGAACTGCTAAAGTGAAACTTTAATGGTACTGGGACAATTGATGCTGGTCAGCTGGAGCCAAGAAATTAGCGATGATTAAGAAGAGACCAGCATCCCTGGTGAAATCTTCTGGGAAGTGTTTCCTGAGAGTACAGAGAAGTTGTTGTGTTCCAGAGGTGGCCAAGAATGTACCTCTTACTGGCAGCCAGACTTGGTAGTATGTAAGAGTCACCCAGGTGGTACTGATATTGAAGGCATGAAAGGGTCATGGAGAGCAGCTGAGGCTTGGCACTCTGAGATGCCAGGAGAGGCTATTGGTGAAGGTGCATCTTCAGTGGCAGACCCCCAGGACTGAAGGAGTCATGCAAAGTTGAGGCTTGGCACCATGAGGAGAACCTCTGAGAGGCTATTGGTGAAAGGGCAGCCCAGTTGCAGCAGAAGACCCCGGTGTTTTGGAGATGCCAGTGCTGTGAGATGACCACCAAGAACAGCCTGAAGCCTGAAGCCTGCTGGAGCCTAGATGAGCTGTGTGCTGCAGAGCGCAGAGCTGGAGAAGTGACCCAAGCCCTTTGGAGGAGTCCAGAAGATCGTGAGTGGACCCCAGACATTAGACGGTTGGAATTTTGTTTTGCTTTCTTGAAGTAAGAACATATTTTACTGGAGCCCATAGTTGAGACTTTGAATTTTGAATGACTTTGTATTTTAACAGATTGGTTACTAAAATTTTAATGTGTTTGAATTGTAGAGACTGTGGGACTTTTTAAGTTATTTATGTTTTTAATGTGAGATTTTGGGGATGAATAAGAAAGGGAGGGTTGTGGCTTAATAGTGATGTGGTTATATGTCAAGTTGACAAGGGATCCATTATACCAGCTGGTGTTTGTGTGTCAACTTGACACAAGCTAGAGTCATCAGAGGAAGGAGCCTCAGTTGAAGAAATGCCTCTATGACATCTAGCTCTAAGGCATTTTCTCATTTAGTGATCATTGGGGGAGGACTGAGCTCATGGTGGGTGGTGCCATTCCTAGGCAAATGGTCCTGGGTTCTATAAGAAGGTGAGCTGATCAGGCCAGGGGAAGCAAACCAGTGAGAAGCTCCCCTCCATGGCCTCTGCATCAGCTCCTGTCTCCAGGATCCAGCCCTGCTGAGTCCCTGTTCTGACTTCCTTCAGTGATGAACAGCAATGATGAAGTGTAAGCCAGATAAACCCTTTCCTCCCCAACTTGCCTATTGGTCATGCCTATTGGTCATTCATCTCAGCAATAGAAACCCTATCTAAGACAGCAGGCATTTGGTAGATATCCCATGGATAACTGTATGAAATGCTTAGACTGTGGCTATGCAACGCGGTTAAGCCACACGGTTAAGCCTACAAAATTTGATAAGAAAGTGATACATGGCCATATTTAAATGTTGAGAGAACTGACCCACACCAGTGAATATGCAGATCCGAAGGTGATCGGGAAACAGATGGCAGATGGGGTGGGATAGGAGGCGTGGACTTAAACTCAGGCACCAAGGACAGCGGTGTTGGCACAGGTGTCCCTCCTGAGAGCTAACAGGTGGACTTCAGGTAGGAACAGTTCAGCTCAATCAAGTGTCCTACACCTGGGTCTTTCAGTTCTTTTCATTTTCCATTCTTTCCTAAGACTGCTTCTCTCCCTGGCCTCCTGACTGACGCCTTCAGTTCTACAAGCCTGGCATTTATACCCAGTGAGGTCTCCTTTCAAATGTCACCGAAGACCCAGGTTGTCCAAAATATAAGTGGGTAGAGGTCTGAGTCAATCTGACCCTTCTTTGCTGTTTTTAATGCATCTGTGTGCGGGTACATGCATATTTTACATGTGTGTTCACATGTGTGTGCATGCATGTGGAGGCAGAACCATTCTCCATTGCTCTCCCACCATTCATCGAGGTAGGGTTCCTCAATCAAACCCAGAGCTCCCTGATATGGCTAGTCTTGCTAGCCAGTTTGCTCTTGGGAATCCCGTCTCCACTTTCTGAGTCTGGAATTGTAGGTGGCGCACCACACCCACCTGACATGCGTGTGGGTTCTGGAGATCTGAACTCCGGTCCTCACGCTCGCACGGCAAATGCTTTGACCGATGAGCCATCCCCCAGCCCCAACTCTCTCCTTTCTGTACGGATAATCTCTTACTGAGACAACCTCTTCATTCCCCTTGTCTCCATCGGAATGGACATTGTCTACACTAAGACCTCCTCAGGGGTCTGTCAAAGTCTGCTCTCTGCTCCTCATCATCTCTTCTCCTCACGGAAGCTGAACAGACCTTCCAAGAATGCACACATACTTTACAATTCAAAGCTCTCTTGGCTTTCTGTTTTCTTAAGAAAGGGGCTGACAAAATGGCTCAGTAGTTAAGAGCATATGCTGCTGTTGCAGAGAACCAGAGTTCGGTTCCCAGCCCCTACATCACAGCCACCTGTAACCTCAACTCCGGGGATCCAATGTTTCTGGCCTTTGGGGGCACTTGTACTCACATGCACATACCCCCCCCATAATTAAAAGTAATACAAATAAATACATTTAAAAAGAAAATAATAAAATCTTAGAGAGGGTCTAAACTATACAATATGGGCCAGTGAGACGGCTCAGTAAATAATGGTGCTCACTGCCAAACCCTGAGTTCAATCCTTGGGACCCACGTGATCAGAAGAGAGAACTGACTCCCATGGGTTGTCTTCTGACCTCTACGTGAACCCCTCCCCCCAAACAAATAACTACATATTAAGCAGTTAAAACATAAAATAGGCCATGGACAGGACAGCTTCCTCAGTTTCCCCACCCTGGCTCCGCCTTCAGGCCACCTGGTCTGTAGCATGACCCTGTCACACCCCGACATGGCTTGCTCCCCAGCTCTGCCCTCTTCCCAAAAGGTCCTTCAGGCCCTGCCTTCTCCCTTCTAATCCTTCAAGGCTACTTTCTACAGAATCCATCTCAGCTGTTCCAGTGAAGCCACCCCCCCCACACACACCCCTCTTCCCTTGGCCCCGATAACCCTCCACCCGTTTGGTAGTAGCCAGAACCTCTCTCATGTGTATCCCATGGGTATTGCATAATGAAGCTCTGGGCCGTCTGTCCTTCCCAACGGACTGTGGGTAATGCAAGGGCGAAGCCTTGCTGTCTGTCTTTCCCTGTGCTGTTTGCAGGGGTAAGTGTGGTTCCCTAAGAACGTAGGGTAAAGGAACACCTCTCGTAGAATTACATTAGAACTGGATAGGTGACGTTGGCTGTGACCCCCCTCCCTGTGGAGAGTCTGACCTCGGAGCCGCCTTGTGGGAAAGAAGACATTCCCTGACAGTACCGTTTTCTCCTCCCATATCCCGACCAAGGAAAACCAAGGTAAACCAAGGGAGAACAAGGTACCTCCCCCAGTGGGCGTGGTTTTGCAGCCAGGCGTTGGGACTGGCTTCCAGGCCATGCATCACTGTGTCCCCATAGTCCATGAAGGGCTTGTTGAGTCTGCAGGACAAAGCACATAAGAGACCGGTGAACCTAAGACGATGACTTTAGAGAGACGAGAGGCTGAGCTGGGCAGATGCTGTGTAAGCATGAGGACCTGAGTTCGAGTCCCAGGACCCACATAAAAGCCAGGCACAGTAGCCAGGTCTGTAATTCCTGCAGAATGGAAGGCAGAAACAGGAGACTCCTTGAACCCCTGGCACTCTGTTGCTGTGTAGCCTGGCATGTGCAGCAGCAAACAAAAGACTTTTTTTTTCAAACAAGGTGGAAGGCCAGGACTGACCGCTGAAGCTGTCCTCTGACCTCCACAGCGTGCTGTGTGTCATGTGTACACATGCATGCACACATGCATGCACACATGCATGCACTTCCGGCCATGCTCTGCACCACTCCAGGGATGGGCCTACGTGGGTTGAGGAGGGAAGGAAGAAAGGAAAAGGACAGACACACTGGACAGAAAAGCTGGGATCCAGCGTGCTCACTGTGATGCGGGACAGTCAGCCGCAGCAGCCCAGAACTCAGTGCATTTACTGTATACTTCTGACTTGAGGAGGCAGGCTTAGTGTGCGCAGCTGAACATGGGGCAGGTTTACCTAATCTGGGTAAGGAGGTCTCTGTACGGGAGCAGCCTCAGGCTGCAGTCATCCCAGAAGCAGCAGCTGTGGTTGATGGCTGCTACATACACTGTCAACAGTCACACTAGGAGCAGAGGAAGGTTTTGCCATCTCTTTGAGCCTCACCTTGGGAAAGCTTCGGGGGCATTGGGGTCCTTGACATGCTGTGCTCATGTCAAAACTGCACATCCACTCAGGGCTCCCTTCACTCCTCACAACTCACAGGTTTAAAAAAAAAAAAAAGTCAAGAGATCCAGACCCAGACCACACAGATACGGGGTGGAAAGAACACGGAGCTCTCACAGCAGGTTCTAATGGAGGCAGTTATAATTCCACTGTGCTTTCTTCTCACCTGGAAATTGAGGAGTTACCACACGGCATGAGTAACAGCACACGCCTGTCGTAGGTGTAGTGGTGCCTAGACCCATGGCTCTCACTGAACTGGGTTCGACTCTCAGAGGCCAGGACAGACAAGAGTTATTTACACCCAATATACAGGTGGGCTGACCAGGCAAGCTGAAAGGCCAGATTGAGGTCAGCCAAGCAGCCGTGTGTCCAGACCTCTCCTGTGGTCTCCCCATTCTTGAATAGGTGCCACAATCTGAGTAGGTGCCACAGTCTTGAGTGCTATCCAGGGATCAGAGCCCACTCCCAAGCTCTGTCACCTCTGGTATCTGCTGGCCTCCCCACTGTCACAACAAACCCATAGGTTACACCGTGGCATCCGATCACCATGTGAATCCACCTGGCTCCTCCTCTCGGGATAGAGCTAAAGGGACCCAGTTATAGGAGCAGTTCAGAGGAGAACTAAAGTATAAGCATGCATCATTTGGACCCATCACCAATTATCTCGGTGAAGGCAGATTTCAGTGCTCTCCTAATTCTAGTTTATCACCCTGGGGGAAGAAGTTGCACAATTCAATCAGATGCCTCTGCTTTACTGGCTCCAAGGGTTGTTCTTCAAATGTGGACCCTGGGCCAGCAGCATCCGATTGTCCTGGATCATCTTAGGAATGTATGCATACTCTTGACTGTTGCCCAGATTCTATGAATGAGACCCTCCAGAGTGGGGCACAGGACTCTGAATGGACAAGTCTATGAGATACTGGCGCAGCTCATGGAGATCACGGGGATCATGGAGAAGGAAGTTCTTCTAATGTAGGATGTTTTGGGGATGTCCCCGAGGCCCACACATGGGACACTCCTCACCTGTGGCAGAAGTGCTGGGCACACTTGACCAGGATGTGCATACAGTGGCAGGCGATGAGGCCCATCACCAGCAAACTGAGCGGACCCATCTGCAGGCAGGGCAGACATGAACACGGTGGGAGAGAGGACAGCTTAGTAGTGCAAATGCTGCTGAGGACTCAAAGGTCTCTCCCTCTCTGTTTGGGGGTGGGGACTCCAGCACGCCACAGTACGTGTGTGGCAGTTAGAGGAGAGAGGTCAGGGCTGGTCCTTTCTCTTTCTACCATGGGAGTCCCAGAGATCAAACTCAGGTCACTGGACTTGTCAGTCAGTGCCTTTATTTACTGAGCCATTTGCTGAAAGGACTTTCTAGAAAACTGAGTTGAAAGCCATCTTGCTATTTTTTTTTTCCAAAAGCAATCTCAAGTCATGTCCAAAAAGTACACATAGCAATCACAATGAAGCTTGTGCTGGAAGCAGGGGACCCAAAGTCTTGACCACATGTCCCTTTGGTGGCCTCTGAGGTATCCCCAAGGACACCTAGGCTCTGTAAAGCCAGATTGGATAACTGGTCTACCTCCAACCCTTACATTCTGCAGAAGAGGACGCTGAGGCCTGAGAGTGACTGACTTGACTCCTAGTGCCTGTGGCCAAGGCAGAACTTAGACCCAGGCTTGATGCTTGGATTCTAGGTCCATGTCAGTGACACCCCGGCCCCGCCCCGAAACACTGTCTGCTACGGGGTATTTGGACCCATTATTGTCTCCTCCCCCGTCCCACAGCTCTTCATAGTGCCCGCCACGCCCCCTACCACCCCCCCACACACCACCCCCCCCCCCCCCCCCCCCCGCCACCGCCATTCCTCTTACCAAGATGCCTGCGTTCTTCACAGCCAGGGGGAGCCCCAGGATCCCCGTGCCCATGTTGCCTTTGACCAGATGAACCAATGTCTGGAACCCTCTGCAGGAGAGGAAGGAGGTATGAGGACGTGGGAGGGGGGATGGGAGAAGATCTAGCAGTCATTCCCTCATAGCATGCCAACACCTCAATTAGACTTGGCAGGCAGATTCACAGCCACCTTGATGCTCCTGTATCCTTGCTTGGCACGTGGTGGGTCTCCTGGAAAGTGACCACCCATCCCAAGTTGTCCAGGATTGTCCCAGCATTAGCAACTCATGCTCAGTCTATGCCACGAAGCACTAACTGTGAGAGATACTGTGCTGAATCACTTATATAACATCTCCTTTAATCCTTTTGGCCAGACAGTGAAGCAGGCACTGATGTGGGTTTTAGTTTACAGATGGGAAACGGAGGCACAAAAGTACCTAAATGATTTGTCCACGGATACACTGGGGAGCGGGGGCTGGAAGCCAAGCGGCTTCGCAGCTCTGGTTTTTCACTTCTGCTGAACTCCAGGAGGCAGACCCAGGACAAGGGCCCAAAGGGGCAGCCCCAAGTCATCACAGAGGAAACTGAGGCCCAGAGACCAACCTGACTTCCCAAGCTGTGGCAGAGACAGGACCGCACTCCAAAACTAGGGGGAAAGGCAGACAGGAGAATAGTCCCTGCGACTTCTCTGCGATAGGTCAGGTGACGTGGGTCATCTGGGGATTGGTCTCCAGAGAGGTTTTCTTTGCTTCCTAGCCCAGGACATTAAGTCTGAGGAATGGCATGACCCCTAACCCAATAAAACCCAAACTAAAGCAAAGGACTCCCATTCTTTATGTTTCCTTATGGTGTTTGGGATCACACAGGCCTTGTAGATGCCAGGCAAGTGGTCTACTGCTGAGTGGTACCCTCAGTACTCACTCGTGATTTCTTCTTTCTTTTTCTTTCTTTCCTTCCCTCCCTTTCTCTCTTTCTCCTTCTCCATCTCTCTCCCTCCTCTCTTTCCTGAGACAGGGTCTCATGTAGCACAGGCTGGCCTCGAACTCACCACGTAGCCAAGGATGACCTTTAACTTCTGATTATCTCACCTCCACCTCTCCAGTGCTGGGACTACAGGTGTGTGCCACCACGCCCACTTTGTGCAGTACTGGGGGTCACACCCAGGGCCTTGTGCCCTCTACACAGGAACTCTACCAACGGATCTGTGTCCACAGCCTCAATTTACTATTTCTTTAAGAGAGATGTGAGGTTGATTCAGAGGACAAGGTCATTTGGGGAGAAAAATTCCAAGTTGGGAACTTTCTCTCCCAGTGAATGTCAACCCCAGCTTTCTTCTGGATGTCTCTGTATCCTGACCTTGTGAAACAGGGTCCTGGGCTTTTATCTAACCCTTTAGAAGCCTTAGAAATTCCCCCAAAAACCCTTGCAGCCAGCAGATCATCTTAAATCAGTGACGAGAGTCTGGAAGGAGCCTGGGTTTTGGAATCAGACAAACCAGGATTCCAACCCAAGGCTGCTACTTCCCCAGCTCCGTCATTTTGTGGGGGCACATGTTTGGTTCTGGAGGGCCTCTGTGAATGTTAAGAATAATGCTATTTTGAAAGAGTTCACCCAACTCCCAGTCTCTGCATTAACCCCCAAGTCCTCTAGCATCAGAAGGTCTACCCATGGACTGGTAGGAGTTAAAGAACAATTGGAGGAGAAGGGGGGGGAGAGCCCTGCGTGCCTTTCCCTTTCCCTGTGGGTGTCAACATTGCTGACAGAGAACTACACCCCCTGGCCCCCAGTGATGGGCTTGTTTTGCAACTGGGAAGGGGTCAACAGGTCACTTAGGAAATTCCTAAAGGACTTAGGAAATCAGAATCTAGCTTGCAGCCATTCAAGCCAGCTTGCAGTGTGTTAAGCCTGCAAAATTCTGGACCAGGGCCAGGAGGCCTGGGTTCCATCTATGACTCCTTTGGTGACCTAGAGCCACCATCACAGAATATTTTTAAGCAGCTAAGAGTACACAGGTACTGTGCTTAGGGCTTCATGCTCACACAGAAGGGGCAGCCATCCTGCGGGGAGCAAGCCATCATTTCTAGACTCTGTCACTGTCTCCAGCTGGTAAGCGGGAACTGAACCCAGGAGGCCAGACTCCACCAGCTGCTTGCTTGCCCAGCCTGTATGGCTTGTCTCCAAGCCCCACAAGGTCCTCTCTAGCTCATGCTTGCATTATTCTTTTGATTTTTAAGTAGCCGAACTTGCCACCTCAGCCACCAGGGACACAGGACAAGAGTCAGCTGGTTCTGTCAAAGTTGAGAAATGTCCCTGCTCTGCAGTGGGTGACCCAGGGGCCTCAACAGCTCACTCTGGTGATCTCTAGCACTTAGAAGGTCCAGGACCAGTTCCAGGGACGAAAGAGCCATGTCACACTGCCAGCAGTCAGGGAGTCCATTCCTGCAGTGTCTTGCAGGTGGTATGGAGAGAGACTGAGTCCATCCCTTCAGCACCTTCTCCCTCTCTGCCACAAATTCTCCTCCTCCTCGTTCACCTTCAGTACACACACACACACACACACACACACACACACACACACACACACACACTCCTTTAATGTACCGGGTCATGTCTGAGCCTCCCTGCTTTACATATGAGGGAAGTGGATTCGGAGGAGAGAAGGACAGACTTCCAGTTGAACCCGGTTCTTCTGGTCCTCTGTTAAGTGCCATTCTACACTGAAGGTGCCACGCTTGCTTCTTAAAGCGTGAGTCTGAGCTCGCTGGACTGCTGTATTGGTGAAGTTAAATGCGGGAGAACGTGCTGGAGCCCCGCAGCTTGTCATGGTCTCAAAACCTTTGTGCATGTCCCCTTCTCTAGAACCCATCTTCCAGGAAATGGAAGAAACTAGAATCTTCTGCATGCTGTTCCTTGAGTAGCACCCTTGCGACCTTAGTGGCAGCAGGGCCTTGCTACAGCGAGAGGCTTGCTTTTTGGTTGGCGAGGCCATGGAGGTCTTATGCTCTGATCCTGACTTCCTTCCAAGTTCTGCCTCCCTTCCTAGACATCGAGAGCCCCAAACTGACTTTAGCAACAGCACCATGTTCTAGTCTCTTCTCTGCCCGTAAACTTTAGCATGTGGCTTAAAGCCATTGGGCCTCAGTTTCCCTCTCAGGACTTTTCAGGTTCTAAACCTGGCCTCAGCTAGAATTTCCTATTTGGCACAGCCCGCGGCTGCCACTTTTTCCTCTTTAGTGTTCCTGGCGGCACAGTGGGTTGAGGGTCAAGACACACCCACCTCAAGGTCCAGGCTGGAAGCTGATGGAAGCAGACATGGGGTGGCAGGGAGACACACTCACGTTATGCCCTTGGTCTTCTTCGATGTCTCTGAAGAGCTCCCGTTCATGAGACTAGGATCCTGGCTCTCCACCTTCTTGGTACTCTCAGGAGACGACACGAGGTCCAGCTTGACAGTGGTGGCTACCTGGGGACTCCCAGCACTCTTGGTCACGGACATGATGGCTTCAGAAAGGGCAAGCTCAGGGTAGGGAGGGGGCAATCGGGGAGGTGTGGGTGCAGGTGGAAGTTGGGCTCAGTGGATCTGGCCTCGGAGCTGGCTCTGGCCTCAGAGCTTGCTCTAGCCTGGCTGGAATGAGACCACGCCCACATGCATGGGTGCCCCACCTCTTCTTGCCTGAAGAAACTCAGGGGAGGAGGAGAGAAAGGAGGGACATGGGGAGGGAGTTGTGAGCTGTATTGGTATTTCCCAATCCCAGGAAAAGAGACAACAACTCCAATGCAGCTATTTTTTTCTTTGGAGACAAACTCTCTAGGTAGCCAAGGATCACCTTGAGCTTTTGATCCCATTGCCTCTACCTCTTGAGTGCTGGGACTACAGACTTGTGCACCACCATACCTGTCTCTATTCAGTGCTGGGAACAGGATCGAGGGCTTCCTGCTTACTAGACAAGCAGACTACATCTCGAACCCAGCCTGATGATTTTCATGAGCTGAACTATTTATTACACACTCTCCTAAGGGGTACCCATTTCTGCCTCTGAGAAAACTCCTACACATCCCATCTCAAGTAGTCTTCCCAGATGCCACGAGCCTGCTATCTGCACTAAGAAGATGGGAAGGACACCTTACCCAGGGCAGTGGTTCTCAACCTTCCTAATGCTATGACTCTTAATATAGTTCCTCACATTGTGATGATCTTGCAACCATAAAATTATTTCGTTGTTACTTCATAACAGTAGCAATTTTATCACTGTCATGAATCGTAATGTAAATGTCTGATATGCGACCCCTGTTGGGTTGTGACCCACAGCTTGAGAATCACTGGAGGCTCCATGGACGGACAGAGCTTCCTTGGAGACAAGAAGAGGCGAATGCTACATGATTCCCAGAAGCATTTTCCTGGGCAGGGACGGGGTGTGATTTGCTTAAAGTTGCATGCGGCTTTCAGATTAGAGCTCTGGGGTTGAGGGTAGTCTCCGGAGCTTCTTGGGATTCTATTCTCTGTCATTATCTCTGCTTGGTGCAGATGAACCAGCCAAATTTTCCTCCTTCTACAAATTATAGCATTTTTCTCAAGCCGTACCCATCTGCCCCTCCCCTCCCTTCGTCTCATCTTCAGAAAGCAGCACTGACTGAGGCCTATGTGCCAACAGTGTAACTTAAACACCTCGCTGGTAACAGGGACACCAGAGACAGAATCTGACGGGCCGATCCCTTACCAGGGCTCTTTCTGAGATCCCATGCGGATTCTGAATTTGTGGTGTGTCTGTGTACCTATGGAAGTAAGAGGTGGATTTGAGGTGTTTTTCTTAATCATTTTCCACTTTTTTTTTTGGAGACACTATGTAGGTCTGTCTGTCCTGGAACTATGTAGACCAGGCTGGCCTTGAGTTCACAGAGATCTGCCTGCCTCTGCCTCTGCCGTTCTGGGATTAAAGACACACAGCATTACACCCGGTTCCAGAAACCTTGTGTTATTTTGAAACAGCATCTCTCAGTGACTCTAGAGCTCAACAAATCTGGCTGGCCAGTGAGCTTCAGCATCCCACATGTCTCTGCCCACCCCCACCCCACCCACAGTAGTGGGATTATAGCCAGATGCAGCCACATGCAGCTGTGCCTGGCTCTTCTGTGGGTTCTGGGGAATCCAGCTCAAGACCTCGTTTGCACAGCAAACACTTTACTGACTGGGCCATCTTCTCAGCTCCTCCCCCTTTCCTAAGGAGTCCCACCCCAGGTTGGGAGATGGCTCATCAGTAAAGGTGCTTGCTGTCAAGCCTGAGTTTGATCCCCGGGGGCCCACTTGGTGGAAGGAAGGAGAAAACTCCTGTAAGCTCTCCTCCAACCTCTACGTGCCCCATCCCAGCCACAAATAGATAAACAGTGTAATTTTAAAAACTACAAAGAGGAGGCTCATCCTTACCGCTCCTTCCTCCATCCCCAATGGTATGTGCCAGTCTCCACAAAGCCTGGCTACTTCTCTGGGGAGTGTTGTTGCTTTGTTTTTTGGAAACTGGGCTTCTAAAAGACAAAGGACAATTGGACGGAGGTCACTTCCCTTGGTGGAGTCCCTGCTGCACCTCAGCCAGGTCCTTGCATGACTGCTACCTGCAGCTCGGATCGCCACACAGACCCTTGGTTGAATGCTGGGCCCCACCCTTCATGGTCTTGGCCTGAGTCAACTGTGGCCCTGGCTGTGGTTTGCAAAATGTCCTTTCTTCCCTTGTCTGGCACCATCACACGGTGCTATTCCTGGTCTGTGGAGTGGCAGGCTGCATAATGGGGCCTGCAATTGAAATTCCACGGTTCGATTCTAATTTTAGATTTCATCTTGCCGATAAAGCTCGGCTCCCTCCAGGCAATGAGATCTGTAAATTCAGAGTGTCGGAGGCTTAGGGTCAAATTGGTTTTGCTTTCCTCTCCAGATTGATTAAGAATCTGGCGTTAATCTTCAGATCTTTTGGAAAGGGGTGACCGGAATACTGGTGTCTGACTCAGGGCCCTTCATGGACATCAGCCCAAAGAAACTGTGTTGGGCGGGGTGAAGGTGTACACTCCAAACTTGCAACACCACTGGTCAGACAAGAGGATGAGGACTCCAACATAAGCCAGTGGGAGTCAGGCATTTGGAGACCTGGATTCCAACATAGTGTCCCCAAAAAGCCATTGGGACCCTGGGAAGGACACTGTCCCTCTCCGAGCCTCACCCTACACCATGAAGAAGATAACAGTACACATGACTTCTAAAGGCCTGAGGGCCAGAGGGACATGGGTGGGGTTCTCTCTAAAGCTGACCAACAGGCCTGGCTCCTCATGGTGGGGCCCATGTACTCTGTGTGAGAACAGTGTGCCAACAGTGTGTCCAGCTGAGAACAATGTAGAGGGTGGGAGAAGTGAACACAATTTAGTTACACTTTAAAAAATTGTGTGTGTGTGTGTGTGTGTGTGTGTGTATGTGTGTGTGTGTGTGTGTGTGTGTGTGTGTGTGTGTGTGTGTGTGTGTGAAGGAGTGTGCCATGGCTTAAGTGTGGAGGTCAGAGGACTACTTGCAGGAATTGGTTCTCTCTTTCCACGTGTGGGTTCTGGGCTTGCATTCTTGCCTTTTGGCTTGGTAGCAGGTGCCTTTCCCCTCTGAAGTATCTTGCTGACCCCAAGTACAACTTAAATGATGATGATGTATCTGGTTTTTCAAGACAGGGTTTTTCTGTGAAGCAGTCCTAGCTGTCCTGGAACTCACTCTGTAGACCATACTGGCCTCGAACTCTTAGAGATCCACCTGCCCCTGCCTCCCAAGTGCTGCAAGTGCTGGGGTTAAAGGTGTGCACCACCATTGCCTGCCTGATAAAATATTTTTTGTGACAATGTAGAGTTGAGGTGGTGTGGGGGGCTTCTTTCATTCTTGTATGGCAGTTCGAGGCATAGGGTCTTGGAGGTGTACTGAATAGTCTATGGAGATATGAAGGAATGTAGGCATGCAGGCTTGAAGGGGCCTCAGATATGGGCTGTGTGTGTGTGTCTTCTAAATTCACTGGACTATTTTGAACCTGGCCTTGGAGTTAGACTGTTCATCTGGGTAAGAGTCATCTCTCTTCCTTTTAAACTAATATAACCATACATCTTCATGGTCATTATGTGGTTGGTGTTCTAGATATATATAGACTCCATATTGAGCAAATCAAGACGCTTAGATTGTTCATCATTTCAAATATCTATTGTTTCTTTGTGACAAGACATTAGAAGTATGCTCTGGCCTGGTATGCCTTTAATCCCAGCATTTGGGGGTACAGAGGCAGGTGAATTCCTGAGATGGAGGCCAGCCTGTTCTATATAGGGAGTCCCAGACCAGCTAGGGCTACCTTTGGAGACCCCGTCAAAATTTTTTTGAAGTAATTGTACTTATTTTACAAGATACAAGATGGCTGGCCATAAATAGCCTTCTGTAATAGTGTCAGAAGTGTACTCCTCTGCTGTTACCTTGTCACCTGTTGTACTCTGAGGTTACAGTGTTCCCTGCTGTACTCTGCGGTTACATTGTTACCTGCTGTACTCCTCTGCTGTTACCTTGTCACCTGCTGTACTCCTCTGCTGTTACATTGTTACCCGCTGTACTCCTCTGTTGTTACATTGTTACCTGCTGTACTCCTCTGTGGTTACATTGTTACCTGCTGTACTCCTCTGAGGTTACATTGTTACCTGCTGTACTCCTCTGTTGTTACAGTGTTACCTGCTATACTCCTCTGCTGTTACAGTGTTACCTGCTGTACTCTGTGGTTACATTGTCACCTGCTGTACTCCTCTGCGGTTACATTGTTACCTGCTGTACTCTGAGGTTACATTGTTACCTGCTGTACTCTGAGGTTACATTGTTACCTGCTGTACTCCTCTGTGGTTACAGTGTTATCTGCTGTACTCTGTGGTTACACTGTTACTTGCTGTACTCCTCTGTGGTTACAGTGTTACCTGCTGTACTCCTCTGTGGTTACAGTGTTACCTGCTGTACCCTCTGTGGTTACAGTGTTACCTGCTGTACCCTCTGTGGTTACAGTGTTACCTGCTGTATTCCTCTGAAGTTACATTGTTACCTGTTAACCAGTGTCTCTCCCTTGCCAAGCCCCCTACCCTTCCTGACCTCCCCTGACCTCTCCTCTGTCTCTAGTTTAGGGTTCTGGGGTTATTTATCTTTCTGTGTCTGATTTGTTTTACTTAACATTAAGATCCCAATGTTTCCACAAATGACACAATCTCATTCCTTCTAATGGCTGAATGGTATTCCACCATGTCTATGACCATATATAGATTTGTCCATCCATTCTTTGATAGACACCTTCCTTGACTCCATATCTTGCCTCTTGTGAACAATGCTGCAGTAAGTAGCTTCTTAGTGCATTAGAAAACAGATGAGGAACTGGGAGTGGCTCACCTGAGATCATATAATCTGGTCCAAACATTAGTACCTAAAAGTGAATTCATCACCCCACCCATATTCCACCGGAAACTTCCTCCGGCCTGTGGCTGAGTGTAGCTGCCCTCCCTCTCTGCACCAGAGTGACAATAGCAATCTTGTGTATGACTTTATCCTCTACCCCAAGCTCCAGACCAAGGGTGTTACTTGAGGTAGGTGGTTCCCTCTCCCATTTGACAGATGAGAAAAATGAGTCTCACAGGAGTTATTTTATGGTTAAAGAGACCAAGTTGGGACTCCAGGTAGAGTTTTGGTGTGAGTGTAGAACTCTTCAGATATGTCTCTGAAGAAGCTGTTTTATTATTTCTGTGTCTACCTGGTACCTTGTAGAAACTCAGCAATTTCTTTTTTTTTCTTTTTTGGTTTTTCAAGACAAAGCTGTGTGTAGCTTTGTGACTCTCCTGGAACTCACTCTGTAGCCCAGGCTGGCCTCGAACTCACAGAGATCCGCCTGCCTCTACCTCCCGAGTGCTGGGATTAAAGGTATGTGCCACCACCGCATGGCTAGCAAATTCTAAAACCCCTTCTGCAAGCTTGGCCTGTGTGGTCCAAAGCTTAGGAGTTCTGGGTATTACTCAATTCTCCAAATAAAATTTAAGGGCAGCATAGATGGCCACATTCTTATTTCTTTCTCTAAGGGCCTTTGCATTATTTCTTCTGTTCCTCCTCCTTCTCCTCTTCCTCCTTCCTTCTCTTGTTCTCCTTCACAGGGTTTTGTGTAGCCCAGGCTGGCCTCTACCTTGCTATGTAGCCAGTCTTGGCATTTGAACCCCTGGTCTTATCGCCCCCCAACCCCCAAGAGATTCTAGGCTTGTGTCACCATGCTGGGCTTATTTTTTATTTATATGTTTGTGTATGTATCTGTGTGTCTGCCATGTGCATACAGGTACCCATGAAGGCCAGAGGAGTGTGTTGGGTTCCTCGGGACAGGAGTTATGGGGTCATTGTGAGCTGCCATTGGTGTTGGGAACTGAACTTTGGAAGAACAGCCATAGCTCTCAACTGCTGAGCCATCTCTCTAGTCTCACTATTATTATTTCTTTAAAAGAAGGCTGTTTGGGGGCTGGAGAGGTGGCTCAGAGGTTAAGAGCACTGGCTGCTCTTCCAGAGGTCCTGAGTTCAATACCCAGCAACCACGAGGTGGCTCACAACTATCTACAATGACATCTGGTGCCCTCTTCTGGCCTGCAGGTATACATGCAGGCAGAATACTCTATACATAATAAATAAATAAATAAATAAATAAATAAATAAATAAATAAAATCTTTTTAAAAAATGGAAGGCTATTTCAGAGCTGGGAGGGCAGGGTAGAGGAGGGGCGTAGGGAGGGAGAGCTGACACTGAAGAATGATGCTCTTAGCCTCTGGTGTTCCTCCCTTTGGGGGTCACCACTGTGCCATGTGTCTGCCAGTTATAAAGTACCAATGGGTGAGATTGGTTGAGAAAAGGAGCAGGTACTGTTCCTGGGTCACAGTCCTGCCCACAGAGGTCACTGAGTTTGCTTGTTTTTTTTTTTTTTATTGATTTGTTTTTCCATTTTCGTGTGTGTGTGTGTGTGTGTGTGTGTGTGTGTGTGTGTGTGTAATATGAACATGTGTATACATGTTTGCCTGTGTGTATGCACTCAGAGGCCTGACATTGATGTTGGGAATCAGCCTTGATCACTCTTCTACCTGATTCACCTTATTGAGGTATTGTTTCTCAATCTAATCCAGAGCTGGTCAGTATGGCTAGTCTCGACAGCCAGCTTGCTCTGGTGATTCCCCATCTCTCCTTTTTTTTTTTTTTTTTTTCTGGAATCACAGGAGGGCCTCTATGTCCACCCCTCATTTATGTGTTTTCTACAGATCCCATCTCTAGTCTTCATGCTTACACAGTCAGGGTCTAACCACTGAGTTACATCCTCACCCGGCAATAAGAGGTATGAGATCACTTGCAACTGGAGAGAACTTGGGGTCATTTTCTTGAGTTGTCCTGTGTTGGGGAAACTGAGGTCCAGAAACAGGAAAGGACACAGTGACTGAAGAGTGATTCCATGGCATATCAGTGGTGACTGGGGTGGAGACAGCTCACAGCAGCGATAGTCTGCTGTGTTCTCCTCAGAGACCTCCACACAGTTGAGACAGGGGTCTGTGCCTTCAATGAGAAGAACTCCAAGGCTGGCCGAACAAAGCAGAGTTTGGTTTTGTTAAGAGTAGAGAGAAAGTGACTCAGAGAACAGAGTCCCAGAGAACACAGGTGTCAGGGCTGTGCTCTCTCAAAGGAGAGTTACAATGAGGTCTCTCTTTTTAAAAAGAATGTACTTTTATTGTATGTACACTGGTGTTTTGCCTGCATGGATGTCTGTGTGAAGGTGTTGCATCCCCTGGAGCTGGAGTAACAGTTGTGAGCTGCCATGTGGGTGCTGGGAATTGAACTCAGGACCTCTGGAAGAGCAGCCAGTGCTCTCAACTGCTGATCCACCTCTCCAGCCCATGAAGTCACTTTATAATGGGTCTTTGGTAGCTCTTAAGTCGTATCTCCAGAGGTGGTTCTGTATCCCGCTCTCCTCTCCTCCTCCTCCTCCCCCTCCTCCTTCCTCTCTCTCTCTCAGTTGAAAATAGATCCTTCTCTCATACAATACATCCCAACCACAGGTCCCCCCCATCTACTCCGCCCAGCTGTCCCCACCTCCCCTCTCCCCCAGATCCACTCCCCTTCCGATTCTCTTCAGAAAAGAGCAACAACCAAACATGGGAAACAAGATACAAGGAAACAGGGCACAAGCCCTCGTATCGAGGCTGGGCAGGCAACCCAATCAGAGGAAAAGAGCCCCCAAAGCAGGCCAAAGAGTCAAGACCCATCTGCTCCCATGGAAGGAGTTAGGAGTCCCACAAAAACACCAAGCTCACAGCCAGAGCATATGCGCAGAGGACCTGGTGCAGACCTGTGCAAGCCCTGAGCTTGCTGCCTCGGTCTCTGGGAGCCCATGTGAGCCCTGCAGAGCTGATTCAGTGGGCCGTGTTCTCCTGGGGTCCTCCACCCCCTCTTCTGACTCCTACAGTCTTTCATCCCTCTCTTCTCTGGGGTTCCCCGAGGGGAGGGGCCTGATGGAGATCTCCAGTTTAGACTCTCTCTCTCTGCATAATGTCCAGCTGTGGGTCTCTGCTTCCACTCCCATCTGAAAGCATTTTTTTTTTAAAAGACAATATCTTAAGATGAATTTATCAGGGGGGTATTGTTTAGGTTTAGGGAAGGGCTAGAAACTCAGGGTTCTACATCATTTGGGCTCCATGTGAGCTCAGTTTATTTATTGCCTTAGACAAGATGTCTTTTGGGAAACATACACTATCTCCTTGGGTAGTTAGGGTGTTATCAGCAGCATCCAAAGTCTCCTGCCTTTCTCAGCAGAAAAGCCCCACAGGGATGACGGGTTCTTCTCTTTCCCATGCTTTTCTTCCTATGTCCATAGGGCTTTCCTGGTCTTTCTACCGTGGACATTGTGACCCAGCCCTTGGCCCATTCCTGCTACCCAACCATGAGGATGCCTGGCTGCCTTGTTACTAGCTGCAGGATGGGAGGATGTGCACATCCATTCAGTTAGTACTGTCTGAGTCTCCCCAGCTTGGAGTGGGGGAAGGAGTCGTGTGGATGTTTCTTCTTGCTTTCTTCAATTTAGCTTTTCATATTTCTTATGTTGGAAATCAGGTGCCTGATATTGTAGCATGAGTCTTAAAAGTTCTTATTAATAAAATCAAACCTGAGCCAGGTATTGGGGTGAATGCTGGAAGATCAGATAGACAGAACAAGCCACAGCTAACCTCACCTGGCCAACTTCTCAGCTGGTCTTGTTTCCTCAGACTGGAAGCTTCTGAGTCCTCATCCAAATGGATCTCAGCTGAACTGCTGTAGAAGCCTGAATGCTTAACCAGCCAAATGCTTCTAGTTTCTGGTCCTCACACCTTATATACCTTTCTGCTTTCTACCACCACTCCCCTGGGATTAAAGGCTTGCTTTCTGGGATTAAAGGCGTGATGAGTCACCATGCCTGTCTGTATCCTTGAACACATGGATTTCTGCCTCTGGAATGCTAGGATTAAAGGCGTGTGCTACCACTGCCTATCCTTTATGTTTAATATTGTGGCTGTTCTGTCTCTGACCCCGGATAAGTTTATTAGCTTGCACAGTATTTGGGGGAATACAATACCACATGATATTCCTCAGGTAGGTCTGGTGGGGGTAGTTTGGGAGCAGGGATGGGGCTCTGTGGGGAAAGATGGAGGAGGGGCTTGCGCTGTGCTCCTCTCGCTCTGCTTCTCCTCCATGGATGCTTTTGCATTGGTGTATGTTGTCTACTTTCATGGGGAGACGCCGATGTACTGTGCTGTTAGGTCAGGGTTCCGGAACAACCACTCCCCAGGAAATGTCTGTGTGCTCAAACCCAGGTCCAAAAGTTCATCCCAAAGAAAAGCCAGTGCCCCAGTGTCCAAGGGACAAGCACCGGGGTCAAAAAGGACTTTATTCAATAGCCAAAGAAAGGAGAAGCAGGGGCCTTGCTCGTGAGTTAACTTGTAAGCCAGCAGACTGGGGAGAAGAGGGGCAGGGCAGGCTAATAAAGGGGAGGGACATGTATGTTCCTTCTGGGAAGAGGTGGCGACCTTCTAGGAGGTGGACACTACCTCTCCTTGCTTCTCTCCTGGTGTTTACAGTCACGGTGGCCCATAAGTGATTTGAGCCTTAAAAGGGAGGGAGGTAAGACGTTAGACAAGTCTAGGTGGAGTTAACCCTGCCTTGTACTTCGGGACAAAATATTTCTCAAATGGTCATCATGTCTACAGGTAGGGCTGAGAAGGCTCTGCTGTGAAGTGTAAGGTTGATGAGACAGATACAATATGATATATGTGTGGTTTTCTTTTTTCTTGTTCTATTTCTTCACTGGGCTTCTGCAGGCCCAAACATTAAGCTGTTATTTAGGCAAATGGCCTTTGAGACTCCAAAGAGCAAGCCTGATCATCGTTATTGCCATAAGCGACATGGTAGGGTTAGTGAGGCGACTCAGTGCATAAAGGTGCTTGTTGCCAAGCCCAGAGACCTCTGATTTGTAAGATGGCTCATCAGATAAATGGGCTCGCTATGCCAGCCCAACAACCTGAGTTTGCTCTCCAGAGCCCACAGGAAGGTGGTAAAGAAGAGAATCAATTCTGTAAAGTTGCCCTCTGACCTGAGCGTGTGCTCTGCAGCATGCGTGCAGGCACACACACACACAAATAAAAAAAAGAAAAAACCATACACATGAACAACCACCAGCTCAAGACAAATGCACACCAGAGTATCAGTTGTGCACATACATATGTGCGCTGGAGAAGCAGGGGACTTTAGTGGAGAGCTAGGCTGAAATTTCACATTGACTTTGACACTTCTGACTTTTGAAGCCATGTAGAGTTTTTTTTGTTACACAACTAAGAACTTTAAAGGGAGGACTAAGACTACAGGACGGCCCAACAAAATACTGTAAGAAAAAGAGAGAGGGTCTAGAAGGACTGTCAGGACTTCTGCTGTCAGGCCTTCCCAGGGAGCCGCTGATGTTTGCAGGCGATGAGATATGTTTTGATCACCCCTACTTGCCTCCTTCATTCTCTCCGGGTCCCCTCTTTTTTCCCCACCCTTTCCTTTTTCAGACTGGGTCTCACCTAGCCCAGGCTACCTTAAATTCCCCTGCAGTGGAGGATGACTTAAGTTTCTGGTCCTCCTGCCTCTGCCTCCCTGGTGGAAGATTTTTCGGGAGCTGGGGACATAATCCAGGGTTTGGTGTGTGCTAGGGGAACACTACCCACTGAGCTCCGCCCCCAGCCCTTTCCCTGCTCAGTGCTGTGTCTGGCACACACTGGGTGCCCTTAATGCGCTCTATTATTCTCCTGAATTGACTCTTTCAAGAACTGGTTGTCGTTCTGAAATCTGCAGAGGGAATGTCAAACACTGAAGCCCAGATTTGAGCCCCACCCTCCCACCCACTCACAGAGACAAAGATGGAACCAGTTCAGAAAATCCTCCCACGTCTAAGTTTGAGGCTGAGAAGCCTGTTCTTGGCCACAGAGCTCCATGAAGCAAGGGATAGGCAGCTGGAAGCATTTCCTCCTCAGCTTTAAGCATAGACAGAATGTTCCCTTTTACTTTTGAGTGTCCTTGTTCAAAGGTGTGGACTGATAAGGGGGCGGGAAGAGGCGCTGTTTGGGATCTAAGGAAAACGGCAGACAGAGTGTGCTTATGGGTGCGGGGTTAACTTTGGTCTCCAGTGTCTCCAGGTGTGCAGCTCACCCAGAATCCAAGACATCCACCCTAGGAGGAAGACAGGTAGGAGTATAGTGTTCCCGATACAGATGAGGACCATGAAGCCAGAGAGAGGTATGACAGCATGCCCAAGAGAGGTGGGAACATCTGGGAAACGGGTGTGCTCAATGCTGGTCTCTCTGACTCAGGGTGCTACCCAGGTGACAGATACTATGGCACTGCACTTATGACATCTTCAGCCAGGGTGCCAACATTCTCCTCAAGAAGTTAGCTCATTGGGCCGAAGGCCCAACAAACCAGGGCCGGGCCAGCCTCCTGTTAAGAAGTCTTTGAGACTAGAAGAACAGAGGTAGTGGGACACACACACACACACACACACACACACACACACACACACAGAGGCATGCACACATGTATATATATATACACACACAAACAAATAAATGTAAAAGAAAAAAGAAAGAAAGAAAAAGAAAAGACAACTACAATTGTGCAAGCCTCCTTGCAGGGGTTGCATTTCGTGTTCAGCCCAGCAGGGGGAGCACCATGATGGTTAAGATTGAAGGTGACTCACGCGCCTTGGGTGGAGAGTCTATCTTAGCCACCAGAATATATAGCATCTCCGTATCAACGGATGGAAAAGCAGCAGAGGCTACCCTGGCCCCAAGATTGAAGAAAACCCTACAGTCCTCGTTCGTGCTGCTGGTTGTTGAGAAAACTCATGGTGCTCATCTTTCTTCCTGGATGCCTGCACAAGTTCCTGAGAGGAGACATGGAGCACGACTCTGACTCACACTCTGCTGCTGATGGAGGACCCAAATGAAGCTGTTGAAAAGGAACACGAAGGGCAAACACAGCAGAGCACTTAACACACACACACACACACACACACACACACACACACACACACACACACGAGGCCCTGGGGTTCAGTCCCCAGCCTGGCCTTAGAAAGAGAGAGGAGGATGTGTGAGGACCCGCCAGGGCGAGCATACGGCCTGCAGCCAGACACTGGGACTGTAAGTCCCAGTTTTGGAACTGAACAGTTTTGTTGTAGACAGTTATTTATGCGTGGACGGGGCAGCCTCCTGGGGACAGAGTTCTGACCATGTGTGTTGGATCCCACATTCCCTCTACCAGTACTCAATAGTTTCTGTGTGTATGCATTTAAAATACATTGATATTACATATGTTCGTACATATTAATATATATTCTCACATGTATTGGCTGTATCTAGTATTTTTTGAGTCACGCAAGAATATCTCTGACTTACTTATTCATTTACTATCTGTAGGGAAAAGGGGCTGGCTAAAGAAATCCACCCTAGCCCTGGAGCCCAGAACTAGGGAAAGATGGCTCAGATCAGGGCAGAAAGAAACACAGTTTGACTCAGTCAGATCAGAGCCATCTCTGCCCCTGGCCAACTGACTTGTGAAACCAACCAATCACAGAACAGGACAGTAGAACCCTGGGCCCAAAGTCAACCCCCTGGTTGACTCCACCCCCAAGACTTCCTGTGTAAACCGCCCTGCCTAGTCAGTTAGAAAAAAAGGTTGTTCTCCCCACCCTGGTAGAGGCAGCTACTCTCCTGGACTCCTCCTTTCCAAATAAATCTCTTTCTCAAAAGAGTTTTGGGTGTGAAGATCTTCATTCACTGGTGTAGAGAAGATCCTTGCTGAGACGTCCCCCAGTGGACAAGACAAGGGAGAGCTGAAAGAGCAGAGCAAGGAGGAGCTGAACAGAAGATCTTTGCTGAGACGTCCCTCAGTGGACAAAGAGAGAGAGAGAGCTGAAAAGTAACACTTTTCTCCTGAGCGGGAGGAGATTGCTACATTTCTGCAGGGGTTTCCCCTTTTGCAGAGTGAAGCAAAAGAAGCAACATCTTAGACCGGAGAAACAGAGCTCTGCTAGGAAGCCCTTAAGTGGGGACTGAGCAAAGCTCAGCTGTAGCCGCTCTCCAGGAGAGGAGCAGGATTGCTATATCCTGCAGGGAGACCATCCCCCACCACACCAGGTATACCTTGACTTTCCTGAACAGTCAGGATACCCTTCCCTGCTGAAGCAGTTCCAGGCCTAACTCTCCCAAGAGAAGTCAGCAAAATTTCCCTTCCAGGGTTGGGCTGCTTCTTCGCAGTTCCAGCCATCAGAGCTGAGCTAAACAGCTCTAGGTGTCCGGGACATCTTCAGGGCAGAGCTGTTGTTCTGAGCAGCTCGAGGTGTCCGGAATACCTGGCTCTCCAGGGCTGAACTCTCTCCTTGCAGTTCAGCCATCAGAGCTGTCCTAAGCAGCTCAAGGTGTCGCCTGACTCTCAGGTAGTTAGGACACCTTTCCCAGAGTTACAAAACTCACATTTTGGTGCCAAAATTCGGGACCAAACCCAGAATTGTTGCAACTAATTTACATTTTTGTTGCCGAAACCCAGGACACCAAACCCACAGAGTTGTAAAGCTCACGTTTTTGCAACCAATTTACCTACACTATCATTCTAAAACTTTTTAGTTTTGCTTGTGTGTATGTGTGTGCAGATATGTACGTGAGTGCAGGTACCTGTAGAGGCCAGGAGAGGGTATCAGATGCCTCTGGAGCTGGAGTTAAAGGCAGCCATGGACACCTGACGTGGGTACTGGTAACTGAACTCAGGTCCTCTGGAAGAGCTGGAAGCTCTCTTAACCACAAAGCCAGTTCTCTAATCTCCAATCATTGTTATTTTTTAATCTTTGATTTATTCTTTGATAATTTCATATATGAATACAATGTATCTTAATCATACCCCTACCCCTAACTGCCCTTGCATACTCCCTGACCCTCCCCCCCCCAACATGGTACCTCACTAACTTCATGTTCTCTCGTTTTTCTTCTTTGGTAATCCCCTAAATCCAATTAGTGGAGCTTGCTGGAATGTTGACTGATCTCACGCAGGTAACCAGAGATACAATGTGGCCATGGGTACAATGGCCTGTCATGTCTGGAAGTCAGGGTTTTGCAACATCCCTCCCCACCCTCCGGCTCTTACAGGTTTCCAGCTGTACTTTAATTCAAAAGGTTCGGGAGAGGAGGAAGACTTGAAGCTGATTTCGAACTGCCTGCCTTCCAGTGATGACTTCTTAATAACACTCTCATGCCAACATCCACATACACCAGTTGAAGATGCTCCAAAGTCTATAGAAACTTAATTTGAACGCCACAGTGCTGGAATTGTCACATAGGGCCTTTCCATTCTCCTGATTCACAGATGGATAAAACGAGGATCACTAAGAAAAGATTTTCCCATCATCCCACAGCTTTCTCTTACTTTATTATTAATGCCCCACTAATCATACAAGTTATTGGGGTACACTATCTTTACACACACACACACACACACACACCACTACACACACAATGTGTGGATTTTGTCTATCTCTTCTACCCTCAACCCTTCTTCCCCTCCCCTCCCCGTCAATATCCTTCCTAGTCTCTAGAAGTCTGCATTAGTTATTTTTTGCTGCTGTGATAAAATACTGGGACACATACAAACACAGGTGGCAGTGGGAAAGATAAGACCCACATGACGTGCATCCTTGTATCCTCCTGACACTCAGTCAATGAGGGAATGGAGGAAGAGGATGTATGCATCAGGGCTCTAGAAACTGCTCTCTGTGCTATCAAAGACCTATCATTCTGGCCTGACAGCTGCCCTTGCAAAGATGTAAAATAAACATCCCTAGTGTCGCTTCTCCGAGTCTCCAGTGCTCTTATTATGAAGTTGATGTCTTTGTTTCTCATTGTCATCACCCCTGGACACATAGGCTCAATGACACGCCTTAGCTTCTTGTCACCTTAGCGTGTGCCCCGTCCCAAGAACTTTGCCTTAATGAGATAGTTTCTTGTGCTCTTTTTATTATTTCCAACCCCTGTAGTACCGGGAGGCATGTGGAGGGCAGTTGGAATTGATGTTGACAGCCCTCCACACCTCACATTCTGTCCCTTCTTAGGGCAGGTTGTGAGCAAGGACCCCTCCAGTCGGAGTAAGGGGACATGCATTCTCACCTGAGCACACGATAAACTGTGACCAGAGAACTCTGAGGCTGAAGTGAGGGATCACGGGAAGACCCCAGGTCTTGACAAGTGTCAGGAAGCATGACTGCGCACAGAGGTCTTCACTGAAGGCCTGGCTTCCCATGGCTGTGGTGAACCTGCTACAGCAGGCTGTCTGAAAGCAACCCGGGAACTCGATAGGGAGTGGTTCTGAGGCTGACCCCACCCATCACCTCAGAGAGACACAGTTCTTGAAGCAGGGGAAAGAAAGGCCCAGAGAGCAGGAAGCCTGAGGAAAACGAGCTTCCTTCTACTCATTTTATGAGGGAGGAGTTGGAGTCCCGAGGGGAGGGGACTGCTAGCAAGCGGCAGAGTTGTCTCTGCCTTTCCTGTGGCTCCTACATTAGTGCTTGAACGAGACATAGGACGCACTGCCCTCATCTAAGTGACCAGGGCCCTTTGTCGCCATTGTGAGGTAATGCCAGGTCTGCCAAACCCGCAGCTGGGGATTTAGGGCTTTGCTCGACGTTTCATAATCTGCCTGGACCCGACCCCTGGAATAGTCCAGTGTCTTTTTCGGCTAATTGGCCCTGAAGACTGAGTCTGGAAGCTGTGGGCTGAGTAAGAGGTGAGGGACGTGGAGGGACAGAGGGAGGGGCAAAGTCTGTAGACATTTTCAGCTGTGGTGTGGCTAGAGCCGTGGAGACCCTGACACACACAGTGTGTTCTTGGAGCTGGCCCCCCGCACAACCTGACTTTAAAGATGCATTTTATTATTCGTGTGTGTGTGTGTGTGTGTGTGTGTGTGTGTGTGTGTGTGTGTGAGTATATGAAGTACAGGTGCCCCTGGAGGCAGAGGAGCAAGTTGAATCCCCCTAGATGTAGGATAGATGATTGTGAGCCACCTTACATGGGTCCTGGGAACTAATCTTGGGCCGTCTGCAAGAGAAGTACCTACCTAAAGACTGAGTCGACTTTCCAGCACCCAAATTTGTTATAAATTATAAATAGTGCTTGTTTGAGTTTCCTATCCTTCTATAATAACTACACACAGATTTTTAAAACACAAGTTTATTCACTCATAGCACCAGAGGTTGGGAGTCCCAAAGCCATGGTGTCCTCAGGACTCGGTCATTCTGAGGCTTTAAGAAAGACACCATTTCTTTGCTTTTCAGCTTTTAGAGGCTCCTGTAGACACTAGGCTCATGGCTCTTCCTCTTATCCTTCCAACTGGTGGGAGACCATCTTCCTATCCCACACTCTTCCCTTCCTCCCTCCTATATACCCAGCTAGTCCTGGATAATCTCATGTCAAGTTCTTTAATTGACTCACATCCACAAAGCCCCTTTGCTATCAAAGGGAGTCTTCTCACAGGTTCTGAGGTTAGGAGCCATCTCTGGAGGCCATCATCATCATTTTGTCTACATTAGAGTTTCTTAAACTTCTTCCCAACTCTGACCCCTTTCTGCCTGAGAAAGTTTTTGTTTTGTTTTGTGAATTTGGGTATGCAGGCATCTAAAATAGATATAAGCATCAAATGTTTACTAGTAACAAATCATAAATACATTTACTTTAAAACTGTTCTGTCTCTGGGCATGGTGGTACACACCTTTAATCCCAGCACTAAGGAGGTAGAGACAGGCGGATCTCTGTGAGTTCGAGGCCAGCCTGGGCTACCAAGTGAGCTCCAGGAAAGGCGCAAAGCTACACAGAGAAACCCTGTCTCGAAAAAACAAAAACAAAAAAAACAAAAACAAAAAAACAAAAAAACACCCCCCCCCAAAAAAAAACCCAAATATTCTGTTCCACAACAGTGGAGGGCAGAAAAGAGCATGGGATCCCCTGGAACTGAAATTACTGGTGGTTGTGAGCCTCTGTGTAGGTAGGTGCTGGGAACTGAGCCTGGGTTCTCTTCAAGAACAGCAAGGACTTTTAATTTCTGGGCTATCTCTCCAGTCCCAAAAACCCAATTTTAAAAATTAAACCTAATCCAATCCAATCCAATCCAATCCAATCCAATCCAATCCAATCCAATCCAAAGACAGACTGATTTGACACATGCTGAGTAGTGATCCTAGGTAAATATTAAAAGTCTTTGTTTTTCATAACTCAGCTTTATGTTTCTGTAAGAGTAGGAACTGAACATACAGTAAAAACATTGCAGTTTATAACATATAATGCAAAAATTTGGAATATAACTGAGGTGTTTCATGCTACATTCCTTGGTGTTGTGTGGCCATGAGCATGTACACAGCATGTGTGTTATGTTCTCAGAGCCAATCCATTTCATACAACTATGGTAAAGACTCATAGAAATGCCCCAGACTCAGGGTAAATTTGATTTTGAAGCATTTTTTTTGTCACTGCACATTTAGAAACCTTTGACTAGTACTACGTTTTCACAACCCCACAGTCAGTTACAAGATGCTGTAGAGGGCCACAACCCACGGTTTAAGTGGCTGTGTTTTACCCCATACAGCCCTGATTGCCTAGGATAATTCCATTATAGTCCTGAAGGTCACACAGCCTCTTTGATTCTTGTGTCTCCAGCTGAACAAAACATACTTAGAATGCTTCTCTTGCCCAGTGCTTTCCCGACTTGCCAACGTCCCGGCAGGCAGAAAATGATAACATTTTGAAAGCTCTCGAAATAAAAGAACAAGACTGATGCTAGCTGTGCCAGCCTTGGTTTGGTACCAAGGACAGGACGTGCCTCACCTGGGCCCACGGGCTCTGACACTCCTGTCATTTGGTTTTGCCTTGGTCGGTGCATGTTGTAAGCTGGTGCACCCCTTGGCATTTTGGCGTCATGCTCCTACCCCAGCCTGTGTTCTCCAGGATCCTCCACTTCTCCTTCACACTAAGTGTGGGGTGCTGGTGTTGCTGTCAGTCGATTAACCCAGAACAAATGACTCTTGATAGTTTGCAGACATTTTCCTGGATCATTGCTGTTCGTAACTCGTAATAGGGCTGCTAATTCATTGTTCTGGTGACACTGCATCTTGTTTTATCACATCACATGATCTAAAAGCCAATACAGGAAATAGGCAGTTTTCCTGACTGTACTAGTCCTTGAATTGTGTTTATGCTTTACCATACAGCCTATTTAGTAATTCTTTGTTTACAGACATGCACTGTGCCTGCACCGGGGGCCCACGGGCTCTGACACTCCTGTCATTTGGTTTTGCCTGGGTCGGTGCATGTTGTAAGCTGGTGCACCCCTTGGCATTTTGGCGTCATGCTCCCTACCCCCAGCCCTGTGTTCCTCCAGGATCCTCCACTTCTCCTTCACACTAAGTGTGGGGGTGCTGGTGTTGCTGTCAGTCCGATTTAACCCCAGAACAAATGGACTCTTGAATAGTTTGCAGACATTTTTCCTGGGACCTCAATTGCTGTGTCTGTAACTCTAATAGCTTTTTTTTTTTTTTTTTTTTTTTTAAACTGGGAATGGAGTCCAGATGCTTCTGGTGACACTCACCTGTGTTTTATCACATGAATGATGCTACACACACACACACACACACACACACACACACACACACACACACACTCACCCCAGGCAGGCTCTCTGCCCCTGAGCTGTAGCTCCAGCCTTGATTGTGTCTTTGATGCTTTGCCATAATGTATCTTCAAAAATATTATTTGCAGTATTTTTTTTTAAATTGCATGGTCTCCTTCCACGGTCTCAAGAACCATAAGAAAAGAGTCAAAACAGGTTAGGCAGATGGCTCGGTTGAGAAAGTGTCCACTGTGCAAGCGTGGAGACTCCAGTCTGATCCCCAGCACCTGTATAAAAAAGCTGGACTCAGCGGCACTGGCTTGTAACCCCAGGGCTGGGAAGGTGAAGACGGGCAGATCCCCGGGGCTCAGGGGACACCAGTACAGTTTACTTGGTGAATCCCAGGCCAGTGAGAGACTCTCTCTCCAAAAACACGGTGAGGGCTGGCAGAATGACTGAGCTGCTGACTGGGGGCAGACACCTCCCAGGCCCGCGGAGCTGGCTCCAGTCCTCCTGATGTTTGCTCCCTCAAGCATCACTCTTGCCCCCAAGGCCATTTCACTGCTGTTGCTCGCTTGCTTTGTATTGTAGCACAGCCCACAGTGTCCTCATGGAGCCTAGCCTTCTTCAAAGCCATTTTCTCTTTTCTAATTGTTGTTCCAAAATGAAAATGTGTCTACATCATTCACATTACTTAATGGGTTCTTGAATCGTGTTGCTGTGGCTTCCAAAATATTTGAGTCTCTAGCAGTGCTGAATGCTTCTGCTCTAGCAAAGGTCCGTGAACAGTGACATTTTGTTCTTGGGATACCGACAAAAGAGGGCCTGGCTTTCTATGTCCCAGCCTCCGTGGTTACTGTCCTGCAATAGGAGCATGGTGTTTACTGCAGCCGGGGCTTGGAAGCCTCCTCTGGGAAAGTGGTGCTGGATTGGCCACTGCCAGTGTTCTGACATGTATCTTGAAGGTCCACATGGTGACTAAACCAGTTAACATACAAGGGAGCTTTGCATGGGCCCAGGCACGTTGTAAGATACAAGACCTTCAGCACAAGGCATGGAAGCTGAGTGTACCCAAAATGGAACAGAGAACAATGTACCAACCAGCAAAGGAGAGCGGATCTGAGCAGAGTTCATGACATTTCAGGACCCATCACCCTTGAGGGTGGCGCATGGGTAGGGTTTAGGGGAGAATAGAAGTGACCCCCTACTGTTAGGTGCAGAAGGAGGCTTCTTTAAGTGACAGATGTTATGTGATTTGCGAATGACCAGGGAAGGGGAAGAGCTGAGCATTGCTTCCAGATGGGGAAAAGCAGTATTTTCTAGATGGGGAACCTACAGGGAGCTTAGAAGCCACCCAGCGGGAAGTGATGGCGACAGACAGGCCTGGGGTTCCTCTCTGCCACGCTGCAGCAAGCGCTGGACTGACACTCAGCACTTCCAGCCTTTCCGCTGGCTGACAGGGCTCTCAGCAGGGGAATCCAAATCTCCCTGTGTCTTTCCAGATACCACTCCTGGGTGGGGATCTCCGACCAGCCAGTGTGGAGAGGGACTCTGCAAGTTGTATTTTTCTTTTCCTTTCTTAAAAAAGTAGTCTTTCACATTTATTTGTTAATTACTCTGTGTGTGTGTGTGTGTGTGTGTGTGTGTGTGTGTGTGTGAAGTATGTGTGTGGCGTATGGAGCATATGCATACGTGTAAGGAGTATGGAGTATATGTATGCATAGGTATATGTGTGTTTGTGTGTGTTGTTGTTGTGTGTGTTTGGTTATTATTGTGTGTGTGTTTTTTTTTTTGTGTGTATGGAGTATGTGTGTGTGTGTGGTTTATGGAGTATGTGTGTGTGTGTGTGTTGGTAGTTGTGTGTGTGTGTTGTTGTTTTTGGTTATTTGTGTTTGTGTTGGTGTTGGTGTTTTTTTTTTTTTTTTTTTTGTTGTTGTGTGTGGTGTATTTGTGTGTTTGTGTTGTTTGTGTTGGTGTATGGAGTATGTGTGTGTGTGTGGTGTATGGAGTATATGTGTGTGTGTGGTGTATGTGTGTGTGTGGTGTATGGAGTATGTGTGTGTGTGTGGTTTATGGAGTATATGTGTGTGTGTGTGGTGTATGGAGTATGTGTGTGTGTGTGGTGTATGGAGTATGTGTGTGTGTGTGTGTATGGAGTATGTGTGTGTGTGGTGTATGGAGTATATGTGTGTGTGTGTGGTGTATGTGTGTGTGGTGTATGGAGTATGTGTGTGTGTGTGGTGTATGGAGTATGTGTGTGTGTGTGGTGTATGGAGTATGTGTGTGTGTGGTGTATGGAGTATGTGTGTGTGTGTGGTGTATGGAGTATGTGTGTGTGTGTGGTGTATGGAGTATATGTGTGTGTGTGGTGTATGAGTGTGTGTGGTGTGTGTGTGTGTGTGTGTGTGTGTGGTGTATGGAGTATATGTGTGTGTGTGGTGTATGGAGTATATGTGTGTGTGTGTGGTGTATGGAGTATGTGTGTGTGTGTGTGTGGGTATGTGTGTGTGTGGTGATGGGGTATGTGTGTGTGGTGTATGGAGTTATGTGTGTGGTGGGAGGTGTGGTGTGGTGTATGGAGTATATGTGTGTGTGTGTGTGGTGTATGGAGTATATGTGTGTGTGTGTGGTGTATGGAGTATATGTGTGTGTGTGTGGTGTGTGTTAGGGACGGGGCAGAGGGACATCAGATGGTGATGTTCTTTGTCTCCTGGAGTTGCTCCCTCCACCTTTATTTATTTATTTTTTCAGCCAGGGTCTCTCACTGAACCTGAAGTCCACTGTTTTGTCTAGATCAGTTAGTTGCTGAAAACGCCCAGGGATCTCTGTGCCTCTGGCCCCCCACCCTGGTGTTATGGCACACATTGCCATGCTTGCCTTTTTTATGTGGGTGCTAGGAATCTTAACTCAGGTCCTCATTATACCCAGTGAACCATTTCTCCAGCACACACACCCTCCATGTAAAAATACTTAAATGAAGGCTGGAGAGATGGCTCAGCGGTTAAGAGCACTGACTGCTCTTCCAGAGGACCCAGGTTCAATTCCCAGCACCCACATGGCAGCTCACAACTGTCTATAATTCCAGTTCCAGGGGACCTGACACCCTTACACAGACATACATGCAGGCAAAAATACTAATTCTCTTAAAATAAATAAATTTAAAAAAATTAAGTTGAAATAAGGTGTTTTTAAGTTAACCAAGCTGGCCTTGAACTCACTCTGTACCCAAACAGGTCTTGAACTTTCCTTTTTCCCTGCTCTGGGATAGCAATCTTTTACCACCAGGCCTGGCCGCATTATTCCCCGTCCCCCAAAGGTGCATATTTGTGATTATAAACGTGTCCAAGCTCATTGATATACGTTGCAAAAATGGGGACAGCCCCTCCCCCCCAACCCAGTCAAGGTCGCCTTAGCTGTGGTGGTCCCAGGAGTGCGGCCCTTTCTGCAGCAGCGGCTGGACACCGCCAGGTGGCGCTGCGGAACAAGGACCTGGGAGGAGGAGCGTGGAGCGCGGCAGCACATGACTTCGGCTAGGGAGCCGGCATCACGTGACGGGGCCCGGAAGCGGCTGTCCGGGCGACTAAGAAACGATGGCTAGGGGTCGGCGCTGAGGCTGCGCGGGGTGGGTTGAGCTGGAGCGGAGCCCGGGCCGGACAGGGCCGAGTGGTGAGTAGTGCACGCCTTGCGCTGCAGTCCGGAGTCAACCTCCTGCTGCAGCGCCCGGCGCCGCGTCCTCCCGCTAAGCCAGTGCTGCTGCTCAGGGATAGGTCACCCGTGGGGTGGGGTCTCCCGAGCCCCTTTGACAGGTGTGTGGTCGCGGTTCCCCGATGGAGAGGGTCTCACGGATGCCCAGCTCCGGTCAACCCCACGTTTCCCAATGAGGCTAGACGAGCCGTGCCCTTGCCTTGGGTCACAGGGTACCAGACTGCAACTCCCCTCCTCCGATAGGAGGGGAAACTGAGGCCCAGGGCTGTGTGGGGGCTTCCGAGATACCCCCGCGGCAGGGTGTCAGTTCCGGCAATTGTTTGCTTTCTGCCGCGTCTCCTGCGGGGAAACTCGCCCTGAGAAGAGCCACTTGTCCCTTCTGCCGTGGGTCGCGTCCTTGTTTAGTTCTGCTCTGCCTGGGTTCTCTACGCCAGGCTTGGGCTCTGGGTGTGGTTCTGTTCGCTGATGTGTTTTTTTTTTTTTTTTTTTTTTTTTTTTTTTTTTTTTTTATCTTTTTTGCACACTCATCAGTCTGTAGGCTTCGTTTTTAACAGTCCTGCAGTTTGTGGAAGTCACACGGAAATATGAAGGAGGAGCTGAAACAGGCTAGAGGGGCCAGGGCGTGGAGAAGCCCTCACGTGAACTTGAAGACCGTTTGCTTTGTTTTGTTTTCCTTAATTTGGCAGCTTTTGGTAGCGACTGCTTATGTGGATGGATTTTGAGGGGAGGGCGTGGGGGGAAAGCTTGTTGAAACAGGATAGCAACATAGTGTCCTGGAAGAAACTGACACTGGGGGATCGCATAGTGTTTTAGCTTTTACCTCTGGCTTGACGCCTTAGGTGACTCAGAATCCTCAGCTGGTTTACATTCTTCAGTGTACGGTAATAGGGCCGATAGAGTTCCCTGGGTTTTTTTTTTTTTTTTTCTCTCAGCATTCTCATCTTTGAGGTCTGTGTAAGGAATTTTACCTGTACTTATTTCCTGATTGTCTTGAACGCACCTCGCTCCCCCTGCCCCCCCCCCCCATTATGATTAAACTAGACACTGGCAACTTATCCTTCTCACGACCAAGACTTCTTTCGGCTCCTGTTTGAATTCTAATTTACAGTAACTAACAGGTCTATTTAGCATAGAGGGTTTTTTGTTTGGATGGAACCCAGGGCCTTGGACACACTGAGAAAACACTCTTCCACTGGACTGCATCTCAGCCCTTAGTGTTCGTCTATGGACCATGTTTCTTTACAGATGTTCTTGAGGTTGAAAGAGGCGCGGCTCTCAGCACTTAGCTTTTACTTGAGGCTGTCTCTGCCCTGGTGACGTATGTGCTCGCATGCTGCAGCCTCTTTGTTTTGTGTCTCTATTTTCTCCTTAAACCCTGTGGCTGTTGGTTCGGCCTCATCTATGTTTAGCTGGCTTTGTCTAGCCCTGAGTCGGGAAGAGAGGGATTTATTTTGTTATTCTGGAGAGTACAGTTGAGATCAGTGCAGTCAGGGAAGTGGTTTTGAGCATGAAAACTTGCAAGGAATCAGTTCTCTTTTGTGTTGGGACACCGTGTGGAGTTCCTTGTCGCCACATGGAATTGTCATTGGGCATTTCATTGATTACCTTGGGGGATGTTGCAGGTGAAATGGCCGTGCTGGGTGGAGAGCTGACCTGAATACAGTTATGTTTTCCTCCTCTATCTCCTTTTCCCTCTTTCCTAATCCTTTCCCCCTCCTACCCCCTCTCTTCCCTCTTTCCCTGTCCCCCATCCCCCTCCCTCTTCCTTTCTCTGTGTGTTTGTGTGTGTGCACATGCATGAGTGCATGCGTGTGTGTGTGTGTGTGTGTGTGTGTGTGTGTGTGTGTGTAAGTCAGAGCACCACCTCAGGTGGTGTTCCCCAGACAGTCTACCTTTGCTGAGACAGAGTCTCCTTGGCCTTGAGCTTGCTGATTGGTTAGGACAGGCTGGCCATGAGCCCCATGGATTCACCTGTCTGCTCCTCTCCGGCACCAGGATTATGAGGGCATCATCGTGCTGGCTTTGTCTCTTAGATTCGGGAATTGAACTCAGGTCCTTGTGTTTGCAAGGCAAGATTTTACTCGCCAGCACCCCGTTTTCTTCCTTTTTGCCCCAACTTCCACCTCATGAGGGTCTCAGCTCTTAAGCTTCCTGACTGCTGTTGCTTCTTCTCGGTCTTGAAGCCAGACCTTGTGCTGGGCTGGGGAATGGCTTTGTCTCTGTTTTTACCGGCCCCCGAAGCTTCTGCTAACCCTTTCTAGAACTGTGTTCCTGAAGTGAGTTTTCTTTTTCCTGTGAAGGAGAGTCATGTTTATTCTGTTGACCTAAACTCAGGCCTTGGAGATCTCATGCCTCCTTCCTTTGGCCAGATGCAAAATGCCGACCTCCACCTCACAGATTGGTACGTCAGGTACCTAGCTAGCATGGAAACCACAGAATGCTGAATCTGAGGCTACCCCCAAACACATTGCTCTTGGAAGCCTGGACACCCAAGCCAGGACTCAGTGACCTGTTCCTGTGGGGAGGGGATCAGGGGGGGTGCTCCTCTGTGCTGCTTTCTCTGTGAATTCGGCAGTCTGCCTGTGTGGGGGCATTGCAGGGCTTTGGCACTTAGCCCACCATTTCCAAGTTAGAGACCCATCTCAGTCCTTGTCCTAGTTAGCTTTCTGTTCCTGTGAACAAACACCGTGGCCAAAAGCAACTTGGGCAGGAGAGGCTGTATTACATTTATAGCTTATAATGAAGGGCATTGGGGCAGGAATCAGCAAGGCAGGACCCGAAGCAGAGACCATTGAGGAACACTGCTTCCTGGCTTGCTCCCCATGATTGCTCAGTCTGCTTTCTTACACCAACCAGGACCACTCACTCATGAGTGGTACCAGCTATAGTGAACTGGACCCTCCCACGGTCAATCATTAATCAAGGAAATGCTTACAGATGTACCTATAGGACAGTCTGATGTCGGCATTTTCTCAATTGAGATTCCCTTCTCCTGAGTGACTGTGATGGCCATTCTTTGTTGTTAACTTGACTACAGCTGGAATTAACCCAAACCCAAGCAGCTGGGTACATCTGTGAGGGATTTTTTTTTCTTAATTAAATCATTTGAAATGGGAAGACCCACTTTTAATCCAGATCTTTTGAGATGGGAAGATCCACCTTTAATCTGGGCCACACCTTTTGCTAGCAGCCTATATAAAGGACACGGAAGAAGGAAGAGCTCTCTCTCTCTCTCTCTGCCTGCTTGCTCTTGCTGACAAACCCATTCCTTCACTGTAATTAGAGCCTACTTCTTTAGGATTCTGGCATGTACCGAATGAAGACCAGCACTGAGACATCCAACCCTGTGGCCTGAACAACTACTGGGTTCTTCTAGTCAGTTCTGGAGAACACAACTCTAGAGAATCCGGCTAATACAGTGACCCTGGCTTGAGGTGCCAAATTGTCGAAAACCTGGACACTCCTGTAGAGTGTTAACTGGGAAAAGCACTGAAAAGTTTGTGTAAAGAATCTTTGTCCGGTCCAGAGTGTCTCCATGGTAACAATCACTACTCTCACTGAGTCCACTGTGTGCCAGGCAGCGCGCCTGCCGTTTATCTTATCTTCCTAACAGTATTTTAGCTTGGTGTACTGGGAACGTCTCTCAGGTGAAGGAAGCCAGACAAAAGCAGAGTGAATGACTTAGCTGGAGTTGCACTCCTGATGCCAGCCTGTATATATCATGCAGAATACCCTCTGTCTACCCAGCTCTGGGACCAGTTTGGGGCTAGGCATGTTAGAGCGTGTACCATCTGGTGATAGAAGGGTATTGGTCTGGGACTGTGGTTTGCTGGCTCAGAATCTCAGGTGATCTTTCAGCATCTGGTGGCTGGATGGGGCCATCTCTGCATGTGCCTTGCTTTGCCTCTGGGTGAGAAGCTGGAGTAGGCTCTTCTGAAGTCACGCCTGGCCCTGGCATTTTGTGTGTGTGTGTGTGTGTGTGTGTGTGTGTGTGTGTGTGTGTGTAAAAACTGAGCGTGCTTGCCTGCCCCTTAGTCGCCGTGCACTGTGGACAACAGCAGCTGGCCTGGGGCTGCCCGCAGCATGGGACTCCTTCGGGCACGAGGCTGGGTTGCAGAAGACACTGTGGTGGCCGTGGTGGAGTGCTTCCCGATGCTGTTTCTAACTGTTCTTGTAGATGTAACAAGTTTTCACTTCCCTCCCTCTAGACCGCACTGGGCAACTCAGTCTGTGTCCTCTGCTCATGTCTTTAGAATTCTAGCACCAGAGAAAAGGATTTGCTGCTTGCTCTGCGTTCCAGAGTCCAACTCATGGCCTGGAAATAATAGACTGTGCTTTTAGCTTGCAAGCAATCACCATGGTGTGCTGGAGAGATGGCTCAGAGGTTAAGCACATTTGCTCATCTACCCAGAGGGCCAAGCTTGGTTTCCAGCTCCCACCTTGGAAGGACGCAGCTGCTTGTAACTCCAACTACAGGGGCTCTGACACCCTTTTCTGACATATATTCACACAAAGTGCACATACATACACGTCAGTAAACTAAATCTTAAAAACTATTTTTAAAAATTGCCACCAGTTCCTGACTGTGGTGGGAGGTGAGGCCTGAAGTATAGACATCATAATAAGATTATGTATTTTGAAGCCCTTTATGTGAATTACTGTGGTCAGGGTCACCTAGGAAGTCCAATAAAACCCAAACTGCTGAGTGGTGGGGTGCACACCTGTAACCCAGCACTTGAGTGGCTGACACAGGACAGTGGAGAGTTTGAGGCCAGTCTGGGTTACAGAGAGAGGAGGCCCTGAGTCCAAAAGAAAGAAAAAAATTTCAAATAAGGATTCCTAGACTTGACTGAGTAGAGCCAATGGGTAAGAATGCACATTCTGTCTGATTTCTAAATTTAATGTAATAGTATTAAAATCTAGCAAAAAAAAAATCTTTTTCTTTGCAATTTCTACTTCTGATCTTAGTCAAAAGGCCAAGAAGTAATTTTTTGCATTTTAATATTTAACTGAGTATATTCCAAAGTAATATTACTGTAACACATAGGCAACACAAAATTACAAATTCATGAGGCATTGTGTCATTTTTATTCTGGTGTGTACGGGGTTCACTTTTGGTCCCTGAATTTGTGTCGTCTCACTTTGTAGCCCATCCTGGCAATCCTGCCTCAGCCTCCCCGGGGGTACTGCCGGGTGGAGGTTTTACCCTCTGTTGATGGACCACACATCATCTATAAACTGTGGCTATCCTCAAGAACCTGAAAGACGAGCCTGCCTCAACTTTCTCGTATTACACAACCCTCATTTCACATTAACAGGCCCCATTAACTCTCCCGAGGGGGCAGGGGTTGGCAATTGCTGTAGCTGGTGTGGATGCCTGGCTTCCTCAAGGGAGCCTGGGGGTGGGGGTGGTGGGTGCCCAGCAGGGGAACAGGAAAGGGAAGAGTAAGAGGAGGCCCTGTGTAGATTGGGGTGGCTGTGCGCACCCTCCCCAGTGTACCAGCTGAGGACGGGCTGCTGCCCAGCCTTGCTGGGGATGGACTCTCTCTGTGCGCCCTCCCATTCCCTCCTTTTCTCTGTCTCTGAAACAGGGTCTCTTGTAACCTGGGCCAGCCTTGGATGGCCTTGAACTTGTGATCCTTCTTGTCTGCATCTCCTGAGTGCTGGATTACAGACCTGCACTCCCACACTGGTGCTGGAGATGGAACCAGGGGCCTGGTGCATGCTAGGCAAGCAATCGTCTCCCACCAGCTGGGGCCTATCCCCAGCCCTGGGAAACATGCCTTCTCCCAGACTGGTCTTGTCCGTTTGGACAACTGTGCAAATATAATATAAGGTTCTTCCTGAACAAGCAAGCACCTCCCTCCTCCTTCCCACCTGTCCATCTCAGCGCAGAAGGATCTTTAAGATCCCGAAGAAAAGGGCTAATATATGTGTCGGCCCTTAGAGACTGTTTCTGTGGCCCGGCCTGGGAGCGAAGGCCTGTAATCCCAGCTACTTGGGAGGCCGAGGCCAGAAGATCTCATGAGTGAGTTCAAGGGCAAGACCCTGTCTCAATACTACCAACAAAATGGGGGTGAGAGGGGTACCAATGATACAGCCTAGTGGTAGAACATCCATGGATTTGATCTCTATCACAAAACCAGAAACAAACAAGGCAAAACAAAACAAATGTAGCTCTTGAGTCACAAGGTTGGATGTTCTCATTGCCTCCTTGGTTATTAGATTTCTACCCCTTTCATGGTCCTGGCCTTGAGCCCTGGATGTACAGTGTGTTGTAACTTCATGCTTCTTTCAGCGCATTCCTCGGTTACACAATGCAACATATGTCCAACCCATGTGCTACTGTCGTCTGCCTGCTTCTTCTTCCCCTTGCTGGTGCAGCCGGGAATCACCTGCTTCTTTATCATGTGTTATTGATTTATTTTAAGTTTATCATTAACCAGCACCTATAAGTGGCATCTCCTCTGTTATCAATATGCATGGAGTTGCTAAGTCATATTCCCCTATCGGTAGTTGCCAGATCTAGAGATTTCAGTTTTTTTCTGAGTAGTTGCCTTAGCTTCATCCTCCTGCGAGGAACTTCACTTTTTACCGAGGACACAGAGAGACCTCTTTACAGTGTCAGGGATAAACTGAGAGTCTGTGCTGCATCAGTTTCTTTAAAATAAACTTTCTGTATTTTATTATTAAATTGTATTTAATTTTTTTTTTTTTTTTTTTAGATGAGATCTCATTATGTAGCTCTGACTAGCCTGGAACTTGCTGAGATCCACCTACCTTTGTCTCCCAAGGGCTGGGATGAAAGGGATGAGCCACCATACCTGGCTTAATTAGGTTTTTGAGACAGACAGGGTCTGACTGTATTGCTCAGGCTGGCCTTGAATTTGTAATTTGTCTCCTGGCTGCTGAGATTATAGGGTGTGCCAGCACACCCTGGCTTCAGTGGTTTTGGTGATGGGTTGGGGTTGGGGGATTTACCGTCGCCCTGTTTTGTCTCTGCCTTCAGCCACACTCACGGTTCACATACAAGGTTATGTTTAGCTGCATCGGGTGTGTTGGCAGAGACTAGAAATAAGTTGATATTCACTTAAGTAAGTACATCCTCTGATCGGAACATCAGCGCCGCAGAGGAGCCCCAGTCTGAACTTCCCACACTGCTGTTTGCATTGGCAAACTAAGATCAGAGGAAAGAAAATTGTTCAGAGTCACCAAGCAAATCGGAGACAAGAGGCCGACGTCACACCCAGGTCTCCTCGACTTATTCTTAGCTCTTGCTTGTATGACGAAGAGGTTTTCGGCTCTCTACATCAATGTAGGTTTTCCTTTCCTGGCCCACGTGTGAGTTTACTTTCCCCGGATACGCTGGAATCTTTGCATCACATGAGTAAGTGGAACCCTTAGACTCTCAGTGGGTACCCGGGCAGTGGAACAGGGAGCTTCCTCCCTGGGGTTGCAGGCACTGTGTGGATTGAATGTGCTTTATCTACACCGAAAGTCATGTTGAGGCTCTGACCCCAAGTTGATGGCCTTGAGAAACACTGGGGTCTTTAAGAGACCCATGGGACTCTACTCTCATGGAGGGATTAACGTAATTGCCCAGCAAGTGGGTTAGTAACCGTTAGTAACCGTGGGAATAGACAGGAAGTGAGCATGGCTCCTCCCCTTGGTCTCTTTTCACCTTGTGACCTCTTCTCACTCTTGTGACCTCCTTTCCTCACTTCCCTATGAGTTTCTGGTTTTCTGCTGTGCCTAAAGCAGTGTGAGACCCTTGAGGGAAGCCAGCAGTTACCTGAACCCTTAGAATTGTGAGCTCATTTCTCTCTCTCTCTCTCTCTCTCTCTCTCTCTCTCTTGATTTATTTATTTTATGCATGAGTGCTCTATCTGCATGTACACTTTTTTTTTTTTTTTTTTTTGCCAGAAAAGGGCATCAGATCCCACTAGAGATGGTTGTGAGCTACCATGTGGTTGCTGGGAATTGAACTCAGGACCTCTGGAAGATCAGCCAGTGCTCTCAACTGCTGAGCCATCTCGACAGACCCTGCTCATTTCTTAATAAATTACCTAGCTTCAGATAGTTTGTTACAGCGACGGAGAGTGGACTAAGACAGGCCCATTACTGACTTTCCACTATGCAGTTCCTTTGTGAGGATGCACGGATCCTTTCCTGACTTGCAGTTGGTAAAAGATGATGTGTCCCTGGACCACTCTTGTGCTGGAGGCAGGGCTGGTTTTCAGGCATCCCCAGAGGGGAGCCCTTAGCAGAGAGACATCTTCTGGGCAGCTGGTGTTGGGGTGGCAGTTGGAGAGGCAGCTTCTCACCCTGAGATAGCATCTCAGAGCCAGGCTGGTGTCTGCGTGCTGGGGGAGAGCCTGATGGAGAAGGGATGGGTTGTCTTGATCATTTTTATTGCTAATGTACTTTCCACCCTTATTTGACTGCGGATTCTTGAAGGATATGGAGTTGACTTTTTTCCATTTAGTTTCCACAGCACCTGGCGCTGTCATCAGTAGACATTTCCACACAGGAGGCAGTCAGGAGGGACATAGACTTCCTGCCTTGCTAATGCTTAGCAGGACAGGTTCCTCCATCTTTGGGGGAGAGCCTTTATCTATGCAACGAGGGGCTTGAGGTGACCTGTGAAGGCTCCTTAGCGCTGGGCTAGGATTCTAGGGGCTTCCACAACTTTCACCTGGCTGAGAGAAGCCCTCCCCTCCTCTCTTTCCCAGAGCCACATGGAGAGGACGCATCCTCACCACCCCTCCTCAGTACACGACAGGGAGGGTTACTTCTTTCACCACCTTTTAAACATGAGCAAATCTATAAAAATTTAAGAGAAGGCCGAGGGCTGGAAAGGCGTGACACCGTCCTCTCCATCATGAAGGTCACGGCCAACACTCCTGTAACAAGACAGGTTAATGAGGGCGCAAGTGTTTATTCAGTCAGCATTTTGTGTGACATGGGAGCCTTCAGAGGAGACTATGAAAGGATCCAGGGGGAACAGCCCACCCTGAGCTCACATTCCCATCTGTATGCTCCGATTTGCTGAATTGTGGGCAGCTGTGTGGAGAGCTGGTCACAGTGAGTGTGTAGTGGAAGCCAGCTGGGCTCCACCCCGGCAGTCTGACCACTCAGTCCTTTCTGCCTCCGTGTGGATCTTTCTCTCCTTCCAGGACAGGTCTACGAAGGCAGAAGGGACAGAATGGCCATTTTAGGTTTTGTGGCTGCTTTGCAGAGAATTTGGGGGAGACTTCTGGTTTCTGAGATTCACTCCAGGGACAAAGGTTGGGAGGGAGGCACGGGAAAGGAGAAGGTCAATGGACTTTGCTGTTGGGGTCGTTTCTGTGGCCTTCAGGTCTCCTTTAGTTCAACGTGCTTGGCATGCCAAAGCTGTACTTTCGTACTGTACTTTTGGGGTATCATTTTGTGAGCCCCAGCACAGCATCGTGGAGAGGAGCTCCCGAGACAGAGATGGAGTATCTCATGGTCTCTCCTGCTCCTATTCCTTTTCCTCTGAGCTGTGGTCAGCCACCCTATTCCAGCACTCAGGTTGGTGGCAAGAAGAGAGCCCAGGGTGAGGAGACCAGCCCTCCTGATCACTCCAATCTTAGTTTCATCCCTGTTGCTGTGATGAAAGGCCCGGATGCAAACAAGCTTGGAGGAGAAAGGGTTTAGTTTAACTCATAATTTTAGGCAGTAGCCCATTCATTTCAGGGACGTCAAGGTGACAGAAACTTGAAAGAATTAATTTCATCCACAGTCAAGAGCAAAAAGAAATGAATGTAGACATGCTCTCTTGCTTGTCTGTGCTCAGCTTGATTTTTCTAGGGAGTGGTGTTGCCCATAATGGGCGGTGTCTTCCCACATCAGTTAACTTAATGAAGACAGTTTCCCCATAGACAAGCCCACAGGCCAACCTGATCTAGACGGCCCTTTGTTGAGATTCTCTTTTTGGGCGATTGTAGGTTGTGTCAAGGTGACAACTAAAATTAACCATCACAGCTTCCAAAGAGTGGGAGATGGCCTGAGCCCATGGTGGGAAAGAGGGGGTTGTTTGTGGTCTGGGACCCTGTGGAGCTGGAGCAGAATTGGGTGACCCAGAGGGGATTTCATGACTATAACCGTGCTCTCTGCTGAAGGCAGAGGATAAAAAGGACATCTGAAGAAACATCCAGGTTCATGTCACCTCACGAGAGCTCGCTCTCATGATTGATTGAAACAGTAGTTAAATCATGTGTGATTTAACTACTGTTTGAGGTCCAAGAGATAAGGTCGGAGGAGGGTGGGGGTGGACCAAACCAGAAGACCAGGGAAGGCGTCCTGGAAGTGCACACTTGCATTCCCCTGCCCTGCCCAGCATTGCCTCACCTATCCGTTGCCCAGGTGCCCTAGAATGAATTTAGAAATTTATGAGTGTGGCACCATGTGGGAAGGTGGGGAGGCAGAGGCCAAGCAGGCCCAGCCTGCCCTGTGGACTTTGTGCCTCTTGCATTCTCCTTGGTTGGCACTGGGCATTCTGGTTAGACCCAGTCCGTAGGGCATCCATCCCAGGGAGCAGCTGGGACAATGTCTACCTCTGCGGCTGAGCCCACCCCACACTTGGAGATGAAGGCTCCAGCTCCTGGAGGTCTTAGCGCTGCCCCTGTCCCCGCAGCTACCATGTCCACGCAGAGACTTCGGAACGAAGACTATCACGACTACAGCTCCACGGACGTGAGCCCCGAGGAGAGCCCATCTGAAGGTCTTGGCAACTTCTCTCCCGGCTCCTACCAGCGCTTAGGGGAGAAACAGTAGCACGACGTGAGTACTTGTGACTTCCTGCCATGGAGTGGGCTCTCCTGTCCCCAAGTCTCCCTTGGAGCAGTGTGGGCCTCCGTCTTCCCATTCTGCATACCCTCCCTGTTTGACAGGGGAAAGCAGGCTATCGACGACGGGCAGGACCAGCAAGGGGCTCCTCCCCACCCTAGTCATTTCTTATTCCTTGTTAGTTCCAGGAGGCTGGTGGCCAGGAAGAGCTTTGGCTTAAAAGCCTCTAGAGGATAATCTCTTGGGCTAGAACCAAGTGTCAGATACCTCCCGGCCCCATTAACGCCTGCTCGGCAGAGCCTCCTGGCAGAGCTGAGGGAGGGAGTGGCAGCTGTATTTGAGAGCCCTCCAGAGTTGGTAGGGAAGAGACACTTTGCGTCCCATAAGGAGGCTGCAGTCTCAAACCTGGAAGCGGTACCAGTCTCCTCTGTTACAGTCTGGCCCTCTGGTTCTCAATCTCTCCAGATACGAGGACGGGTTGAGAAGCCCGCTGGGAAACTGGACTGGCTGTAGGAGGTTTACTCCTTGACTTGCAAACTTCAGAGGGAGGGGTTCCGTGCTGAGTTTCCCAGCATGCCCCTGGCCTTTTCCAAGGTCCCAGGACCCTGTCCTTGGTAGCCCTGTCGTTCATCCCCAGGCTCAACTGTCACCCTTTCTGTGTTCCATTGTGGGTTGGCTGTGACTTAAGGGAGGGCTGCTTTGTGCCTTAGTGTAATGCTACACGCCCCCACTCTCCATGACTGCTCCAGAGGACTGTGGAAGTTGTGGGGACATGCCCTCTGCCTGCGCTCTCTCCCGAGAGGGGCATTTTCCCCTGTGAACTGAGCCGGGCGTGGAGAATGGTCTGTTCACACGATTGGCTCCTTGCCTCTGCTAGCACAAGGCTTCTGGCTTGTAGCACATTACCATACAGCACACTACTGTAGAGTCCTGATTTATTTGCATATTTAGGTGGTGGAAAAGGTTGCTTAAGGTGTTGCTGGCGACAGCCAGGACCTCCTTCCTGTCTTCCCTCTGGCCTCATCCGCCCCATCAGTGTCTCCCAGGGAGAAGGAACTCCCTTCAGGGGTTGTGAAATACTTCTTCCAATCTTCAGTTGTTTGCACAGTGCTTTCTGTGCACAGTCTAAATTTTCACTTTTATAGAGGTCTTTCTGAAACTCAAGACCAGCTGCCCAGCCTTTCCGGGCCAGCCGTTCAAGGACACATGCCTGGACTGTCCTCAAGGTTGCTTTTATCACTTTCTCTGGTCTCTTGGAAATCAAGCCAAGCAGACAGTTCCCTCCTTTGGCTCGTGTTAGGACATTTTCTAAGGCACAGGGCAAAGTAGGGTCTTAGAGTGTCGGTCACTCCGGTCTGGGGACAGGATCTACCCAGGCATTTATTCAGGAAACATGCCAGGTGGGCCAAGGTGGGACCCTTGTTAATCTCTCCGAGTAGTGTGAGGGACATGATGTGAAGCCCTCACCCTCCCTTATCATCTACGTTATTAAGGAGCAAAGTACCTTGGAAGAGCTGCTTAAGCATACCCAACTCTTCTAGAAGTTAAAAGCCGAGAATAGTGAGTGCGATAAAATCGAGATCTTAGGCATTTCTGTGCCAGAGTGTCGTGACTTCCGCCAACGTCCAGGGCCATGGAGCTGTTGTTAACACTGACAACAGCCTCCATTAACGCTCCAGGGCGGATCACACACACTAGGGCACTATTACACACAGTAGGAGAGTTTACACACAGTAGGGCTCATTTTCCTTCTTGTGGCCCTGTTGAGTCCTTCGTAACAGTTCTCTGTCCCACCTCAGTGGTGCTTCCCCAGGCCAGCAGGCTGAGACACCAGCTAGCTGCCTCCTGGTCTTTGTTGACTTGGAACAGCCTTTTGCCAAATTTGCTCTGCAGAGCTTTTGGGGTCCCAAGACCATTTCTCTTCCTAAGAGTGCTAAGGTGTCATTTGCCTTTCGCCCTGTTCACATGTGCATGAGGACGCAGGAGCAGTGTGTGTCTGCAGCTCCCTCCCCATCGGGCCCCCAAGTCTCCACTCCCCTAGTCACCTGTGAGTAGAAGGAAAAGGCCAGTTTCACTTGAGATCGTCCGTGAGGAGGGCTGGGGCTGTAGCTTAGGCGGCAGAGTGCTTGCCTAGGTCTCATCACACATAAACTCAGCGTGGTGACATTTGGGAGCTGGAGGCCGGAGGATCAGAAGTTCAAGGTCATCCTGGACTACATAGGGAGTTCAAGGCCAGCCTGGGATGCATGAGACCCTGTCTCCAATAATCAAAAAAGTCCTTGATGAGATAGTGAGATCATTAATTCTTATAAAATTGCAACCCTTAGCATGGGTCTCTTGGTAGTCACTATATAAAATACCAGATCCCAGAGTGCGAGTATTGGCAGTTGCCAACTAAACTAACTGAAATTTTTGTTCTTTTTTTTTTTTTAACAGAAAAGGTTTATTTTACTAGAAAGGACAACTAGTTAACTAGGTTTCTCATACCCTAGTATTTAAGCATTTCCTTTGAAAAATGAAAGAAATGAACCCATTAACTCAAGAAAAACCATCAACAATGTTTTTGTGATTCACATGAAATTTGAGCTTTCAAGAAAAATTAGAAAACAAAACAAAAACCCCCAAACAAACAGAACATCCAAGCCACCCTATTACCCAGCACTATGAGCTCACACATGTTTTCCCATGAGGTCAAAGTGTGGCTCTGAGCTGCTGTCATGAGAGAGGTTGGTATTCAGAACCTTGGAACCTCCACGTATGTTAGGAAATTGTGCGTGAGGGAAAGGTTGCTGCAGACAGCTGCAACAGTGCGTTAAAGGAAGGGATCATGGAAGGTTCAGAGTCCACATTGCAGCTAACTGATAAAGAACCCATGCATAGAGGCAGGTGGATCTGTGAGTTGGAGGCCAGCCTGGTCTACAGAGCGAGTTCCAGGAGAGCCAGGACTGTTATACAGAGAAATCCTGTCTTAAAACAACAACAACAACAACAACAGCAAAAAAGCACCCATGCATTTCATTTTGGAGTGATGTCAGAGAAGAACTGCCGTAGTTGAAGAGGCGGTTAAAATGTTCCTCCTTTTTCCAGCTATGTGTCTAGGGAGAGCACACTTTCTCATAGACTTTCAGCAAAGCAGCACATGTAGATTGAAGGCTGAAGCAGAAACCCAGCTGTCTTCTGTTAGGTGAGACATTTAGGAGATATTTTAAACAGTGATGGGGGCGAGGTGGTGCTGGAGCGCAGGCTCGGTGGTTAAGAGCATTTGTTGCCCTTGCAGAGGACCTGAGTTCTAGTCTCAGCACCCACATTTGAGCAGCTCACAACTCCCTTTAACTTCAGCTTTAGGGGATCCCATACCCTCTTCTGGCCTCTGAGGGCATGCTCACTCATACGTGAGTGCGCATACGCACACACATAAATACAGTTTTAAAAAGATGAGTGCCTGGAGGTCTAGATGGTTGCTGCTGCTCCAGGGGACCCGGATTTGATACTCAGCAACCACATGGTGGATCAACTGTCCATAACTCCAGTCCCAGGAGATCCGACACTCTCTTCTGGCTTGTGAGAGCACTACGCTTACATGTTTCACAGACATGAGTGCAGACAAAACACTCATACACATAAATTAAAAAATTAAGTGACTCTTTATAAAAACAAGAGATGCAATACCATTCCCATATTTAACGTTAATCATTAAACTATTAGTATGTATTAGACTTACTGTTATTTTAAATTTTAAGATTTAAAATTTGGGTTTTAGTAATATAACTTACCTTATGTAGATAAAACCTACATAAGCAAAGATATCAGGGGTCCTTAATTCATCAGAGAATAAAAGAAGACCTGGGACAAAACAAAACAAAACAAAACAAAAAACAAACAAACAAAAAAAAAAAAAACAAAGAAAGAAAGAAAAGAAAAGCCTAAGAGCCACTGACAGCACAAACGAAAACTAGAGGGGCCTGGTAGGTCTTCAGAAGCTAGCCCACCCTGTGGCTAGACTGTCAGCCTTGGAGGTGATACTGTGATGCCTACCTGGTGCTGAGAGGACATCATGTTGGACAGTTTTGACCCTTGGCCTAGAATCCTGATGTTTCTGAGCAGAAGGGACTTCGGGATCACCTTGCCCCAGTCCCGTTACCTCACGGTTCGGGTGAGATAACAATTCCCAGAGTAGAAGGGAGTGGCCACGCAGAACGACAGACAGCCAAGTCGGGGCCAGGAAGCCCAGCACAGCGGCGGAGTTTGGGGAAGGATTCAGGGAGGAGGGAGGGTGTGGTACAAACTTACCTTTGTCCTTCAGTGGGTTAGACATTTGTTTGCCAGGACAGAGACTTAACAGTCCGTTGTCTCCTGGCTGCTGGCTGCTGATAATGCGGTTGGACCCTTGCAGGACTCCTGGGAGTCAAAGGCCTTTTCTCGATGGTCCATCCTGCAGATGCTAGAATGGAGGTAGATCAGATGACCTTCCTGGTAGACCTGAAGGAATGGCCTTTGTGGGCAGCAGTGTTGTTGACTTTTGATTTCTGCCAAATGCAGATTTGTGTGCAAATGTCAGTTTTGAAGGATCTTGAGGGCTATTTGTGCAAAAGGATTTTTCCGTTCAGGGCCAAGTCTTGAGGGATTGAAGGCACCTCACTTGAGCTGTTTCCTACTCTGTCATGGGGGAACAAGAGGCAAAGAAAAGCACGACCAGCACCCTCCTGTGTGGTCTGGGTTGCCTCTGCCTACAGAAGGGGAAACTCCTGACTCACCCTTGCTGTTACCACAACCCATTCCTCAGGTGATCCTTGTTTCTCAGCAGGGCCTGTAGCCTCCCCTTGCCTGTGGCAGTGAGCTCCCCCATCCCACCACACACACTTCACCTTTTGGCCTCAGGTCTCTGCCCCTCACTCACCTGCCTCAATTCTCCCTGGCTCTGTCCTCCTACCCCTTCATCTCTTCTTTCACTTGAGATATTCCATATCTCTAGAGGCTGACATCCACATCTGACTCATCCATATCCACCCAAGTATTTGTGGAGTGAAAGAAAATGAATGAGAACACATGAGAGGCTTTATATGAAGTCATAAAACAATGGGGGCAATCTGTACAAATTTAGAGGGACTTCTGTCCTTAGGGCACAGGGGTGAACCAGGGACCACTGAAGAGGGCTTCTCTAGTCCTGAGCCCAAAGTAGCAGTTGGCTTTTATTTTTTCAAACACAAAGTCCAATAGAAAATTTTTGGTGTCTTTTTTTTTTTTTTTTTTTTTTTTTTGAGACAGGGTTTCTCTGTGTAGCTTTGCGCCTTTCCTGGGATTCACTTGGTAGCCCAGGCTGGCCTCGAATTCACAGAGATCCGCCTGGCTCTGCCTCCTGAGTGCTGGGATTAAAGGCATGCGCCACCACTGCCCGGCCGAAACTTTTTGTTGTTGTTGTTTTAAGACAGGGTCTCTCTATTTAGTTTTGGCTGTCTTGGAACTTATGTAGAACTTATGTAGATTCTCCTGCCTCTGCCTCCCAAGGGCTGGGATTCATGGTGTGTGCCACCATGCCTGGCCTAGTAGGAATGTTGAGTTCCTCATGGTACTGGCTGACTGACTGTTAGAGGAGTTGGGCTTTATTTTATTTATTTATTGAGTAGTTTTTTTGTTTATTTGTTTTTAGCTTTTAAGACAGAGACTCACTATATAGTCCTGGCTGGCATGGAACTGGCTGTGAGGATCAGGCTAGCTTTGAACTCTTGAAGCTCCACCTGTCTCTGCCTCCTAGGTGCTGGGATTAAATGTTGTCACCACCACAGCCAGCTTGGACTTTTATTTATTTATTTATTTATTTATTTATTTATTTATTTATTTATTTATTTAATTACCCCTGTTTCCCCACACTGAGGTCTACCCTTCATAGTTACATCTTGTCATCCTCTGTGGCATTTTGGGAGTCATCAGGGTGGTTCACTCAGTGGTCAAATCCAGCCCTGAATGCAGCCAGAAAAGATGGGATGCCTAGAGAGAGCCTCCATTATCCCTCTGAACTGGCTTCTAAGAGAGGAGGGCTCAGGAAGTGCTGTTCCTGGGAGGCATGCCCCTTGAACAAGTTGGTCCCTCATCTATGAAATACGACATCACAAGATTGTTTGAGAAATCAGATAAGATAACGTGCGGATAAGCATCGGCCCTAATTGTAACTAATGCTTCCTCCTTGCCTTCCTACCTCAGATGGTTCCAGACCTTGGTCCACCTGCTAAAAGGCAACATTGGCACCGGACTCCTGGGGCTGCCGCTGGCAGTGAAAAATGCAGGCCTCTTGGTAAAGGTTTTAGACATTCATGCTTCGAAAGCTGTGCATTAGGGCTCTCTGTGTGCCAGGCACTTCCTAGGCTCTGAGCCGGGGCCAGTGGCTTTAGCTGGCAGCCCCCCCCCCCTTTGACTCACCACACGTAAGCTGCTTGCTTGCCTAGCGCCATCACGGTTTCAGAGTGTGTTTGGTCCCCAGTCCAAATCCAAGTGCGACCTTGCTGATCACCCTCAGGATAACTCTACTCCCTTTTTTTTTTTTTTTTTTTTTTTTTTTTTTTTTGCTACATCTCCTCATGAGCCTATTATCCAGAGACTTCATGCCACTGGATCTCAACTTCAGTCCACTGTGGATCCATTGTCCACAGATCAACCGTCTAGACCAGGGCTGAGGACACACACAGATCCAGTCCCCTGGATCATGCCTCTCTCCTGCTGTCCTGGCGCTCTGTCCCTAGAAGTGCCTCATAGCATTGTTACCATCTGCACATCCAGTCTCTTTCGGGCTCTCTCCTAATTCTGCTGCTTCTCTCTCTTTTGTCCGCAACCTCGGTGCCCAGTTGGGTCCTCTCAGCCTGCTGGTGATTGGCATCGTGGCCGTGCACTGCATGAGTATCCTGGTGAAGTGTGCTCATCACTTATGCCGCAGGTGAGAGCCCCGAGCCACTTCCCGAGGGGCGGAGATTGCCAGCGTGGTCCTTCTTCCGGGTTCGTCACCTAGCTGGGGATTGGCTGCTGACACCGTGGTGTTGCTTTTTTTTTTTTACCTTTTTTTGGGCTCATCTGTTAAATTTACATATGTCCAGTGGGCAGAGACCACATTCTAGTTATTGCACTTGTTAGTTTATTGCATCGAAATATCTCTAGCTTATGGATTAGGATGAGGATTCCATCCATTTACTTAATACCTGTGACCCAGGGCTTGGAAGAGGGCTCATTTGGTAAAATGCTTAGTGTGTAGGCATGGGCATCTGAGTTCAGAAACCCAGTGACCATGTTAAAAAGCAGAAGAAGAAGGTGGGTGCAGGGGTGAGCTCCTGCAGTGACTGCCCCGGCGAGGCAGAGACAGGAAGCTCCCCGGACAGCTGTTCTAATAGTGGGTAAGCCCCAGGTTCAGGGAGAGGTAGAGAGCGATTGGGGAAGACACCAGCATCCACAACTGGCCTCCATGTGTGTGCACCTGTACACACATGAACATGTATGCATGTGCACACACATATGTACGTGCACCCCACGTGTGGTCCTTGCAGGACTCAGAGGTCCCCTGGGGTGACAGGCGGAGAGCTGGCCCGTGTCTCAGTGTCTCCGTCTTTTCTTTTGCCCTCGTTGTCTAACCCAGACATTCTGCTTTTCCAGACTGAACAAACCCTTTTTGGACTATGGGGACACAGTGATGCACGGACTGGAGTGCAGCCCCAGTGCCTGGGTCCGGAGCCACTCCCATTGGGGAAGGTGACTGACCCCTCTCTTCCTCTTGACCACAGCTCCCAGCGTGGGGACCGGAAACAGGAGGGTGTGATGTGGGGACAGTGCCAGGAGCAGAGGGTGGCGTTGGGATTAGCTCGACATGGTAGGCCGTGAGCCCGGCCTTCTTTGGGCCTCAGTTTCCTCATCTTCAGTATCTGGCACCTGACCTGAAGGACCTCTGAAGGCTTCCCAGCCCCGAGAGCCTGAGGATGTGGGCACTCTGAGGCCCCCCGAAGGCTGTGAGTGCTCCGATCGTTCAACAAATGTATCTTATGCCGTCTCTCATAAGTGGCACAAAAAAAATTCCAGCTTAAAAAAGGAGCTTCCCTGACAGAAATGATGTTGTCCCCACCCTGCAGGGGCTTCATAGGGTGAAAGGTGCATGGGAAGGGAAGAGAAGTCAGGAACAATGGAGTCAGCAATGGAGTGTGCAGACGAGAGGCCGGAGGGTGGATTCTGGCCGTGTGGGCCGAAGGGCATGGGGTAGGCAAGGGCAGCATCCAGAGCAGGTGGGGAGCTCTGGGGGATTTCTCCTGACTTTCCAGGTGACTGGAGAGAAACAACCCACTTTCTGTTCCTGTGTAGATGGAGAGAATTCACACTGTCAAGGGCCTGAATCCTGACTTTTGTTTCAGTGAGGAGGGTGCTTGCCATCATGTACAGCTCTACCCTATAACATGGCGTGTGCCTCCCCCCCCCCCCTTCCGTCCTTCCTTTCTTTCTTCTCTGGCAGAATCATCTGTTGAGGAGCAGCCAGGTCACCAAGTGTCCACCATAGTTTGTCTGTCTGTCCCCCTCCCTCTTTTTCCTCTATTCTCCCACACACCCTCCCTGTTCTCATAGGGAGAACACTGTTTGCATTTGGCAAGAGGGCACAGTTTGAAAAATAGAATTACATACTGGCCACAGTCCGGTGGCATGGGTACCCTTCTGGTTCTTCTGGAACTTGCTGTATACGTAGAAACATGCATGTGCTCTTGCGTTTATCCTTTTTTGGCAAGTGGCTCTTCCTGTGTCTGCTGTTTGGAAACTTGCTTTTTGTCCTTGGATGCCTAGGATAGTTTCCTCCAGAAATGGTTCTCGTTCTTTCTAAGTGCCGTGCCGTGTTCCATTTGAGAAGGGTCCGTAACCCTGTTCCTCTCGCTGGGGCTTCAGATCGTCCCCAGCTGTGGCCACGCTGCTCTAACAGCTGTCTGCTTCGGCATACCTGTTTCTGCTCATTCACCTGCAGCTAGGTCGGTCCTTGGGTCCCGGTTGTAGGAAGAGCTGAGAAGGGCCTGCTTCCTGGTCTTTCATGCCGAGGGCTCTCTGTAGCTTTAGGAAGGAAGAGTTGAGTGTGGTGCATGGGCAGGAGAAGGCCAGGTGCCAGGCTGTGCTCTGGTGATGCCCTGAGCTCGTGCAGAAAGACAAGAGCCCGGGGAGGGACTTGCAGAGCATAGATGCCCCTCTGCGCCCTCCTTCCCAAACGGTTCTGGTGACACTGGCATGCTTTGTCCTGTCACTCCAGCTTGTCTTATCACTGCTGCTCAGGGGCTCGTCTCCCGGGCAGCCTTGGGATCTGATGGTCTGTGTCTTCCTCTCGCCCCCTCTGCAGGCACATCGTGGACTTTTTCCTCATTGTCACTCAGCTGGGATTCTGCTGCGTCTACTTTGTGTTTCTGGCTGACAATTTTAAACAGGTAGAGTTCTTCTGAAAAACAGGGAAGGGCGAGAATCGAGTAGATTTTTGTTCAAGACTCCTTCCAAGCCACAGTGGTTTGGGTTTGAGCCTTTGGTGTTGGCATCTCATCTGAAAACCTGTGATGTAAAGAGACTTTGCCTTGTCTTGCCTGTGTGGCCATCGGCTGGCTCCAGGTCCTTGGACTCTACCTGGCTGAAGTCACCCCTGTGTAAGGAGGAGAAGCTCTTCAAGACCTGGGCTTGGGTAGCTTTTGTAATCCTTGGCAGCAGGCTGAGGGAAGCCTCAGTAGTCGGCGCCCTCTAGTGTTACTCCTGTGGAAGCCTTTAGTGATGGAGCCTTTATCTGTAGACATGCATAGTTCTCTCTGTAGAGGCTGCAGGGCAGACTTAGGTGTCAGGATCCTTCAGTCCTTGACAGAAGCCAGGGTTGTATCTCAGACATGGGGTGTCTGAAACCCTTGGCCCTAAAGACTGTGTTAATGGAGTTAGGGTCAGAGCCTGTGTCCTAGCTCTCTAATAAGCTAGGTTCAGCCTCCTGTCCTGAATGAGTCAATTAAAAGAGCAGAGTTGGTATTGAAGAGCAGAAAAAGACTTATTCAGTATGGCCTCACTGAGAGGAAGGATCCATGGGTCCCCACCAAGTACATCTCCAGGGTCCCGACAGGAGATTAAGGTTTAAATAGAAGGAAAGAGAAAGATATAATGAAGCAGCCCTGGTCAAGGTGTGGTCCTGTTGTCACTGACCCGTCATTGTTTCTGCTCCAGTCTCTCCTGCAAGGTGGTTGGACAGGTTGTCTTGTTGGCACTGTGTGGAATCCCTGCCCTTTCCCAGGAGACTAGTTCCCCATCTGGCTGGCACCAGGGCTCTTCCTTTTCTCAGCATTAGATTACTGGGGGAATTCCAACTGTCTAGGGTTCCAGAGTCCAGACAGCCAGAAGGAGGGACTCAGGTGTTAGAGCGTCCCCCTTCATTTCAGGCATGAGAGCTCAGGGCCTCCAGGCTTCTCTGCTTCCCGAACACCAGCAGGAATGCTTAGGACCAGAACGGGAAGAACTTACCGTTAAATTGCTGCTCATCTGTCTCCCACATCCTTCTGTCTTTTGGAAACATGATCAGACCCAGCTCAGATGGTTTGCAACAGTGAAGACTCCCAGGAAGGTTCCTCAGCCATCGATCGGTGCCTACATAAAATGCCGAGTTCACACACCTGACCCTCCGTCAGGACTCTCTCCAGCTGGACACCCGCTGGCTCTCGTCACCTACGGCTTTTCTCCTTCCTTCTCATTCCAGGTGATAGAGGCGGCCAACGGGACCACCACCAACTGCCACAACAACGAGACTGTGGTCCTGACGCCCACCATGGACTCTCGACTCTACATGCTCGCCTTCCTGCCCTTCCTGGTGCTGCTGACCTTCATCAGGAACCTGCGCGTCCTGTCTATCTTCTCCCTGCTGGCCAACATCAGCATGCTGGTCAGCCTTGTCACAATCTACCAGTTCACCATCCAGGTACAACCCCAAGGCCTCCCCCATCCTGCGGAACATGAGAAATCAAAGGGTGTGATCACGCACTACTTACATGATGTATATTTAGATTAGATGTTGCACCACTTCCTGGGGAGATGGGGATAAATATTGACTCCAGATGGGCCTCCAGTGACAGATCAAAGAGATCATCCCACCTAGGTCTTTCGATCTATGTATTTTATGACACTTCTCTTGAGCTTTTATTTTATTGGTCTTGTTGTAGAGTTGAGCTTGTGTTTATAATTTACAAGCTCCTTTGGATAGGGAACTTACTCTACTTCACTGAGTTGTAGATCAGTATCGTCAACATCAATCACTCCATTGATGGAATGAATGATGGCTGTCCTATCCGCCTGTCTCAGTCACCCAGCACCCATAGCTGTGAACTGTGAAACTCCCTCCTCACAGCTCCAGCTGATTGATAGGTAAACCTGGTAGCCAGCTGTCAGTCACTTACCTATGGGCAGCACCTGTTTCCAGTATCTTTTCATCTGTGACTCAGGAGTAATTACTAGCGAGCTTGTGCTCAGGTTTCATTTTAGAGCAGAGATACCTATTTGTCTATATCCCGAATACCAAAATGTCCTTTTTTTTTTTGTCAAATTTTAAAAAATAAAATTATGCATAATATGTGTGGGTATGTGTACATGAGTACAGGTCCCATAGAGGTCTCAAGAGGGTGTCAGAGCCTCCTGGAGTCACATAATAGTAGTAAGGCACTCAGTGTAGTGCTGGGAATTGAACCTGGGTCTTCTGCAAGAGCAGTGTGTCCTCTTGTAACGACCGAGCCACCCTCATCCTCAGCTTTGACTTTTATGTTTAAAAAAGAAATTGTTTTGCTTCCTGTCCTCAGCATTCCTCAGCATTCTTCCTGTGTGCTTCTTGATATTTTTAAAGTGCTCAGTCCAATTGATGAAAAAAAGGAAGGTGGAAGAGACCCATCTAGAGATCACGTCTTCCAGCTTTATCCCTGCCGATGTTTGCATAGTTGCAGAATGATTATTAAATGACTTTGTGGTGGTAGTTAGTTAGTTAGTTAGTTTGTTTGTTTTTTAGACCAGGTAGCCCAGGCTGGCCTCCAGCTCACTATATATCATAGGTTCATCTTGAACTCCTAATCCTCCTGCCTCAGCCTCCTGAGGACTAGGATTACGGAAATAAGTCACATCACCTGGCTATAATGTACTAAGTATTTCCTCAATATTATCCAATAGTCAGTTTTTCATGTTCTTCTTCTTTACTGTCTCACATACCGAGTCCCAGCTGACTTCAAACTCCTGATCCTCCTGCCTCAGCCTCCTAAAGTGCCGGGTTTATAGGCATGCACTCCCAGGTTTGCCTTTAACTTTTACTTTTTATATAGTGTGTAATATTCTGTGATATGTTCAGCATGTGGTTAATTGATCTCTTCTTTTGGAGTATTCAAGATGTCTTTCCGTTTCTTTGCTAAGTAGCTTTGCTCAGTTTCTCTTATCTCTTGAGTTTCTTATATCAAATGTCTAGGGCTGGGCTCACCTAGTGAAAGAGTGAGGCTTTATGCAGGCGTCAGCATGTGAGCATCTGGTATGCTGGGCAGATGTTTATCCACAGCAAGTAGGGGCTTCCCAGCCTGAAGAGAGAGAAAGGCTGACTGTTCCAGCTTGCTCGTTAGCTTCTTCCTTTTTTGAAATCTTGGATTTAGGAGAAGGTGTGCCCTGACTTGTGATTCAAAGTCTGAATCTCTGAATAGCCCTTGAAAATCATCTTTTCCAGAGGATCCCGGACCCCAGCCACCTCCCCTTGGTGGCTCCATGGAAGACCTACCCTCTGTTCTTTGGCACGGCAATCTTTGCTTTTGAAGGCATCGGCATGGTAAGAGGGGTACTGTGGATTGGGCCTGAGTGCTCCCTGGTCCCTCAGCATTCCCACTGTCTGCTTTAATGCTTAGGAAACCCCAGTGGGGATTATCTCTTGAGCTGGATGTGGTGGTGCGTGCCCGTTGTCACAGCACCCAGGAGGTGGGTGTTTCAGTCATCACTGGCTACATAGCTAGTTTGAGGCCAGCCTAGGTACAGGAGACCCTTCCCCCACACACAAAAAAAAAATGAAGAAGGGAAGCTCATGCTTAGAAAAATTGGCTGGAGGCTGTAATCTCAGGACAAGCATCAGAGTCTTGCTGGGCGCCATACTGCTATGAGGTGAAGGCGCCCCCAGCCTCTGACGTCTTATACTTCTCCTCACCCCTGGTTAGACGGTGGCTTCTGAAGCCCGTTGTAAGCCTGAGAGTGTAGTTGCTGACAGAATAACTGACTTCACTGTGCACTGAAGGAAAGCACACTTTGGGGTCTGGCAATGAAGATTCTATTTTCTTTTTTTGTTTTTTTGAATCTATATATTTTATTTTACAATACCATTCAGTTCTACATATCAGCATGGTTCCCCTTTCTCCCCCTCCCCTCCCTCCCCTACCCCAGCCTACCCTCCATTCCCACCTCCTCCAGACAAGTCTCCCCGAGGACTGTGATCAACCTGGTAGACTCAGTCCAGGCAGTCCATCCCTTCCTCCCAGACTGAGCCAAGTGTCCCTGCATAAGCTCCAGTTTCAAACAGCCAACTCATGCAATAAGCACAGACTTGGTCCACTGCCTAGTTGCCTCCCAACTGATCAAGCAATCAACTGTCTCACCTATTCAGAGGCTGATCCAGCTGGGGCCCTCAGCTTTGGTTCATAGTTCATGTGTTTCCATTCATGTGGCTATTTTTTTTCAATAATTGAGTAAAACTGAAATTTATTATATGCCACAGAAGATTCTATTTTCTTTCAAGATGCTCTGTCTGTGTGTGTGTGTTCATGTACATGTGCTTACGTGTGTGTGTGTGTGTGTGTGTGTGTGTGTGTGTGTGTGTCTATGCTTTTGTGTTTGGAAGCCAGAAGTCAACATCACGTGTCTCCCCCTGGCACTGTCTGTTTTTGGACATGACGTCTCTCACTGAACCTAGAATTTCCTGCTTTGGCTAGACTGTTGTCTGGTCACCGAGCTCCATTGATCAGCCTGTCCTCCCACCCCACCCCACTTCTGTCAGGTGCCGGGGTTATAGATTTGTGCCACCACACCTGGCTTTTTTGTGGGTTCTGGGCATCTGAACTCAGGTTCTCATGAGGCCACTGATAATGCATTTCTGTGGTGTGTCCACTTTTCTTTCTCACATGCTTTCTTTCCCCTTATCACGTTTTTTTATAGGTTCTGCCCCTTGAGAACAAAATGAAGGACTCCCAGAAGTTTCCATTCATCCTGTACTTGGGGATGACCATCATCACTGCCCTCTATATCAGCCTGGGGACCCTGGGGTACCTGCAATTTGGAGATAGTATTAAGGGCAGCATCACACTCAACCTGCCCAACTGCTGGTATGTGGCGGGGATGGGGGGGGTTGGAAACTTCCAGAAGGTGATAGGTCAGAATGTCACTTTTCCTTGTCACTTGGCTACCATGAGCTTGTGATTCCTGCAGCAGCTTGTACTGAATTCATGCATGAATCTCCCGTCTGTTAAGGCATTTCTCCTGGGAAATATTGAGCCCAGAAGGACTGAGCATCCGCTCTGTGCCTAAAGTCATTCCAGACACCTGTGCAGGAGGGCAGGCCTGTCTGGACAGTCCACAGATGGGCCGTGCAGGTGGGAACATCTCCCTGTGGACTGCTGGCTCTTGGGAGTCCTTCCTCAAATGTCTTTCCTCGGTGGACACGCTACAGGGAAAAACTGAGACCTGCAGAAGTGCCTGGACGTCCCAGAGCATGTGCGAAGCAGCCTCTGTTTGGAAGTTGAAAACCTCATTGTAGAGAGCAGTTGTTTTGCTCACATGAGAAACACCCAGGGACCTAGAGCAGCCTTTCCATGCAGCCTTTCATGGCACTCTGAATGGTGAGACTCTGGGTGAGGGCAGATAGAGAAAAATGCTGACTTAGTAAGGTCAGTGTGTACACAGGATCCTCGTCAGCGGGCATCTGAGGGTCAGGTTCACCACACTTCCAACCAAGGGGGCTGCTGTTCAGAGCGATTTCAGTCTTTCCCTCCAGGCTGCTTTTAAATGACTGAATGTGCCTTCGAATGCTGGGTGGGGCTGTGTCCCCGTTCCCAAAGGGTGACTAGGTCAGGAACTCCTGACACAGCTAGCCGGTACCGTCCGACCCCAGTGAGCAGCAGTCTTCCCTTTTGTGCCCAACTCAGGTGCGCTCGACTCACCAACCCCCCCCATGCTTCCGTACGGCTGCATTCACCTGGATGTCCCTGCAGGGGACGCTCCTGACTCCAGCTTTAGCAGCTCTCTGGAGGGCTCAGGATCTTGACTCAGAGCACCACCAGCTGAGTTATTTTTTACCCCTCAAAGAGTTTTTATTGTCCATGCTTAGCAAGTGAGACTTTTTACCCATACCAGTCTTTTCCAGGGTGCTCTCACAGCTTAAGAACCTCATCTTGGTGTTTAGTCCAGTTATAGAGATGACCTGTTCTCATTACACACATAAGACATTTAAATCAATCCCAAGAGTGGCCAGTGGCTCTCGCTGCCATATGCACAGGCCTTGATGAAGGTGGAGTTCTGTTAAGACAGAGTGGCCCTTCCTGTATATACTAAGTCAGATTAGCAAGCACTGTGCTCTGGGGTGGTAAGTTGGAGTACCTCATGGCATGTCAGTGGCCTCCATGTGGAGTGCCAGATATCTGTGATAAAAGGCCCAGGGGACCCCCTCGCCACTAGCTGATTCGAAGATGCCTGAATTGCGTGGGAAGGGCAGAAGTAGTCTTGTTGGAGTCTAATAGTTATTTTTGAAAGGTATTTGCTCCTGTTCACAGGGCAAAGGTTTCAGATATGCAGGTATACAGAGAACGTTTTACCACACCATGAGGACACAGGCTCTGAGCTCACAGTGTATCACTAGGAGGTGTGTAAGTGTGTTGTGTGTGTGTGTGGAGGAGTTCTTCCTTTTTTTTTTCCTTTTCTTTGTTCTCTCTCTTTTTCTCTCTTTTTTTTTTTTTTTTTTTTTTTTATTTTCATGTAGCTCAGGCTTGTCTGAAACTCACTGTGTAGCAGAGGCTGACCTTGAACTCTTGACCCTCCTACTTCCTTCTCCAGAGTGCTAGGGTTATGATGTACCTGGCTTGCCTCCTTGTTTTGAAGAGCTATGTGGCGGCATTGTGACTGACTTAGCCAGTTTTCTGTGAATTAACATTTCATTTTTGTAGGCTTTCCTTATATAAAAGCTATGGGGGATTGTTTTTTTAAAAATCAATTTGCATTTTGTGTGTGTGTGTGTGTGTGTGTGTGAGAGAGAGAGAGAGAGAGAGAGAGAGAGAGAGAGAGAGAGAGAGAGAGAGAGAGAGAGAGAAGAGAGAGCCAGGCCTAAAACTTGTGAGTCTGAAGCCATGTTGAAGCCATGTGGGTTGGTGACCTTTCCCGTTGTCTCCAGGGTGCAGGGGCGGCTTTGGCCTCTGTCCAGGGCTGTCAGAGTGTGCCATCAGGCTCCTGAGAACACCCACTCTCTGCAGGTTGTACCAGTCCGTGAAGCTGCTGTACTCCATAGGCATCTTCTTCACGTATGCTCTTCAGTTCTATGTCGCTGCTGAGATCATCATCCCAGTCGTCACGTCCCGAGTACCTGAGCATTACCAGACAATGGTGGACTTTAGTGTGCGCACTGCCTTGGTCTGCATAACATGTGAGTAGAAAAGATTATTTCTGCATTTATTTAAAGCAGTGGTTCTCAACCTGTGGGTCATGACCCCCACAGGGGTCACATAGCAGATATCCTGCATATCAGATGCTTATATTATGATTCATACAGTTAGGAAGTAGCAGCAAAATAATTTTATGGTTGGGGTCACCACAACATGAGGAACTGCATTAGGAGGGTTGAAAACCACTGACTTAAAGCCTGCAGGACATCTGAAATTGTTCCCACTGAGAGCCTGGCACACAGCCATACTGCTGAAGTCAAGGCATAAACCAGGGCATAAAGAATTGGTTCTCAGTGACCCCAAAGAACTCAGAAGTGAGGACAGTAGTTTACAGATGAGGTCTAAAGTACAATGGAGAACAAAGACACACTGTTACTGTCCCAACTGAAATGAGTAACAATCTAAAAGCCACTTCAGAGGGCTGGGGATGGAGTCAGTTTGTAGCATGCTTACTGAGAATACTTGAAGCCCTAGGGTTCCCTCCTCACCAAATCAACTGGGTGGGGTGCACACCTACAAGCCCATCACTGGGGAGGTAGAGGCAGGAGGATCAGGGGTTTGAGGTCATCCTGGGATATATGAGACCCTGTTTCAATAAATGATAGACAGACAGACAGACAGACAGACAGACAGACAGACAGATAGATAGATAGATAGATAGATAGATAGATAGATAGATAGATAGATAGATAATCAGGAGTTTGAGGTCATCCTGGTATATATGAGACCCTGTTTCAATAGATGATGGGGGGAGGGAGAGGGAGAGCAATAATCAAGAGTTTGAGGTCAGCCTGGGATATATGAAACACTGTTTCAATAGATGATAGATAGATAGATAGATAGATAGATAGATAGATAGATAGATAGATAGATAGATAGATAGAAACACTGTTTCAATAGATGATGAATAGACAGACAGACAGGCAGACAGACAGACAGATGGCCTAGGTAGATAGATGATGGATAAATGAATAGCTGGCTGGCTGGCTGGCTGGATGGATGGGTGGATGGATAGATAACTGGATAAAAAGATGGATGGCTAGATAGATGGATGGATACAAGAGTTGATGGTTGGATAAAAGGATAGCCACTTCATCCACATCCATAGTGAGGACTGGGGACTTTAATAGAAAACACTGTTACTATTCTATCTAAAATAGGCAAATATCTAAAAGGTGCTGCAGAGGCCTGAGGTAGTAGGTCAGGTGGTGGAGGGCTTGCCTGGCATGCATGAAGCCCTGGGTTCATCCCCAGCACCACATAAATGGATATGGTGATACACACCAAAATCCCCACACTAGGATGTCTAGGCAGGAGGGTCAAGAGTTCAAGGTTAGCCTGGTATACACAAGACCTTGCCTTTCTCAGTCAATCAATCAATAGCTAGCCACTTTACCTTGTCTGTAATGAAGACTCATTATTGTTGTTTTAAATAGCTGTCCATCTTGAGCTGGGAAGATGATCCTAGATATTTTTTGTTTTTGTATGTTCATCCTTAAACATCTGTCAATTAACCTGGCTGTTTACCTCTTTTTTTTTTTTTAATTCCCCTTTCCCCTATCCTGAGCCATGGGGTACAAGTTAAATTCTAAACTCAGAATATTACCTTATGCTCTGTTTGATGAAAGCAAGGTCAATTTTTAAAAATTAACTTTTCCTCATTGCTTCTGTGAGTTAAACTGGGGAATCCCTAACCAAGTGATCCCTAATTTCTGATTTGGATTTTCAGGAGAGTCACAGTTTTCCAAATTAGGCTTTTATGTTAGTTTTATTGTTTTTGGGCAAGCATCTCATTGCTTATTTTATTAAGACTTCCCTGGTAATGTCCTTAAATTATTAAATCCAAGCCTCCACCTTTGAAATAAAGATGGGTCTGTTAAGACTTTTTCTCCTCCCTCAGGTACATCCATATGTATATAAATATATATATGTATACGTATGTATATGTATACATATATATATATATCTGTAAACCACTGAACTGGAGTTGAATGTTTTTTGTTTTATTTATTATTATATGCAAACATGATGGCAGGATCCATGTAGAGGTCAGAGGACAACTTCTGGTATTAAATGACCTAGAACTCTGATCTTACTGGCTCACTATTGTTTTCCTGCAAGGACGGTGGGGAGAAGGAGGCCAGCTTTCTTGCATCTATGTAGAAAGAATTCTCTAGAACTAAGGAGGTGACCTTGATCCTCTCACGTAACCTTGGGCAGCTCTACTAAGGATTTCTTGCAGGCTGGGTCTGGCCATCATGGGTTCCCCAGCCCTTTGGAGAGCTCATATCACTGAGAACTGTGCCTTCTCCTTCTGCTCTTTGGCAGACTGCAGCCCCTCTCCGGGTGGAAACAGCCCGTGAGACAGATAAGATAGGGAGGGTCTGGAGCAACCAGCCACACAGGCTGCATTTTGCCCTCACCTTCAGCAGCTCCCGAAGCATGCTCGGCTGTGTGTCCTCCAAGGACTGACTAGCTTAAGCGTCGAGGAGACTGCATCTGTGTGCATAGTGGCTTGTCTCGTCAGCTCTGAGGGCCTGCTTCTTGAGTCTAAAGGGTTTCTTCACGACAGGATATGGAACATTCAAATAACTTGCCTTCCCAGTGTGGATCCTCCAGAAAAGTCTCTGTAAAATGTCCCGAAGCATAGGATCTGCTTCCCCACAGGCTTATCCTACCCTATCCTGCAGGAAGTGGCAATCCCTGGTCCAGACATCATCCTGTCCTTAGATTCTCTTGGTTTTAATGCTTTGTTTCCCTGGCTCAGTCTGTGCCTGACTCTCCTCCTTTGTGCTGAAGGACACTCACAGGGCCGGCCTGGGTTTGATCTCTGAGAGCACATTCTGCTCTCTCATCTCCCGTGAGCTGTTCTGGTTCATTGTCCTATAAAAGGAGGCAGCCCTTCATCTTGCCAGCTGCACAGCTTTTCCTGGCTTCCCTGCAGACTTTGAAGTCATTGTGGGAGGCAGAAGAGGCCTCTCAGGGTAGCACCAACTCAGGTGTACTTGTGTGGGTTCCTTTCATTCTTTCTTCTCTGTTTATTCAATCCTTGTGGCAAAGTTGATTGATGAATCACTTTCCATCTTTATTTGACTGTTTTCCATTGTACCTGCACATTTTATTAGCGGCCCATTTTTATTGCTGTCTCTAATGTTTTCTTTCCTTTCCCTCCTCTTCATCAACCTACCTATCCAAGAAAAATGGGGAGATCTCGGCTCAGCCTCTTATTTTATTTAATTTTATAGGTACGGATGTTTTATCACACGTGTGCCTGGTGCCTGGGCATCAGATCTCCTAGAACTGGAGTTATAAACACCATGTGGGTGCTGGAAATCAAACCCAGGTCCTGTGGAATAGTGGCCAATGCTCTCAACCACTGAGCCCTCTCCAGTCCCCAGCCTCCTTTTAAAAAAAGATCTCTTTTAATGTGTGTGTGTGTGTGTGTGTGTGTGTGTGTGTGTGTGTGTGTGTGTGTGTAGTGCCCACAGTGGTCAGAAGCGGGCTTTGGGTTCCCTAGTTACAGGTAGTTGTGAGTTGCCTGACATGGGTGCTGGGAGCTGAACTTGGGTCCTTTGCAAGAACAGTAAAGACTCTTAACTGCTGAGCCACCTTTCCAGCCTCTGTAGCATCATAATTTTTGGTTTTGGACGTAGGGTTTCTCCATGTAGTCCTAGCTGTCCTGGAACGAGGTAGACAAGTAGACCTGTCTCTGGTAGACCAGGTTGTCTTGAACTCACAGAGATTCACCTGTCTCTGCCTCCTGAGATTAAAGGCGTGTGCCACCACCGTCAGGCTCTTTGTTATTTTATAAGTTTCATTGTAGAGATCTCTCTCTTGGCTCTCACCTGGTTATGTTTATTCCAAAGTCATTCATTCATTCATTCATTTGACACCTAAGCATTCTTAAGTTTTTGATGTGAGTGATCCCCCCTTTGGTTACTGCTTGGTAATTGGGAAGCATAAGAAGGACTGTCTGGTGCTGGAGCTGAGAGGCTGGGCACTCCAAGTCCAGAGCCTACACCCCAACCTCATTCCTGCTGCACTCCCTGGGCTCAGCTCCTTGACTGCTGGCTTGCTTAGGTTTCCACCCTGCAACTCATATAGAGCAGTTGCCATGAGGCTGACACGGGCAGAGGGAGACTCAGACCCCACAGTCCAGGGTCCCGGTACAGCAGCTCCCGAAGTGCCCCGTGGTGAGAGCAGTCCACTGTGTTCCCCTCCAGCTCTCATCCGCTTCCATTGCAAGGCTCACGGTCTGTCACCAGCTGTCTCTTCAGCCCAGTTTTTGCTTACAAGACACGTTCAAAATCTACACTACACACCATCTCAAGACTGACAGGGCTTGCTGATATGGTGGGCTTTCCCTAGAAGACAGTCTTCAGGAAGAACCAGAACTGCCCCCTCCACACATGAAAGCACTTGATGAAATTATCATGGGTTTTCTCATGGTGTCTTCTGGAAAAGGAAGTGTTGAGAATGTATATTCCTTTCTCTTTGGCACTTGACGACTGATATATTTGTGGTTCCATCAGTGTAGGGAAGTGAGTGGTCTCTCAGGAAGGCACAACACTCTTCTTCACCCCCCGCCCTTCCCTTTGGGGAGAGACTCAATGGAAGACCAGCCGGGAAGTAGTACACAGCTGTAATCTCAGCGTTTGGGAGACTGAGGCAGGAAGATCTCCAGTTCAGTGGCAGCCTAGAATACATACAGGCAATCATGACATAGTAACTCGTGGGCGGTACTGTCACAAGCCAGGAGACCATGGTAATTCTGCATCTCTGGTCACATATTGCCCAGAGATTGGACTAGATAGCGTCTTGATTTCCTTCGAGCTCTCTATTCCAAATGTGGACCCAGGCTGAATTTTCTGACCAGTGAGCACAGTCCCAGGCATTCTTGACCAAAGATGTCCCCTCTCTCTGCAGGTGTTCTGGCCATCCTCATCCCACGCCTGGACCTGGTCATCTCCCTAGTGGGCTCCTTGAGCAGCAGCGCCCTGGCCCTCATCATCCCGCCCCTGCTGGAGGTGACCACCTACTACGGGGAGGGCTTGAGCCCCCTGACCATCATCAAGGATGCCCTCATCAGCATCCTGGGCTTTGTGGGCTTCGTGGTGGGGACCTACCAGTCTCTGTTTGAGCTGATCCAGCCAAGCCAAGTCGACATCTCTACCAATTTGACCAGTGCCTTCATATAAGGATCTGGGTGTGTTCCCTGCACCTGCCCAGCCCCGCCCGTATGTGTCTCCCGATAGTGTCCCCACAGCCTCAGGTATGGCTCAGCCTCTGCAGAAAGGGCAGGACTGCTGCCTGGGCGCCCCTCCACCGGGCATTGGACCCTTGGGTACCCTGAGCTAGGCGAGACTGAGTTTGTGGGGAAGGTGGGGTTCAGTCACTCCACGGGTGACGGCACGGTCACTGCTTTCCTTCATCATGCCTCCTCCCCCAGCACCGGCCCCCCTCATCTGCCCCGCCACACCTAAATTATTCCCATAGCACAGCTCACTTTATTTAAAAGGTAGAGTCCTGCTCCTGACGTCTCCTCCTTTCCAGGGCCCGGTCTAGAGGAAATAAGGGGGGACTCTTAGGTTTTACAGAGTCAGGCCTCTCTCTCATCAGGCTCCCAAATGCTGTACCTCACCCTTCCACCCCAGCTGAGTCCCGAGAGGCTCTGGCCCTCCGAACCCGCAGGCCACCCCGCCTCCTCTCTCATTTCCTGTGTAGGTCACAATACTGCCCTCTTGATTCCTGTAGCTCTTAAAGATAATGAGATGCTGCTCAGATTGGAGGTATTTATAATTTATTTAAGCTTAGGTTTTTGGGATCTGAGTTCAGACCTGGCATCAGATCAGACATGGTGGGTTACTTCTCCTTCAGCAGCTTGCACTTGGCTTCTCCTGCCACACAGAAACCTCCCCGGGGACCACGGTATATGTCCTCCACCCTCTTGGCTAAGTGGCCTAGGGGTCATTCTTTTTGTTTGTTTGTTTTGTTTTGTTTTTGTTTTTTGAGACGGGGTCTCATGTCACCAAAGTTGGCTTTGAACTTGCTATGTCAAGGATGACCTTGAACTCTTGGTCCTCCTGCCTCTGCCTCAAGTATTGAGATTCCTAGCATGAGCTGCCACACCCAGCTGGCTCAGAGACCTTACGCAGACCATGTGGGCATGCACTCTGCGTGCGCAGACTTCCATTGATGAGACTGAATCCGTATGGGCATTCGGAAGTACTTGTGGTATGCTGGCTGAGGCAGGGGTGTGGGTTCTGACTTCCTCTTCCTAGACACTACGCACAAGGGTCATTGTTTACAGTTCCTGGGGAGAGGGCAGAAGCCCCGCCTTGTCCCAGGCTGCCTGTGTATCCTGGGCTACCAAGGAACCACTAAACACTAACTGACCTGTATCCTCCCCCATCAGACCTCCCGTAGAGTCACATGGCTTCTAGGTCAGTCACCTCGGGGTGGACCTTTGAGGCAGCTAAGAAAGTCGGTGGCTCGCCACTGCTTCCCTCTTGGTATAAGAAGGATTTTTCAAAGGACAGTTCATGTAGCTCCCTCATCTTGTAGAGTTGTGCTCTGCGTGTGATAAGGCTGCGCACACACGTGTGCATGCACACATACATACACGACAGAGTGCTTTATGTCTCCTCCACCCCGGTTACCAGGCTCATTCTTACCTAGAGATAGGATTTGCCTTGAACCTCAGTTTAGAGAAAGGAGTAAGAATTTAGCAGGGTCTTGTTTTTGTGTTTTGTGTTTCACGGAAGCTAGAAGCACCGTGGCCCAACCTTGCAGCTAAGTCTTTTCCCTCTCTTCTGTCCGGAGCCTGCCGAGTGACTTCCAGGGCAAGGGATGGGAAGGGTGGCCTCTGGCGTACAGCAGCAGCGATCCTCTGGTCAAAGCAGCGATGCTGGGAGGAGGCACGGCTGTCGTGCTGACCCTTAGTCCCCCTCCCTCCCGCCACCCCAGAGCAGCGCTTTTTACCTTCTCCGCTCAGTAGCGTCTCCACGGGTGCTTGCTTCTGTGGCCAGGTGCCAGCTGGGCTTCACAGACACCTTGTTTTCTGAAGTCTTAGGCTGAAAAAATGACCAAAGTAGGTTCAGACACTGACCTGCTATCTCTGAGCTTGGGTTCCAGTAACCCAACTGTGGGCCAGACTCTCTCCTTGAGGCCACCCGAGCATGGCTTCCTGGTTGGAGGGACAGTGTATTCAGAATTGTTAGCGGCACCCCTACCCAGGTGGCTCTGGAAGTCAAGACCTAACGCACAAGGCCAGCTGTCTCTTCAGGGCCCCTAGCCTGAGACTGTGTGGAGTGCCTTCGTTAGCATTAGGCCAGGGGCAGCTTCCTTGGGGTGACCTCTTGCTATGCTCCTGGGGCACTGGCAGTGTGGTGGCTTGACTCTTTCTGGAAGATCAGGGCCTTTCTGGATGGACACCAGGCAGCTGCTAAGCATATAGTTATAGGTATATATATAGGTAGAAGAGGAAGCGGGTCCTCTGCTGCACACAGCCTAAGGGCTCACAGGAGCCTTGAGTCAGGGCCCTCCTGGTCTCTCCTGCTCTCAGTTGGAAGCCAGATGGCCCCTGGTGAGAAAACACTCAGATAAATGGAAGCTTGCTCAGATCAACAGGCAAGGCTTTGTGAAGAGTACGCCTTCCTCCAGATGCCCCAAGGGCAGACAGGCTGCCTGATCCTTGCCAGCCTGCTGCTTTGCCTGTACCCGCAGTTCAGAGACCCGTTATCCCAGACTTGAATGTGAGCACTTGCTGGGGAGAGTGTGATCCAAGCTGTGCAGCTCACCCTGCCCTTATCAGTGGCATCTTTTGCAAGGTGCTGTGGTCTGGGTCAGGAGGGGTATGGGTTAGCTTAGCCCCGCCCACCTGACCTCTCTAGCCACACCTCTGGGCGGGTGCTCACTGTCTGCTGTTCACCCTTGGAAGACATGATTTAGGTGTGATCAGTGGTCTGAAGACAGATCCCAGAGCCTGTCTTTAGACTTTTTCATCCTCAGATTTCTCCCTGTCTTCGGTGTCATGCCTTGGGACACTACTGTTTCACCTGATCCTCAGGAAGGTACTGAGCTCTGGTCATGTTTACAGCATTCTCTGTCCTCTGTGTATGTCTAGGACTCTGGATGTGGGTTTGCTTTCTCTACTGGCCAGCCCCAGCCACCACTCCCATTGGGACACTGAGACTTGCTGAGACCTGATACGGGAACCAGACAGAGTGGTGGGACATGGCCGCCAGGAGGGTGGCGCCAAGTCGACTTTAGAATTTCATTTTCTAAAGCACATTACAAATCAGAGACCATTAAGGGAGAGCAAGCCGTCTGGCTCGGCTTTGAAACTGTGGTCAATACTTGAAGGCACTTTAGTCCCATGGTCGCGCCAGCTTCTGCCTGGTTGGTTTTTCCTTTTCCATGTAGCCTGAGTCATTCCCTGGTCAGAGACATTAACCCGTGCTCATAGGCAGTTATCAGAAAAAAGAAAGTGGAAAATGAGGCTGGAAGGTGCCTGGTATTTGCCTGTTCTTTGGTTTAAATCAAGGTGATGTTGAAGAAGCTGTTTTCTTTCTTTCTTTTTTTTTTTTTAAAGGAATAATAAAATCCTGTGTCTGTATTGTAAACTGCCAGTGGATGTGCGAATCAAGGAACAAGAGAATTGCCATACAGAGAGTCTTAATGGCCAGACAGCACTATGTGTTGTGTGCCTACTTGTGTGTGATTTCAGTAGGGTAAGCGTATGCATGGGGGGCATGCCGGAGCATCTAGGTCTCAGTTGGGTTGAGCACATGGATCTTGTGTTAAATTTCCACTTCAATAAATGAATTTTATTTTTTATTTTTGAGAGATTGTAATCTGTGTCTTTGTTTTCATACTTAAAAAAAAAAAAGTATCCTCAGGGTAGGACCGTCTGTTGAAGGGAGAAAGGAACTAGGGATTTTATTCTGTTAAACAGTCCTGCTTCCTTAAACCACCGCAGCGTTCCCCTGAGATCCCGGGGAAGCATTTCCAATGCCCTTTGCATATTTCAGTGGGTAGTTTTAGGCGTCAACTTGGTTTTCAGTCAAATAGGGGCCTAGGGGTTTGCAAATGTTAACATTTATAGCAGTTGACTAAGTGAAGATGGCCCTTGCTAATGTGGGTAGCTTCATCTCATCTGAAAGTTCTTGAGCTGTGGCTTCCCTGAGAAGGAACTGTGTCTCTAGACCACAGTGCCAGCTTCTGAGCTTCCACGCTGGGCCGAGGCCAGCCCACCCTGTCAGCCATGGCTAAGCTAGTTCTTTGAAATTTGTTTTTATGCATGCACATATATCTATACACACGAAGAGTTTGCTTACACTAACGGGGTGGCTACTAATTCCCATCGCATGTGTACCCCGTCACTGATGGTGCTTGGCTGGCGCATGGCTCTGTGTGTGCACATATACTGAGTCAACCCAAAGTCCCCAAGACTCAGTCTTTACAGGCCACCAGCTGGCACAAGGAACTGTAACAGCGGGTTTTGGTACCAGAATTCAAGCACTTCTCAAGGTACCCGCCCCTTCTCTTTGCTTACAGCCTGGGGGCGGGGACGGTTGTGAGTGATTGTTGTGAGGGTAAAGGGAATATCACGAACAGATGAAAGGTTTAGAAAATGAATTCGGGAATATTAGTTGTAGGAAGTCAAAGCACTTGTTTCCATGCTCCACATCAAGATGTCATCCATGCCTAATGGCCGTAATCCGCACCCCCAGATCTCCAGGTCCCTCAAGGCAAGCCGGTGCTCTGATGGAGTCATACGTGTGTGACAGTGCACTGACTCTGGTTTTCTAGGTAGACAGCTCCTCCTTTGTAGATGCGCTTGGAGACTGGGAACCTCAAATGGTACACTTTCCTAGACCACGGCCATTGTCTCCCTCACCTTTCTAAAAATAAAAATAAAAAAGAATGGATTCTAATCTACATTTAGAAAAATTTGCCTGGTTTTCAGTGTACAACTTGATGAGTTGAGACCATCTCAATAAAAATGTAGAACATTGCCTTGATCTTAAATGCTTATTTGTTTGTTTATTTATTTATTTATTTATTTATTTATTTATTTATTTATTGTGTATGTGGGGTGTGTGTGTGTGTGTGTGTGTGTACACACGCACATGCGTGCAAGTATGAACATCTGGATGTTGGGCATCCTGCTGACTCCCTGGAGACAGGATTTCTCACTGAACCTGGAGCTAGGCTGGCAGCCAGCCAAACCCAGGGACCCTCAAGTCTCTGCCTTTATGATGCTGTGGGGTTAAAAAAAGCATGTAGATGGTTACCTCAGGTTTTTATGTGGGTTCTGGGGATCTGAACTCAGGTCCTCATGTTTCTGCAGCAAGCATTCTTACCCCCTGAGCTATTTCCCCAGATCTAGCATTTTATAATCTCCCCACTCCCCATAACAGTCTGCCCTTGACCTGTGGCTGTGAGGACTACACAGAGGCTGCCTTTTTTTGGCAGTCAACAGTTTTCTATATAGCATCATATTTAATACTCAGAGCCAGTATAAGAAACTTCGGGTCATATGTCCTTTGCAAACAGAAACATTAAGAAGTTTAAAAAACTTACTCAAGATCCGTATCTTCTAACTAACTTCTAACAGGTTTCTTACCTCATGTCTTTGCCCCCGAGATCCATGGCTCCTGCCTCCTGCTCTCATCCCTTCTCGTCCTGCCCTCCTCCAGTGTGCACAGAGAAGCCTCCCTACACCCCTAGACCTGCTGGGTACCTAGGCCACCCACACTGTGCTCTGATCCCAGCCTGCTCTGTTCACACCACCTCATTAGTCCCCCATTGTCATCTGTGAGAGTGACCCTGCTGTCCATACCCTCAGCCCCTGGGCCTCACACTATTTCCTTCTGACCGAGCTGGCTACCCTCGTCTATGCCTAACACACAGACCAGATGGCGGCTTGTGTCTGGAATCTCCCCTGGCTAATTTGGTGGGAATTTATGGCTCCTTCCTCAGCTATGTGCTGTTATCTGGTTAACCTTATACTTACCTGTGCTAGGGAGATGTGGCTCCATCAACCTTTCATAGTCTGTGGGTACCTCAGCTGGAGATTCAACCAACTCAACACAGGAGATACTAGGAGAAGCTACTCTTAATATTGAGCATGTGCAGATTTCGTGGTCCCCACACCTCTCATCCACATGATCTTAGATATGAGAAACAATCTAGAGAGGGTGTACAGTATGTAGGAAGACCTGTGTAGGCTACAGGCAAACAGGGCACTGTTTTATACAAGGGGCTGAAGCTTCCTGAGTTTGGTATCCTTGGTGGGCCCTAGAACCAATATCCCACGGTAACGAGGGTCTCTGCACTTGGCCCCTTTCCTAACTCCTAAACTGCTGAGAACATTGACTGAGACCTGCCTCCTCTCCTCCTCGTATGCCCTAGGGGTAAGCCTGTCTCTGCATTTGTTGGGGACTCTGTGTAACCTATAGTGAGTGGTGTCCTAGACAGGTAAGTTGCCTTTATTATGTTTTTTTAGTTTCACATTAATCTCACCAAGCAGTTTCCTTTGCTGAACCTTGGAGCTTATTGGAGAATTTGAGAAAATGCTAGACTTGTCTTTGTCGAGCTGGGTCCCTGAGGGCACTCCTGCATCTCAGGAGGCAGCCCAGGCTGTCATTCAGCAGCAGGTCAGTGCCCCCAACATGGTGGCAGCTTGCTAACTCTCAGTGTCCTGCAGTGGTGACAAGAATGTCTTTTTGCATTGAAGCCCTGTGGGCCCGTTTGGTGGGAGGTTGGTTCTTAAGGTCAGAGCGCCCTCTGGTGGCCAATATGGGAAGATGCACAAAGGAAGGGAGGTGTTTGGGTCTTTGGGTTGGGAGGTGTCCTCTGTGAGTGCTTCTCTGTTGGCCTTGGAGTAAGGCTCAAGGTTCCAGTGTTTCCAAAACACAGTTCTTTTTATCTGAATAGAAATCTTGCTTGTGCTAGAATAAAGTAACTGGTGACTGGGATGTAGCTCACCTGACAGACAGCTGACCTAACACTCAGTCCCCAGGACTGCATAAACAAGTGTGGTGGTAAAAGTAGGATGACCAGAAGCTCAAGGCCATCTTCAGCTACATAGCAAGTTCAAGGCCAGCCTAGGCTGCATGAGGCCCTGTCTAAAAAATTAAAGAAAAAAGCAAATAATAACTCTTGATGTCCTTAGGTGACAGTTGTTATGAACTAGCTACTGTTGAGATTCACAATGGTTAACCTTCATTGTCAGGCTGGCAAGATTTAGAATTACTGAGGAGATGCACCTCTGGGCATGCCTTGGGGATTTCCAAAGAGGCTTAACTGAGGAGGGCAAACCCACCCCGAAGGTGTCTTTAAATTGATTCTAGATCCCATTGAGGTGACAATATTAGCCAATCACAGGAACCAATGTGATATTGTTTACTGTCTTTGTTTACTGAAAAAATCAGAAGCCCAGTAGGGCTTTGGTAAAGAAGTAAAGGGAATCATTGGTACAAAGATGATCTTCTCAGCAAGTGGTGCTGAAGACTGGATCTCCACATCTAGAAAGCTGCGTGAGATTCAGGCCCATAATAAATGAGACATAAAACTATAAAGGAGACCATAAAACCACAGAGGATATACAAAAAATACAGATCATCTTTGGTATGACAGTGACTTTAAGAGTCACGCAGGAGACATCCTTCTGGGCATGTCTTTGAGAGGGTTTCCAAAGAGATTTAACTAAAGCGAGGAGACCCACCTGACTGTGGATGGCACCGTCCTGTAGGATGGAGTCTCAGACTGAAGAGAATGGGGGAAACAGAAAGCCAATGGGGCAGCAGTCTACTCTCTCTGCTCTCTGATCCACCCAGATGTGTGCATCTGGGCAGTTAGGTACACAACAAAGAACTGCTAAGTGAAAACCTGCTGTGTTTTGTAGTGTGCACTGTAATCTCAGTATTGAAGAGGCCGAGGCAAGAGGAAGGGAGTTTGAGGCCAGTCTGTGATACGTAGGTAAGTTCAAAATCAGCTGGGCTAATGGTGAGCCTATCTTAGAGAGAGAGAGAGAGAGAGAGAGAGAGAGAGAGAGGGGAGAGAGAGAGAGGAGAGAGAGAGAGAGACAGAGAGAGAGACAGAGACAGAGACAGAGACAGAGACAGAGAAAGGGAGAGATTTTCTGGGAAAGACACTCTCAAGTTGTCAGGTGAATGTTAGTGGAGAAAAAAGGCTTGGAGGCAATATCTATATAAAAAAAACTTACTGGGCAAAGCATTGTCTATCCAAAATAGATAATTAACTCTTAAAATCAACAATAAGAAAATACACAACCTGACTTTTTTTGCGGTGGGGCAGGGGTGGGGAGCGTTGGGTTCGAGACAGAGTTTCTCTGTGTAGCTTTGGAGCCTGTCCTGGAACTCTCTCTATAGACCAGGCTGGCCCGGAACTCCCAGAGATCCACCTGGTTCTGTCTCCTGATTAAAGGCGTGTGCCACCACTGCCCAGCCACAACCTGACTTTTAAAACTGGGTGGATGACTTGAACAGCCATCTCACTAAAGGAGATTTGTAGATGGCAAAAAATAAACCCAATGGCACCCTACACCATGTGTCACCAGGGAGGTACATATTGGAACAGTGCTGAGACATCATTGCGTGCTTAGAAGAATGGCCCAAACCAAGGGCAGGAGAGCCAGTGTGTGCGCTGGTAAGGATGTGGAGGGCAGAAAACGCTCATTCATTGCTAGTGGAAATGCAAAATGGTACAGACACTTTGGTAGCTTCTTATAAAACTAAATCTACTCTTACTATCTCACCATAGGAACCAACAACCACACTCTGGCATTTACCCAAAGGAACTGAAAACCTGATTACAGAAACACCGAGTCCTGAGTATTTTTAGGGGCTAAAACATGAAGCAACAAAGATGTTCTTCAGTCGGCAAGTGGATGAGCAAACTGCCATATCCAAATAATGGCATCTATGTTAAAAAGGAAATATGCCATCGAGCCACACAGAGAAATGATGGAAACCATGGATGCATGTTCCAGAGTGGAATGAGACAACCTGAAATGGCGCTTCAGGCATGGCTCTGACTCTCTGGCCTTCTGTAAAGGGCAGAACTGTGGAGACAGGTCAGTGGCTGCCAGGGGCTGGGAGAAGGGGTGACTGGCAGGACACAGGCAACTCTGAGAGCAACTAAGTTGCTCCATATGATACCATCACGGCAGGTGTTCCATCACAACCCCAGGGATGAGCCCTACTGTGTGCTGTGGACTTTGGCTAGTGGTGTGCCTGTGCTGGTCACTGATGTAAGAAATGCCTCCCTCTGCCGAGAGATGCCCGTGCATGTGTAAGGGGCTTGGACGATAACTTGGTGTCTTCCACTCAGCTGTGCTGTGAAAGGTCTATTGGGAGCCTCTCTGACAAGAACTGGGGATGAGGCTCGGTTGACGGAGTGCTTGCCTAGCATGCATGGGGCTCCGAGTTCTGTTTCCAGTACTGCATAAACCAGGCATGATGACCTACACCCAGCACCTAGGGCACGGAGGCAGGAGGATGGAAAGTTTGAGGACATCCTTGGCTGCATACTGGGGTTGGGCTCCTGGGCAACCTGGGGTCTAAAAAGCTGGAGGGAAATGAGTCTTTAGAACCAGAGTCAGGTGAAAGCAGCTTCAGGATGTATTGTGTGCAGTGGAGCCAGGCAAGAAGCCTGCCTGCCTGACTCTAGAGTCCCCAGGCCACGTGGACGTCTCCCACCAGCCATCTCTGACTGACTGGCCTCTCCAGGCTCAGTTCACAACGGCTCCCAGGGGAGGTCTCCTTCAGCAGCCGGACAGCAGTTGCTGGCTCTCCACGCCTTGTGCTAGTGAGGCCCCTACTGTGGCCATCCCGTGTGGTGCCGGAGGAAGTCTTGAGCCTTGGCATTTGGGCACACCTACTGCTTGCAGCCTGTGCCCCAGGACCTTAGTTTTCCCATCTTTAAATTGAGGAGCTTGGGGCTGCTGAGATGGCTCAGCTAGTAGGGGCTCTTGCCACCCAGCCTGATAATCTGAGTTCAGTCCCTGGGAGCTTCGTGATGGAAGGAGAGAATTAACTCCCATGAATTGCCCTCTGACCTCAACACACATACAAATAGATTATAAATAATAATAATAAAAATAATGAGGATCTTTTTTTAACTGAAGAACTCGAGAACAAGTATTGGAATCAGAGGCATCTCTCCAAAATAGTGTCCTGGGCCCCACTCAGACCTCTGACTTCATGTCTGGTTAAGCTCATGAGTCTAGCTTAGCAGATACCAGGTGATGAACCCTTCCAACTCCTACATTCTCTATGAACCTGGACCTGGATACTCTCTTGACCCGACCCTGACCCGGCCTGAAGCATTCTAAGTGACTCAGAAAGTAACAGTAAAAAAGATATTTATTGTTAAAAAAAAAAATCAAATGGCCACCAAAGCCACTTTGTGCAATAACTCACACCCACAGTCACGCCCGGCACACTGATGCATCCTCCCACACAGCTGTCTTCTCGAGCAGCTCTGTGGGCGAGAGTCTCCGCGGCTCTCCCTTTTGACTTCTGACTGTAAAACCACACACATGAAAAGACAGTGGACCAGAGAGGGACTGGCAGAGGACGGAGTGCTCAGGCAACGACAGGCCTCCCCGACTTCCAGTCTCTGCTACTCCGAGCTACATAACTTTCTACACAAGTGCGCATACACACTGTCCATGGCTACGCACATGTGTAGACATGTGCCCACACTGACCCTCCATGCATAGGGCTGAGTCAGTGTGGGTAACACTTGATTGGCAGGCATCTGTAATGAAGGGGAGGGAGAGGGCAGGGTGTCTGGACTGGATCTGCTGGCTGGCTCTCCACCTCCACCTGGCCCTGAATGAGAATTGAGCTCCTTGTGTCTAGACAAGAAGAAACCCTTTGGGAAAATACATCCAGACAGCAAGGATGAAAAGTGCCTAAGAATTTTTCAAATGAACTACTTCCTTCTTGCTTTTGGCCAAAAGTGCCTGGGAAACTTGGGACGATGAACTCAGCATCACACAAGATCTGAATTCTTCAACACAGAAGGTTCCGGGCAAGATTCCCACTGGCAGAGGTGGAACAAGTCCTTCTGAAGCTTCAGCAGCAAGACTTCTGGGAGATGGAGGGCCAAGTGACTCATCTCCCAAGAATGCTATCGCTCCTAGTGCCCAGAATGGTGCTTGACAAGAGGCGCTTGACATAGACATCCAAATGTACGCTCAAAGCAGATACTCGGGTGACTGGAGTACCTGCTGGAAGGCTGCTCCCCCTTCAGCCCCTTTGGAGGTCTGCATGGATCTCAGAAGACCCTGGGTCTTCCCTCCAAAGCAGATGCAGGCATGGTTGCCTGTTGGGCACAAACCTGCCTGCCCTACAATGGGCTTGAGAGCAGCTCTAATGTGGCCCAAACATGCTGAGCCAGCGGTTGGAGCTCTTTCCTGCTGGGGCTGGGAGGCCTTCAGCCTGAAGGACTGCCTTCCTAGATCTCATCCCAGCATGCACCTGTCTGGGCATCCCCTCTTTCCTGGGGCCCTACTGCTGTTTTTACAGCTCTACCCCCAGCTTCCCTTCTACCCCTTAAGGACAAGCTGAGGACCCGAAGAGCACATTTGAAGAGATGGCCATCTGGACTGGGGATGCGGTGGCTTCCCTCTTTCTCCCAGCCACACCCAACTTACTCCCCACGAGACTAGAAGACAGTGCAGGGCCTGGGACTCCCCGTGCCTTCCTCTGAGAGCTGGAAGCTAGAACATGACTTCCTCACAACTCCCATAGTCACTCTCTACCGCGTCTGAACCCTCATAATTGGGGGGTGCTCGAGGTTGGCTCCGGCCTGCGGCGGGCCCACCGTTCACCTCACAGTCAGCGTAAGAGGGTCCGGCTCTGCTGAGGCGCATGCTCACTCCCTTATAGCCGCCCTCTGCCAGACAGGGCCCACCCCCTCCCTGGCGGAACTGGGAGTGGTAGTAGCTGATGGCTGTGTACTCATTGAGACAGGGGGCGAGCAGGTGTTCCCGGGGGCTGGGGGGCCGTGGAGGCATCAGGTCCTCCAGGTTCTGGTTGCTATAACGGGGTGGGAGCGGTGCCCGCTTGTTTTCCAGTTCCAGGGGGAAGGGGAAGCCCCCATAGAGGCCAGTGGGGTCTGGCATCACGGCAGGGCTGACATGGCGATGAGGAGAGGGTGGCAGAGGACCCTGCATTGCTTCGGGGCGCGGGTATTCCCAATGCTCCTTCCGGGAGTAAGTTGGGGGCCAGACCGCAGCTCCGCCTGGGTATACTGAAAGAGAACAGTAAGGCTTGGTGAGTCTGTGTTTCCATGGTGGTCATTACAGCAAGCTGTACAGGGGCTATTGATGGCTGGACATTTGGTAGGGATTGCCCTGGGAGCTGGTGGGCTTGTGACCATCTGTGCATGTTGACTCTGGAAGCTTGGATGGATCTACAGTGCAGGGAGGGCAAGTTGAAGCCCCGAGGTTAAGCTCAAAGCCAGCCCATCTTGCAAATCTCTACTGCCAACCTGTGTCAGTGAGAAAAAAGGACTGGGCAGAGGGGCCAGGGGTCTATGCCATCCACACTGCTCTTGAACTGCTGCATCTCTTCCCAAGACCGGCTGGAGAGTTTCATTTCTGAACTGAAGGAAACAGATGCACAGTGTGGGCTTGATGATGGCATGGTGTCTGTCACAGGGCGTGGTGGAATGAGGGGGCATCTGGAAGGAGTCCCCATCTCTGTCACTGAGAAGCTGAGAGAGTTAGAGTGCCTCATTTCATCTTTGTGACCTCAGTGACATACCATGACAGCACCTGTTGTAGCTACTGGGGGGCTCGCCAGATAAATAGAAAGTACTTCACAAATCCACCTCCTTCCTGGCCAAATTGAATGGCCAGAACCTTTTCCATTTCCAGAACAACACAAAGGTACAGACACCCCCCCACACACTTTGTTCCCAAGTCTACCCAAGACCATGCACGTCTACATTTCGTGACATTAACACCAGTCTCATGGTGTGACTTGGAATTTAGAGGTCATGGAGCAAGCATGATGAGCCACAAACTCTGGGTCAAAAGATGTGGCATCTTCTCCAGTCATCTGCGCACTGTGACCTGGAATGCATCCCTTCATGTCCCATACCCAGAGATTAGGACCAGTGGCTGGTCTGTTGTATACCAATGTGTATAGCAACAGAATGTTTGGGGCTCCCGCCCCTTTCCATCCATGCCTGAGCCACAGGACTTCTGGTTATACTGACCTAGCTCCTCGCCTGACCAGGTTCTCTTGATGATGGGCTCGTGGCCAGGATGTGAGGAGACCGCGGCTGGTGGGAGCCTGGGAGGCACACTGCACACCATCGGCCGCTGTTTCGAGCTAGGTCCGAAGGTGACAAGTTCACTTGGGACTGAGGTCTTGCTGGGCTCTTGTTGGCTCAAGTCGGTGCAGGATCTGGTGCTCAGGGGGTCGAGCTCGATGGCAGGCGACGCCTGGGTGTCGACGCCGATGCTCCTGGCTAGGAGGTCGGGGTCCTCCATGGCCACTGGCTTGTGAGACTTGCATCGACGACAGTAGAGGAGGAGCCCCACGGTGGCAATGATGATGAGAGGTAAGGCTACTAGGATGATCAGAAACTCCTGCTGTCCCCAGTCCCCTCTCGTAATCTCAGGAGTGATGAGGCAGTGTCCTCCAGAGCAACCCCTGGCCTCCATCTCACACCTGCAGAGATTGAGAAGTACTTAGTGCACTTTTGAAGACCCCTCGTTTTAAAAATATTATTTATTTAATGCATGAGTATTCTCTCTGCATGTATGTCTGTGTAACACATGTGTGCCTGATGCCCTCCGAGGCCTAAAGAGGGAATAAGATCCTGCAGACTGTGATTCACTCATGTGGGTGTGAGAATCAAACCCAGGTCCTCTGGAGGAGCCATAAGTGCTCTTAGCCACTGAGCTATTTTCCCAGCCCCCTAAAGGTCCCTCTTCCGAAGCCCTATGGGATAGGCCCTCACCCCCAATCCTCTGACTTCTGACCAAAGTCAAAGGGAATTGTCAAACACACCAACACATCGATATCAGAACCCCCACGAGTGTCTGCGTGCAGTCCGGGCTGGGACACAGCTCAGTGGCGAGGCACTCATTGTTCAAGCATGAGGAACTGAGTTGAATCACCAGCATCCACATAAAAACTGGCTGGTAGCCCAAACTGTGGCAGAGACAGCGGATCACTGAGGCTTCTTGGCTGCCCCCTTCCCCAGTCCAGTGGGACCATCTCCTGAGAATAGGGCAGAGAGTCATAGAGTAGAACACTAGGCATCCTCTTCTGGACACTTCATGGTATTGGGTGCATGTACCCCCACATACACAAATGTGTGTGCAAGTATATGCATGTGTGTCGGGGTAGATGTGCACATGTGTGCACATGTGTGTGGAGGACAGAGGTCAACCTTGAATGTCATTCCTCAAGCACTATTCACCTTGTTTTTCAAACAGGGTCTCTCACTCGCTTCGAGTTTACCCACTAACCAGGTGAGGCCGCCTGGCCAGGAAGTTCCAGAAACTCGATCATCTCTGCCTCTTCAGAGCTGGGATCACAAGTGTGCACCACCACACCTGACTTTTTTACATGGGTGCTGGGGATAGTACTCAGAGCCTCAGGCTTGCATGGCAAGCATGTTACCTATGGAGCCATCTTCCCACAGGATTCAGAAACAACCTCATTTGTGATCATGGAACCTGGCAATGTCCATTTCCACCAATGACATCCAGGCCTGGGATATTCTCTCCACCAGTGAGGTCAGATGCTACTGCTGTGGAGGCATCTGGTCTACCTAGCTGTTCCCTAGGAAGAATGTATGTCAGCTCTGCCCCAGGAATGCCACCTACTGTTCCTCAGTGAGCCCTAAGAAGCCAGCATAGTCCCACACTGCTTAGCTTTATACATTACATGCTACAGTTGCTTGGAGAAAGTATTCATTCTCAACCTGACAGAATCTTGAATCATCCAGGAGATGGATGGCTGGGCGGGCATGCCTGTGTGGAATTACTATGGTTGCATTAACTGAGGTGGGAAGAGATGTCCACTGTGGGTGGCACCATTCCTTGGCTAGGATGTTGGCTGTAACAATGGAGAAAGGGAATGGAGCAGCAACACTTATTCTTCTCTCTCTGCTTCCTGACCGTGGAAGTTATGTGACCACCTGCTTCAAGCTCCTGCCCCCTTGGCTTCCTCACCGTGATAGACTGTACCTGTGAACTGTGGGCCTGAATAGACCCTTTATTCCTTAAGTTCCTTTTGTCGGAGGTTTTTTTTTGTCACAGTAACAGAAAAAGAAACTAAGTCACTATGTGACCTCCCCAGCCATCTTCCACTCGGCATCATCTGGTGTAAGGCCCTTAGAGAATGTCTATTACTAGCTTTCCACTTACGAGGGATTTGGGAGAAAAGTTCCCCCCATCCCAATTGAGTCCCAAATACATCTTAGTGCTAAGAATCTCACCGCAAGCATCTTGTTCTGCAATGTGAAATGCTGCATTCCCCCAAGTTCCTCTTTTAAAATGCAAATGCTACTTTCCTGGCTTGCTGCCACACACACTCCCATGACCCTGATGAACAGCTTTTTTACATCAAAGCAGGCAGGAATCAGGGCAAGAATGATGGCTGTTGAGAAGGACTTGAGTCATAGACACATTGGATGATCTTGGACAAGCCTTTTCCCTTTCTGGGTCTCAGTTTCCCCATCTACAAAACGGTGCTAGGAGTATGCCATTGACCTTTATTTTTTTTCAAGACAGGGTAGCCCAGGCTCGTAAGCTTGGGTGTTCCAACACTAGATACATGTTCCAATGCTTTGTTTCTAGCTTTCTAGAATGTGTCGCCCCTTCCCCAGCAACCCTCATGGCCTAGGCTAGTCCGGGGCAGGGGGGCAGAGTTTAGCAGGAGGATCTGAGACATAGCTGTTCCTGGGCCCAGGAGAATCAGTCGTTCCCCGCCACCCCACCCCCCCAGTGTGCCTAAAAAAAAGCTGATGAGATGTATGGCTTCCTGGTCCCTTATGTGCGAGTCTGGTTCAGAAGGATGGGAACTGGGCTTGGGAAATGGCCTTTTTCACAAGCTTTCCTTCCCACAGTGTCCTGGTGCAGGGAAGCCATAGGAGGAAAAGGCCCAGAGGCCTGGCTTCGGGACTCCCAGTGACCTCTCTAGAGGTCAGAAAGCCAAAACCACTCCCTAAGGCTCCAGGGCAAGGGGTCAGAGCATGCGGCCTCTCTGGGCTTACCTGTCACCTGTGTAAGGGTGAGGGCAGTTACAGGAAGTGACTTCAGGGGAGGAGACACAAGTGCCACCTTCCTGGCAGGGCACAGAAGTGCAGTTCTCCCTTCCAAGTTCGCAGTTCCTGCCAGAGAATGGAGCGGGGCATCTGCACAGGTAGCCTGGGAGAGAGAGAGGAAGATGCGTGAGCAACCAGACAGTGGGTGGGGCCCCAGTAAAACCTGAGTCTTCGTGCTGTAGTTCAAGAATCATTTGTCTACTAGATGGTAGCGGCTTGCCCAAGATCACCCTGGGTTGTGGTGAGGGGTCCTACCCTGTCAACTCCACAGCGAGACACAAGGACATCCCGGGGTCTTTTGGATAACCTTGGGGTTATCACCATCTCAGTCTTTACCTGATCCAAGGGCAGGTGAGCAACTTCCACCATTGAGGCATGGATTCTGGCTGCAGGCAGTGCCAGGCCAGCAGCACTGGGTAAGGGCCTGTCTCTCCAGCCAGCCCAGCATCTTCTTTCCATGGCCAAGCGGCTCTAACCGCTCACCATTGACCGTAACAGCATCTAGGCAGCCTTCAAAACCCAGGGAAACATTTGAGGGAGGATTTGAGGGGACAAGGCCACCCAGCAGTAGGTGTCTGTCTGTCCTCAGACCCCGACACTCCTCTGGGATGATAAGGGAGGTGTTGTCTGTGGTGTCAACCAACAGATGAACAGAAGTGTCCTTCTCCTCCAACAGCATGGAGTGCCACTGCCCATCATTCACAGGATGCCGGGAAGAAAGGTTTCTATAGAAACCACCTGGACAGCTGTAGTCTAGCTGGAGGAAGCCATTGGCCAGCTGCAAGAGAGCACAGACAGCCATCAGCAAAACAAAGATTTCTCTAATTCTGCTGACAGGCTTCCAATTTCAAGAATGCTATTGGTGTTTTCTACACACACACACACACACACACACACACACACACACACACACACACACACCCTTTGCTAAGTAGCCAAGGATAGCCTTGAACTCCTGATCCTCGTGCCTCTAATTTGCTAGAATCATAGTTGTTCACCTCCATGTCTCATTTACATGGTGCTGGGGACTGAATCTAATTTGTGAGTGCTGGACAAGTGCTCTACCAATTGAGAGCTGTAGTGGGTAGCTGTTCCAGGTTTGACCTTGAAACACTGCCCCTAGAGTGACAGCAGGTAACTGCCACACCTGCCTATGACCTGCCCCTGAGTCTGACCTGCCCCTGGGGTGTGGCTGAGAGGGAGTCCCTTAAGACTTGAGGTGTTTGGTGCTTCTGGATACCTCGTGGTCCTGGAAGCTGGATAGGACACCAAGCCAGAGTCCTCTACTGGATGGATACCACATCCCTCCTGGATCCTGTAACCAACTCCTATTGGCTGTAAGTTATTCCAGAAATAAACGTCTCTTGATTACCAGTTAAATTACATGGAATTGCCTCATTAATTACAGTAATCAAGAGCCACGTCCCCATTTTCAAATGCTTCTGACATTGCCTCTGAAGGATTCAAACGCCCTCCAAAACCCCATCCAGTCCTCACCATATTCCATGGAATGATCAAGATCCCATTTGACAGATGAAGAAACTGAGGCCCAAAGAAACCTTACTGACGGGACCCTCTGTTTCTGGTTATTTGAGCGTTTGTGCCTAGGTGTTGAACTCCAGACTTGTAAGAAACTAAAACAACCAAGGTGGATGGTGCCCCTAGAGTGACAGCAGGTGAGGAGCAACACACAAGGCTGCCTGGTGGCCTCTGCACATGTGCATGCACACGCATAAATCCCTGAAGTTAAAATGATGGAGAGCCTCTGGCCTAGAACATTCTAGTTAGCTTTACTCTCAACAGGCTCGTGGCTTTCAGTAACGGACATGCTGTTGACCCTATGTCTCTCCGGCCCCAGCCCAGACCTCTCTCACAACTCTAAACTGGTTTTGCTAGCTTCTGGAAGCCTCGTGGGCATTTCAAGGCTACTTGCCTGACCTGAGCTTCCAATATCCCCGACCTCCTCCACCCACACTCTCCCCAGGTCTGTTGGCAGCTGCCCCATCCTTCCAGTGGCTCAGGTCAAACTGTATCCCCCTGCTCTCTCTGCTCTGTTCCCTGCACTGAGAAAGGCTGTTGGCTTCCAATTCCCTCCGGAATTGTCATCAGCCTGGTCCCCACAACCACCCTCACAACACCTGGGTTATTGCCTCAGCCTCCAGTCGGGGTCTCTCTGTTTCTGTCTCTGTTCCTCTAAACTCTGTTCTTAACCTAGGTGCCATGATGACAATAAGTCAGATTATTGTGTTTGCCCAGATGAAAGCAAAGCCCTTCCAAGGGCCGCTGAGACCTTTAATGATATGCTTACCCCCATTCCCTTACGCTTTAGACCCCAATCATGAGGTCTGTCCACCTTGTTCATGTTACTGGAGCCGCGTGGGACTCTGGGCTGTTGTTTAAGAATGCTAACAGTCTCCTGCTGTTCATCTAACTGGCCATTACTCCCGACACGTCCATGAAGCTACCTCCTTGTGATGTTTTGTCCCCCATTGTCAACTTGATGAGATTTAGAATCACCATGGAAACACACATCCGGGTGTGTCTATGAAGGCCTTTCGAGAAAGGCTTAACAGAGGAGAGAAGACCCACCCTGAATGTGGGCCTGGGGTCCTGAGCTGGAAAAGGGAGGAAGAGAGCTGAGCACCAGCCTCTGTCTCTCCCTGCTTCCTGACGATGGCTGCATCATGACCAGCTGCCTCACACTCCTGCCACCATGCCTTTCCTGCCTTTTTAAAATACAAAATAAACCCTTTATTCTTGAAGTGGCTTCTGTTAGGCATTTTGTCACAGCAATAGGAAATGTATCTAATACATTTCTTCACGCTCTTCAAATCACTGCTCAGTGGCCACCTCCCTGACCACCTCTTAGCTCTGCCCTCTCCCGCCCCCTGGGCCCTCAGGATTTCTCATATTCAGACTAACTCTGAAATCTCTGGGTTTTACCATCAGCTTCCCCTTGTGCCTAATAAAAACTCTAGGAGGGATTTCAGTCCCAAACAACAATGAGTCCCAAGTGCATAGAACAGGGCCGGTCACCCGGTGCCAATGCTCCACATGTTGACCAAACTGAAATTGTGGAATAGTCCCCTGGTGGTTAGGATGGAAGTATTCACCCAGGCAGTGAACGAGACTTGCATGGGATGTAATAGGAAGCACCGAGGGACTGAGCCTAAATTAGTATGTTTTCCTGGTGATTTCACGAGGCTTTACCTTGGGCTTGTCATCTGAGTACTCCCAGTGGAAGCCACCCTCCCCCTCCCACACACACACTGTGAGACACACTGGCTGTTTCTACACACACACTAAAAACATTCTCACAGGGCCAGCATTGTGTGGGCTCACATCCCTCTCACTGTCTCCCAAAGATCTCTCATCCCATTGGGCAAGCAGCCCCACCCCTGGAGGGCCCAGGGTATATCTCCAGGTAGAGTGGCTGTGGGGCAGACAGTCCTGTGTCCTGTGTGTTCTGATTGATAGTCACACCCAGCATCCTTGAAAAACACCAGGGGATTCTTTGCCAGGAATTGGCTCAGTAGACATCCTCACAGCACCCCTCATCTTCCCAGTAAGGGGAGCCCATGGCAGCCACTTGGGTGGGAGTCACCTTACCTTCAGGGAAATGAAAATTGTTTCATTGGTGAACATTAGAACGGCCCATGGCTGGAGTGTTTTCAGGTAGAAGTGGACCTGCCAGTTCCGAACCTCTAAGGGCCTGTACCGCACGTAGCTCTGACCACTGAACCTCAAGGTGGTACCTGCAAATGAACCCGAGGTGTCACCATCCTTGAAATGTCACAGACCCCTTAGCCTGACTTTGTCTCATTCAACCATTGGGTGGCAAACAGGCCACTTCTCCCATCTGATACGTGAAGAGCCCAGACTGGGTGGAGTGGATTACGTTTCCAGGGCCACCCAGGGAGCTGAGCTGTCAGCCTGCATGTCTCCCTCTGGGTACAGGTTCCACAGGATCATTCTCAGCCTGAGGGTCAGGAGCAGTGAGCTTCAGCCTCGAAGAAACAAATGTCAGTGGGGGGGGGGGTGGGGGGAGGGGAAACTAATCAGATGCGTGAAGTCGAGCTTTTAAATCCCTCACCATTCATATTTCTTTGCCTGCCACTGGAAGAGGGAAGGTAGAAGCGAAGAAGATTCTGCAGCTGTGTGAGATTCGTTCAGGACCACAGGGGTCTGCATTTTCCTTGGGTAAGCAGGGAACTTCCCAAGCAAGATACTCTGGAGGGTCAAGGGCCACTGGGGGCCTAGTGATGGATGGATGGATGGGTCCAAACCTCTGACGAGTCCAGCATCCCCCAGCCCTGTTACTGATTTCGAATGCAGAGTTGCAGAGGCAAGAGACTGAGGTTCCATCTGAGCAGGGGAGCGGGGTGGGGGCCTCCAGTTTGGCTTGTCTGACCACCATGTGATCTTTGGAAGTAGTGTGCTTTGGGAAATATGACGTCAGAGTAAGTAGCACCTTCCCTAGACATGGACTCAGCTGTGATGCCCTTAATCCCCCAAGGTGAAGAAGCTGTCCATCCTCGCGACAAAGAATGAACGGTACCCAGGGAAGAGGGAAATAAAGCAAGGGGGTGGTCTACAGCTTGAGGTACAAGGAATCCCAAGACACAAAGATTCTATCAAGCTGGAAGTCTAAAACTCCTCAACCTGGTCTTTCCATTGTGGTGGACCCTAACAGACGGGAGACAGAAATTGATTCAGACCAAGAATTCCCAAACGTGGTTGGGTATCAGGATTGGCTGGGGACTCACTTAAAACAGCATCCCAGACGCCCCTGTTGCACATTCTGATTCAAATGCTCTAGGTGGGCTTGGGGATGTGGCTGGGTTGGTAGAGTGCCCGCAGAGTTCCATCTCCAGCAAAACTGGACTTGGCGGCACATGCCTATAGTCCCAGCTCTTAGGAGGTGGGGCCAGGAGGATCAGGAGTTCAGGGTCATGCTTGGCTACTTGGCCAGCTGAAGGCCAGCTAGAATTTTTAAAAATCTTCCCATGGTGGGTATTGAGGAAGGGGGCCTAAGGGAGGCTTCAAGACGCTGGGCACATTCTAAGCCTTGACTGAGGTTCGGGCTACACTGATATATTATTAGGCTTGGGGAAGCACATTGAGGTGCTTGCATATGACGCATGAATCAACTTCCTGGGTGTTCTCTTTTTCTAAAATGTTAACAGAACAACTCCCCACCCGGCCAGTGGTTCTGACAACCAGCAAGCCCAGCCAGGGTTTCTCAAAGTGTAGCCCTGGGACCACGTGCTTCCTGGTGAGTGCTAAAGGAAGGGCTCACCCAAGGCTTTGCAAAAAAAACGTCTAGGAGCATGCCCAGGGCAGGCTCTTTGAGCACACCCTCCAGGACTGTGTAGGACTGGCCTTTAGAACCTCTGCTGTCTGCTGCCAGGTGGTCCAAAGAGAGCCTTCACTATCCCAGCTTTCCCTGCAGCTGGCCTTGGGGCACAATGCAGACAGGCCTACCCCCAAGCCTAGGCCCACTGCTCCCTGTCGGTCTCTAAATCTGAGCCACAGTCTCTGTAATGCAAGCTGGGTGGGAACTTCAAAGGTAGGCCAGACCGTGTCACTTCGTGAGTGAATGAGTGTGTGCATGTGTGTGTCTGTGTGTGTCTGTCTGTTTGTGTGTGTGTCTGTGTTTGTGTGTGTGTGTTTTTTTTTGTGTGTATGTTTGTGTGTGTTGGTGCTTCTGTATATGATGGCCAGAGGTCCATATTAGCTCTCACCCTCAATTGCTCTCCACTTTATTTTTTAATCTGGTGTCTCTTGCTGAACCTAGAGCTGGCTGATCTAGCTAGGCTGGCTGGCTAGCGAGCCCTGGAGATCTTCCTGTCTCCACCTCCTCAGCACTGGGATTACAGATCCATGCTACTGTACTTGAAGATAAGCATCTAGACTCAGGTCTTCATACTTGAACAGTGAGCAATTTACCAACGGACCCATTTCCCCGGCTTATCTCAGTTTCTTTTGACAAAACTGAGCTGACCCAGGGCGTGGGTCTTCATGCCAGGGGTACTGGGTGAGTCTTTTCAGAAAGCTGAGTTCCTGGGATTGCTTAGTGCAGAGTTTAGGCTCTGAGTGGGAAACACTGATGTATCCTTACAATAACTCAGTCCTTACAACAGTAAAGTCCACAGTAGTAGAGAAAGGAACAAATTCCCTTCAGCCTTCCGGCTGGAAAGTGGCAGAGTAAAGATATGAACTCCAGCAGCCTAATGCCCCAGCCCATGCTTTTAGCTACTGTGTCTTTTGTAATTGACTGTTGCTTTCAAAATTCCAGGAAGTAGAGAGAGATCGGTTAGTACCCCATGACTAAACTTTGGGAAGTCACTCCCGGTGGTATGCTGGTCTGTGGCATTTAGTTTGGTTATAGCCATGCCTGTGAACCTCTGTGGGAGTTCCCATGGGGGCAAGGCAGCCAGGGCCCAGCAATACATCCCCAGGCCTTACCATTGCAGGAGCAGTTCCTTCCCAGGTGGTGCCGTGGTGTCAGGATGCTGAGCCTGGCTGTGCTGTAAGTGGGCCCAACCCTGGGCTCCAGGGACACTGTCTCTTGGCAGGTTTGATCCTGGCAGCTTGGCCCTTGGCATGGTACCACGGGCAGGGCTGACCTCATCCGAATTCCCACCGAGTGTTCCATCTCTTTGGCTGCACGAGCTATGGCAGATGCCAGCTCCTGGAGGTCATAGGAGGTCCCGGCATGCCCCTCAAAGACCAGGAGCACATCCACCCCAGCTGTGGCCTCGGCAGGCTGCAGGCTGGCCAGGTGGATGTTGGCCCGTTTGATGTCCAAGGTATTGCTGAGGAATCTCTGCAGGTTGCGCCAGTGGTCACTCACCAGCTCCTCAGGGGTGAGCTGGTGAAAGCCGAGCCACACGGCTTGCTGGGGAGCCTCCTGGCCTACGTGCCACACGTGGACGTGGACCCCAGTGGTGGTGGCGAAGGTCCCATCACTGACTGTGACGTTGAGCGAGTATCGGCCACGAGGCAGTCCTTGGGAGGCAATAATCTTGCCATCCGACGCACCCACTGAGAAGTACCTGCCCAGGCTTTCCTCCCGCTCCAGGCTGTAGGTCAGGATGTCCTGTGGGTCTCGGTCTGTGGCATGGATTTTACCGACCATGCCACCCTGGAATTCCTCCTCCCCCACTGTGATGAAGATCTCCAGTGGAAGAGTGGAGGGTGGGTAGCGGCTCTGCTCTGTCACGTGCACTCTGACCAATGTGGAGGACGACAAGGACGGAAGGCCGCTGTCTGCCGCCTGTGGGTAAGACAAACAGTGTTAGCCCCTAACAGGCTGCAGCGTCCCTATGCCCAGCTGAGGCTGTCACCCTACCAGCCTAGTCTCCCTTCCCCACCCTCACTGACACAGATGTCGCATGCTGTCACGCTTGGAAAAAGAACAACTCCAAGCGAGGATGTGCTGGAGGGTTTCTTCAGGTTTTGTAGAAAATAGGGAAACGGTAAAACAGCTCAACTTCCCCAAGCCTCATGGGCCCCGAGCCTCTTCCTAAATCCCTCCAAGCAAACCTCCACGTGTCTGCACGCACATGTAGATGCTCACGTGTGTGTACATACATATGCTGACTGAGTCAGCTCTCCAGCACAGGCCCATCTTTGTGTGCCTCTTCCCTTCTGAGCCCTCTACCCGCACCCTCCGCCCTGGACTCTGGTGAGTCGGCAGACACCTCTGAGCAGTCTTCACACCCCTCCAAGGCTGACTGCTACCCTCTGGGACTCCCTTTCCTACACGATCAGAGTGGGAGTTGAGAACTCATTCTGTGGGCCAGATGAGAACTTTCTGGGGCCGCCCCTGCTGTAGTCAGGGCACGGGCAGCGTGAGTTGTCAAACGTGCAAGAGGCCATTGGCTTGGACAAGCGTCTCTGAAGGGAGAGGCTCATGGCAGGGCTCCTGGGGTGGGAAGAAGCCGCACGCCCAATTAAACAGGAAGGCGCTGGAGCAAATGGCGGGAATGTTGGCTCCACAATGGGCTGAGGAGCACCAGGCTGGCTCTCCCGTCCCATTTGTGAAAAGCTCCTGCAGGCTCTCAACAAGGGTGGAATGACCTTAAATAGGAGACCCAGGGGGCTGGAGAGACAACTCAGGGCTTAAGAGTGCTCGCTGCTCCTATGGAGAACCTAAGCTTTGTTCTCAGCACCCACAACGGGAGCCTTATAACCGCTTGCAACTCCAGTTCCAGGGGATCTAAACCAATATATAAATAAATGTCAAAAAAAAAATTAGGGTGACTGTTCAACCTGGCTTGCCAAGGCTAGCTTAGAGTGTTCTCTACTGTGGATCAATTGGTCACCAATGCTTAGTGTTTCTGTGCATTCAAAATTCAAACGGTAAAATACAATCCCCATTGTTTGTAAGTGGAGCCTTTGGGACATAAGAACATACCCATGGGCCCTTTGTGAAGAAGAAGTGTCTTAAAAAAAAAAGAAAAAGAGAGCCTTTTTTATTCACAAGACAAGATCTGGTTATATATCTCAAGTTGGCCTCAGAACTTACAATCCTCCTGCCTCAGCCTTCCAAGTCTTAGAATTACAGGTATGTACAACTTCTTTGCTTTGTTTTAAAACATGGTCTAGGTATGTAGCCCAGACCGCTCTGGAACTCAATTTGTAGCCCAGATTGGTCTCACACTTATAATCCTCCTGACTCAGTCCCCCCAGTGCTGTGGAATGTTTTGTATGTCAAATTGCTCTGATTGGTCAATAAATAAAACACTGACTGGCCAGTGGCTAGGCAGGAAGTATAGGCGGGACTAACAGAGAGGAGAAAAGAAAGAACAGGAAGGCAGAAGGAGTCACTGCCAGCCACCGCCAGGACAAGCAGCATGTGAAGATGCCAGTAAGCCATGAGCTACATGGCAGGGTATAGATTTATGGCAATGGGTTAATTTAAGATATAAGAACAGTTAGCAAGAAGCCTGCCATGGCCATACAGTTTGTAAGCAATATAAGTCTCTGTGTTTACTTGGTTGGGTCTGAGCAGCTGTGGGACTGTCTGGTGACAAAGATTTGTCCTGACTGTGGGCAAGGCAGGAAAACTCTAGCTACACTCCAATACTGGGGATAATGGGATGTGGCACTACTCTGGCTGAAGGGACATCAGTGCCCTTAGAAGCAGTTGGCACCTGCCTATTGTCTTTCTGCCAGGTTAGGAAGAGGTCCCTCACCAGGGTCTGCCCACAGCTTCACCCTGATCTTGGCCTTCAGCCCCCAGGACTATGAAAGGTCTGACCTGGCTGTCCAGTCCATAGCATTCTGTTATAGTCACCAATTGAACTAGGTAGCATTTCTGCCACTCAAACTCTCACAGTTTGGACCTCAGCTGTCAGTCACCCACAAAATGAGCAATCCTCCTGCCTCACCATGACTGGCTAGCCTCACATATGCCCCAGTTTCCTTCCTGACATTTTACTTCCTGTTTTTTGATCACAGATCACTTCAAATTCTTATCCAACTCAACTCCTTGCCCATCTTACTCTTCCCACTGTCCTTCAGGCCCTCCTCCCAGGTCTCCACTCAGATGTCACCTGTGTGACAGATACATGTGTGCCTTGTCTTGAGTCTCTCATTACCTTATTTATTTATCTTCAGTCATGAGGTGTGACTCCCCTCTTTATCATGTCATTGTTTATCTTCATACTCAAAACAGAAAGCCCACAAGAAAAGGAGCCATCCCCTTCACATCCCATGCTAAGGTTGTCTTCAGGCCTTCAAATGCATGTACACATGTGGATAGTTAAGCACATGTACACACACACACACACACATACACACACATGCATACAGACATATCTACACATGCAAATACAGATACAAATGCACACAGATTCAGATACACACACACACACACACACACACGCACGCACACACACACACACACACACACACACGCACACGCATGCACTCATGCATATATGCACGCGCTCGCAAACACAAAGATGAGATGAGGATTCATGCAGAGCTCAGTGTGAAGTTCCTAGCCCACTGCCAGGTTCATACACACACTCCACACACTTTTTCCTCACAGCAGAAGCACCACCAGTGTGTCTACCAGCGGGGTCCTGTCTCCAAAGCTGTTATACACCCACACACCGCACATACCAGTTCGGATTCAACACAGCACTCACCTCGATGTGAAGCTGATACCACTCCTGGACCCTCCTGCTCAGGCCCGCAGCGGTCACCAGCCAGCCATCCGGAGTCACCCGGAACACAGACCCAGTGTTCCCCTCAGTGATGCGGAAGGAGTAGGGGGGCCCATTCTGTGGGGAGTCAGGATCGTCCAGGATCAGCTGCAGGACTTTGATGCCAATGGGGGAGTTCTCCTGTGACCGAGAATGATAAGAAGCCAGAGAGCGGTGTGAGCCACAGCCCCTCAGATCCCTCCTTTGTGGTCCCATTTTCCAGGGACCAGTCCTCACTCCTCGGCCCATGGACTGGGCCCAGGCTGAAAGCTGGCCTGGTAGTCCTCCCTCGGTGTCCGTGAGGACAGCACCAGGTCTTAGAAGGGGTCGTAGACACTGAATGTCAAACCTGTATCCTACAGAGGAGGGAGGCCATTGCCTGACCCCACAGCTGACAGATTAATAGCTCTTAGAGTCCGTGGGTGCGTGGTGGTAGCACTTCCATCTTTTAATCACTAATTTTATAGTTAGAATACAAAATAATGGGTTTCATTTGACATTTATGTATATATATACATATATATATATATACACATGTGTGTAGGCACACGCACACATAATTTTACCTTGTTTTTACATACCTCCTCACTACCCTTCTAGTCCTTCCTTCCCCATCTCACTGGTCTCCCTCCTCCCCAAATAGCCTTCTTTTTGTTTTCATTGTATGTGTATAAATACATATGTATACACATCTATATATGTGTACATATTTGAAGCTAGATTCACATATGCAAGTTAACATGCAGTATGTCACCTTTCTCCCCCCATGCACCTTCATGTCTGAAATCTCTGAGGTAGACACTGCCTACTTCAGTGGCCGTGGTGAACCCATAGGACAGGATAACGGTCCTGTAAAAACCTAACAAGGGGCCTGTTTCTTTTCAATCCCATAATGCACAGCCCCCCTTTGGTTCCCTGTGTTGCCTTTAGGGACAGCAGAGGAAAAAAGTCACAGCTGGTTGGGTGGGCTGATACCCCGAGAAGCTCCTCCCATGGAGAGGGACACATGAGGAGGGTGGGCTCAGGGTGTCCTTACCTGGACAGCGGTGCTATAGTTGAGCTGGAAGAATCTGGGAGGATTGTCATTGACATCAACCACCTCAACAGCCACCTCGGCGTCCTCATGCAATGGGGGCTGCCCACTGTCTGTGGCTCGGAGCCTCAGGGAGTAGCTGGGTGTCTGTGGCAAGAGGCACAGTGGGAAGTTAGAGATAAAGGCCCAGTGTCTGCCTCTTGATGTATTGCCTGCTCCCATGGCCCACCCATAGCATTGGCATTCAGGTGTCAGAATCAGACAGAAAGAGAGTGGTTTGCAACCCAGCAGCTCCTCACGATGAGACCTTGGGGAGGGACTGAGCTGGGGGAGAGGGCAAAGTCAGAGCATGCTTCCTAGGATGGCTGTGGGCATCAGGTGGTGAGGATGCACCTAAGGCATCCGGCAAAGGGCCTGAGGCCGGTAACAGATCTCAGTCCACGGCTGCTGTCACTGGATCGATCCCTTGTCAGCCTGCCTCTTGCCTGTTCACAGAGGATTCATCCTGGATATCGGGATGGGGTGTGTTTGCCTTTACCCTCTGGACCTACCATAGGACCATGCTTCTGCTCAACCTGGACATGGCTCACCTGTTCCCAGTCCAGCGCCTTGGCCACCTGAAGCTTCCCCATCTTGGGGTCGATGGTGAAGTATCCAAGCTGGTTCCCTCCTACCAGACTGTAGGTAATGGCACTGTTTACAGGTCCGTCATCATCAGATGCTGATACCTGCAGCAAAGAGGAGATTTTGAATGTAGGCATGAGTGACCAGAAAGGAATCTCAGCCCTGAGAGTGAAGGCTATGTTCATATCCCAACAGCTACCACTCACTGAGTTGGTAGTGCCGCTCCAAGAGAATCTCTTGTGATCTCAGTACGCTATGGATTCACTTATTTACCCATTTCTCACAGTGACAGGGTACACCAGGGTTGGTCCCAGGAGGCCAGGATGTGAGGACCAAGTAAAATGATTCACCCTTAGAAAGCGTTGTGTCTGATGTTATGGGTGAGTCTAATCATGGTGGTTCTCATGGGAGTACAGATTGGAGTCACATCCAGGAAGGTTATAAGAGGATTCAGGGAGCTTTGAAGGATCAGGAAGGTCTGGTCATAGAAAGTACACTCC